>NC_135626.1:4298888-4622777 GCF_053574225.1 Canis aureus | reverse complement strand
AAGGGAAGACTGCCCTCCCTCTGGCCCTCCTTCCAGCACGCCCTCGGAGCTCCACTCTCTATTTCCAGAGCCCCCTCCAACTCCCGGGCTGCCCTTGCAGCGGGGGTGAGGGCCTGAGGCCGAGGCCTCTGCGGGCTCCTGGGCACACAGACCCTTTTTGGAGAAGTGGAAAGACCCCACTGAGAGCCCCCAGTGGTGTCCATATCCTGGAGACCTTCCCACCTCCACCCGCCCAGCCTCTCAGGAAATCACTTTATAAATAGGGCAGGATGGGTTCTGAGTGAGAGGGAGGTTTCCTCAGAAGAGCCACTTCATCTGTAAACAAGGGAGCTATGAAACCTCTTATAACAGCCCTGTGACCTCCCCGTCCATCCTGTGTAAAATATGAAATAAGAGTTTTAATTACCAAGCTTGGAAGCCAGCCGACATGTTTAATATTTAATGTCTCCAAAGCTTGTGCCCCAGGCGTACAGGCACTGACAGAATTGGGGTTTCCCTTGGGCTGGCTCCGAATGTGTTTGGAGAACAGCCAGGCGGCGTCCTTTCCCCACACCTGGGAACCTGCAGCCCAGCCTGGGCCCAGGCCTGCCCTGGGTCTCCCACTCCCTAAGGGACAAGTGCCAAGATGGCCCTGGGGGGAGGCATTCCCCACCCTGAGGAGGACTCCCAGAGGTATCTAGTGCTGGATCCAGCCCAAGGTCCTGGCAGGGAACCAGAATCTGAATTCAGGCAGCTGAAAGGATGGTAACAAGTAGAGACAGACAGACCTGAGTTTGAATTGCACTTTTCTGCAAGTGGCTCAGCCTCTCTGTGGGAGTCATTTGTATTACTATTAAAGTGGATAATGTCTTTCCTATGTTATTAATTGTTACTAAAAATAGATGGCCATTGTTGGGGCTTCGCATGTGGCTGGAACCCTAAGCACCTTACCCGTACCCTGTCTTTGTCACCCACAACAGTCCTGTGAAATGGCCAAATTAGGACTTGAACCCAGGACATTCTGACTCCTGAGCCCATGAACCTCAAAGCTTATATGCAAAAGCACTTAAGAGATTTGGAGAAATGTGACCTTGAAGAGAACAATGCCACTCAGTCCTACACTTCGGTGGCCTAGTTTGTCCTACACTCCGGTGGTCCCTCATGCCTCAGGGACAACCAAGAAAATTGCTAATGGGGACTTAGGAGAGCAGCAGTCCAAATGAAACCACCCACGCCACTGTTGCTTGCCTCACATTTCTACTTTCTAGAGAGAGGTTGTGAGCATGCACGCTGCATTTGAGGAGTTGATTCAGCACTCTCAATATGGATGGAGTTTGTAGGGCCACCTTGTGTCTGGCCACTCATCTCTGTATGTCTTTGGGCTTATGCACCATCCCTGATTCAGCTGGCTATGATCAAGTTGGTGCCTTGTGCAAGGATGATAGCAAGTGATAGGGTGTAGGCATATCTAGTAGTTGGAGCCATTTGTCTTAAAAGGTAACAGAGTAGGTGACATAAAGGAGGCCTTGTCAATTCTTTCTGCAGCACATCCAGGCAGAACAGGCAGGGTGGAAAAGGGAGGGAGGTGGCAATTAGCTCCACTTCATAACCATCAGTTGGGAATGTGCTAGTGAAGATGGGATGCAAGAACCCTTCTCCTAGCAGGTGTCTGAACTGGTAAGGCCATTGTGGAGAGCATATACCCCACACTTGAGCAATTCCACTTCTGAGCAAATACTCCAGAGCATCTCTCACATAGGTAGACAAAAAGACTTGCCCAAGGATGCTCCTTGAAGCATCTGCTGATAATAGTCAAGGGATGGAAGTAACTGAAATTCCTACTCATAAAGGGATAGATAAATCACAGGTGGCATATGCAAATGATGAACATCATGCTGTGGTTCAATGGAATGAATTAGAATGACATGTATTAACATAGGCAGATCATAAAAATGTAATGCCAAAAAAGATGCCTGGCAAATATTACTTATATACGTTGCAATATATATTTTCGTACAACAAACACACACACACACACACACACACACACACACACATTGACAACATAAGAATGTCTGCCTCTGGGGAGTTGGGAAATGGAGAGGAGGCAGTTGGAGAAGGGAGATGAAAGAGACAAAAACAAAGCAAATAGGGGCATCCGAGTGGCTCTGTTGGTTAAGTGTCTGCCCTCAGCTTAGGTCATGGTTCCGGGGTTCTGGGATGGAGCTCCGCATTGGTTTCTTTGCTCAGTGGGGAGCCTGCTTCTCCCTCTCCCTCTGTCTGCTGCTCCCCTTGCTTGAGCTCTCTCTCACTCTGTCAAATAAATAAACAAAATCTTTGAAAAAAACCCAAAGCAAATAAATACACAAGAAGATCCATGTATGGCCAATAATGTCTGAGCTGAACAGACCAAGTAAGCAATTGAATTCTGCGCCTCGAGATCCAAAGCAAAAAAAGCGAAGAATGACAGAAAAGGGAACCAACGACTCTATAAGCTTTTTTTTTTATATGACCCAGAAGTTGTGGGTCATTTGGTGATTTTCAAAACCAAGCCAATAAACGTTATCCAACCTGGTCACTGGGATCTGGCTGGGTGTCAGGTGGGTTCTAGGTGTGATATGGGACTACCTCACTTTATCCTCATAGCCACTCCTGGAGCTGTTGCCATGCACATTTTACAATAGGGGTCAGAGTGGCGTCCAGCATCAGCAGCTTGCCACGTGAACGCAGCGCCTGCCATCCTGCCTCCCTGCCTGAAGAATTGTAATCCAGGATCCCTGTGGGGTTAGGAAAACACATTTCTCCAGGATGGCCTGAAGGTGGCGCTGTTGCAGCTGGTCCGTGACAGGTGAGCGGTTTGCGCCGGTGAGGCCGGGGTGGAAGGACATCCAGAGGATGATGGAGGGTCCTTCTCAGTTTGAGTGAGGCCCTGCTCGCCAGCAGCCATGGCAGGGAAGTAGGCAGGGGCTGGATGTCCTGCCAGCAAAGCACTGTCCCTGGCTGGAAACTTGCCTTCCGTTCTTCACCCCTCCCAACGGGAGGAGGAGACCACACCTTCCAGGACATTATTTTGTAAAACCTGGGCTCTGTGGAGAGAGATCAGGCTCAGGCTTCCAGGACTTTGCAGATAAACCTGCTAAACAAAGGGTCCTCCTGCCCCCCACTTTCTTCCCTTTATTGAGAGCTTTGGGGCCTTAGGCAGATGCTACCTCCTCACATAAGTGGACTAGGGAGGTGGGGAGGAGGCTTGGACCTCAGGCTCAGAAAATGAGGGCACTGCAAGAGGCCATAGGCTATCCCCTGCCCTCAGGTCACTCCACTGCCCTGGTCCTCAGATGGTTTCTGATTAGTGAGGCCCAGGTACTTGGCAACCATGATGGGGGAAACTAGGAGAGGTAAGGGAGAGAGGAACAGAAGGCCCGGTGCCTGTTTGCTTGAAGAAGGGGGGGGCATCCGTAGGAGGATATAGAGGCAGGGTGTGAGCTGGGACTGGACACACGGAAGAACTGGAACCAGGGCAGGAACATATACTTTCCTATCTTCTTCCCTCTGCTTCTCCCTTTGCAGACCATCTTTCTCTGTCCAGTTCTGCACATGGGAAGTGGCCACCCCAGTCTGAAGGGACACTTCCTGCTGTTCCATCATCACCTTGCTGGACAGAACCTTATTGCCCAGGTTGGTCAGGGTTCACCTGATCTCAGAGTCATGGGATCGAGCCCCGCATTGGGCTCCGAGCTCAGCACAGAATCTGCTTATCCTTCTCCCTCTGCTCCTCCCCCTGTTTGCTCTTTTGCTCTCTCTCTCTCAATCTCTCTCTTAAATAAATAAATAAATCCGGAGAAAGCAAGCAAGCAAGGAGGCAGGCACAGCAATAAAATACCCAGGTATCTGGTGGTTTTGTGAAGGCTTTAGGAGTTGCAAAGTTAGATTATCTGATGGAATCCAGGTCAAAGGTAGACACGCAGACCTCAGGGCATGAAGCAGAGCTGTGCCAGGAGTGTCAGCAGTGACATGTGGCTCTCCCCATGAAGCCCCTCCACCAGCACAGTCCCACGTCCATCTCCTCTCCCTCTGTCTCTTCCATTTCAAATCTCAAGCTGCTGATTCAGCTGTCCCCTGACCAGGCGCTCATCCCTGATCCTTTGGCTGGAGCTCAGGAACTCGCCCCTGGTTGGAGGAAGGAACAGCTTTCTGACAAGTACCATGTAGGTACCTGGATGCCCCCAAAATATGCCTCCACTCTGACATCACTCGTGATCTTCACAGACACTTCCAACTCCAACTTGAAAAAACTGGACACAGGATCTCCCCTCACTAACTTGATCCTTCTCTGGGGGTTCTCTGGTTCAAAAAGAGACCATCATATTCCCAGGTGGGCAAGTCAGGGGCCAGAGGTCCCTTGACTCCTTGTCTCTCACATCTCACACACCCAATTGCTCACGAAGTCCAGTTGATTTTATCTCCAAAATATTTCTAGACTCTGTCCACTTTTGTCCATCTCTATCACCACCACCCCGGTTTAAAGAATTATCATCTTTCATCTTGTTGCAGGTGCTTTGCCACCCACCAACCTTCAGCACCCTGCAGCATTGACCTTTAGCAAAGGTGAAGCTAATCAAGTCATTCCCCTTCCAGAAACTCCTACAGGACCGACAAGTCTCTGCATAGTCTGAGCACTGCCCACCTCACCAGCCCATCACCAGCTGCTCCTTTCCTTATGCCTGGGACTCCTGGCTCACTGGCCCCCGTCCAGCTTCTGGAGTACATCATGTGCCGTCCTGCATCAGTGTCTGTGCACATTGTTGCCTCTTCTACCAGGGCCACTGCATCACACGACCCAGGAGCACAGTGATTCTGTGGTAATGGCGCCCCTGGAGTTGTGCAGTGGAGCAGATCTTACCACTTGGCCTTCTCCCAGCTCAGGTTCTCGCCTTCAGAACTCAGCTCAGCACTGCGTTGAAAGTCTCTCGTGATCCGACCAGGTCAGCTGCCTGATGCTTGCTTCCATTATTACTAATTCTGTGTGGCACTCACCCCAGTACTAAACACATCATTCATTGTATAATAATTTTAAGGCAGCTTCATTGAGATATAATTTGTATATTTGTAACATTCACCCCTTTCTGGTGTACAGATCTATGAGTTTGCAGAAACATACAGTTGTGGTACCAGCACCTCAATCAGGATATAGAATATTTCTACACCCCAGAAAGTTCTCTCATGACCCCCAGGGTGAACCCACACACACACACCCAAGTTCCTAGAACCACCGTTCAGATTTCTATAACAACAGTTTTGCATTTCACAAAATGCCATATAAATGAAATCTATAGTATGCAGCCTTTTAAGTCTGGCTTCTTTCATTTAGTCATTGTATTATAATTTGGTGTATGTAAAGCTCTATACAGTGAGGGACCAGGTCTAACTTAGTAGCTACCACATCACCAAAACCTACCATGGGGCTTCTCAACGTTTTTTTCCTTCCATTATTGCTCCTCTAAGGAGAAAATTTTAATTTAATTTAAATTCTCGAGACGCTTGGGTGGCTCAGCGGTTGAGGTTCTGCCTTTGGCCCAGGGCGTGATCCCGAGTCCCAGGGTTGAGTCCCACATTGGGCTCCCTGTATGGAGCCTGCTTCTTCCTCTGCCTGTGTCTCTGCCTTTCTCTTTCTGTCTTTCATAAATAAATAAAATCTTTTTTAAAAAAAAAAGAAGAAGAAAAATAATTTAAATTCTCCCTGATGAGAGAAATTAAATAGTAAGGCATAAGAAATTGTTGACAAGGCTTGAGCTTTGGAGGACCACAAAACATTGTAATAACTAAATATTTTTCACCCTCCAAGATTGAATTTTCACCCCTGGGAGATAATACTACCCCCACTGAGCATGCATGGCCTAACACATAGTAGGTGCTCAACAAATGTCTGTGAATGAACGAGAGAACACTTGCAAGCATTGTCACGTGGGGTTGCTTCCCAGTAGAACCAGCTCACCTCACTGGAAGATTCCGCTGGTTTCAAGCATAGATAGGAGGGACTGTCCACCCACATGTGGAAACACCCCCTTCTCCTCTTGAAAACCCCACCAGTAACTGCAAAGTGCCATGTTAATGGCTTCAGAAGCAAGGCCAATATCCATGTTCTCAGGACATAATCGGATTTGTGTTTTTGAAAGTCCATTCTAGCTCCATCATGAGGGAGAGATTAGAGGACGCAAGATGGAAGTGGGGAGAGCAGATAAGAGGCTCTTAGGGCAATAAGTGACAGTGGTTTGAACTCAGCTAGTGGCAGTGGGATACAGACAAATGAATGTTCTGGAGAATCAACAAAAGCTGGTGATGAGTTAGTTATAGAAAGGGGGAAAAAGAGTGGACATCCATATTTCTAGCTAACACATGCAGGAAAATCGTGGTGCCATCCACTGAGTTCAGACACCTGGCTGCAGAGAGTGAAGATGGCATGAAATTTAGTTAGGGACTCTTGCGGTCAAAGTGGGTTTGGGCTATTCAAGTGCAACATCTAGTTGGCTATTGGATATACAGAGGAGAAGTTCAAGAAAGCTATTTGGGTGAAAAGTAAAGATTTGGGAATGATCAATGTAGATAGTGACCCAGGCCGTGCAGAGCGTGTGGCATGAGATGAGAAGACAGTGCAGCGCAGGGCAGACACCCGGAGAACAGCAACCCTGAAGGGTACCCCATCTGGAGAGAGGAACAATAGTGCAATTAAACATCACCCTAGTGTTAACATTTAGGTTGTATCTAGTTTTTCATCATGGTTGTCGGTTGTTTTGGTTTTTCACTGGTATAAACAATAGTGTCTTGAACGTCTTTATACAGAAAGCTTTTTCTGTGTATAGGACTATTTTCTCAGGACAGATTCTTAGAATAAGGTTAACTAGCTTACAAGGTAAGAACACTTGTGACTCTTGATGTATTCGCCACACTGCCTTGCAAAAGGTAATCAATATGCCCTCTTTCTTGTCACTAAAGTATGAGAGCATGCTGTCATCAACATGGGAAGTCTTCAGTTGTGTTCTTTGAATCTGGGCTAGTTTGTTAGGAAAGGAAGGAAGGAAGGAAGGAAAGAAGGAAGGAAGGAAGGAAGGAAGGAAGGAAGGAAGGAAGGAAGGAAGGAAGGGAGGGAGGAAGGAAGGGATGAAGGGAGGGAGAGAGGGAGGCAAGAAGAAAGTGGGTTGAATCCACAGGATTTGGTGACCAGGGGGCCATGAAGAGTGGCAGCCAGGAAGAAGCCAAGGGTGAGTCTTAGGTTTTCCACTTGGGTGGATACTGGGAAGGACAATTAGGAAGAGAAACTGGTTTGACATAAAGGTAATGATTCAGTTTTGGCTTCTTTGACTTTGAGGCACATGTGATGTCAGAGCGTCAATCCTGTTTACGGAACCGAAGCTCAGAAGAGAGGCAGGTTCCAGAAGGGAAGGGCGGCCGTACATTGCAGTACAGAGGGCCCCTTTCAGGGAATCCAGGGCCCTGCTTTCCATTCTCTGGGTTCTGATTTCAGCTGCAGCTGCGGTGGACAGTTCCATACAAGCTCAGCCTCCCCTGGAGCTGAGAATCCCACTTCTAGTGCATTCCACATGTCTTTCCCTCCTCCACTGCCATGGCTCTCAGGCTGCACTCAAGTGCCACCTGGAAATGCAGGGAATGACTGCACCTGAGGACATCCTCCCCCCTAGTGGAGGCAGGGCCCTCCCCCACCCCCTGGGAGGCATTCTGCACACTTCACAGGGGCCCTGGAGGAGTCAACCCCTGTTACAGACAGGTGCAAGCTCAGTAATGTATCCTTACATTGCCACTCCCCTACTCTTCCTGCTCCCCACTCCTGATTCCTGGGATCACACCCCAAATAAACTACATACACCCTGGGCCTTGTCTCAGACTTTGCTTTGGAGGCTGCAGGAGCCCCTGGCCTCCACTCCCCTTCCATACCTGTAAGGCAGATGTGGTCACTGGGCTGGGTGGCTGTATCTTCCTCTGGCGAGGCCAGCTATTTTGGAAGAAGGCAAACAGCTAGAAAGCCTGTTTGTGAGGGGACCTTGTCAGGATCCATTTGCCTCTTGATATAATTAAGAGTGACAGGTTCCTGCCTCTACAATTGTACCATATTGGACTTTTCTCTCTCTCTCTCTCTTAAATTCTGTTGGTATTTGCCAAATTTTCTATCAGTATTTTAATTAGTTTATTTATAGTATTTAAACTAACTTTGTAAGGCAAGTCTCCCTCCCCATCATAGCCTTTTACTTCCCAAATTTTTTGAAAATTCTGTGCAATTATTCTATCAGATGAACTGCAGAACCAATTTCTTAAGATAAAAATGTGCTGTGGAGATTTTATTGAAATCACATCAAATTTATAGATTACTTGAAGGAAGATTGACAATTTTACAATACAGTCCAAGACCCGGATCCATCTCTCCATCGATTCAAGATTGTTTTTTTAATGTCCTTCATCCAACTTCAGCATATATCTTTGCACATATTTTGCTAAGTATATTCCTTTTTTTCCCTGGTGCTTTCTGACCTGTTATTGCTGGTGTAGGGGATAGACATTGATCCTGGTATATTTATCACCTGCTCTTATCCTCTGTATTCAATGCTTTAATTAGTTCCTGTGGTTTTCCAGCTTATTCTGTTGCCTTCTCAGGGTGGACAAACACATCATCTACAAATATATTTTTTCCTCTGTCTTGCCAAGATATATACCCCTCCTTTCTCTTTGTTATCTTGTTCTCTTGGCTGGAACTTTCAGAATGAAAACAAGTATCAGATGTGACAACAGGCATCCTTGAAATGTTGCTACCTCCAGTAGGAAGACTCAAATGTCATGCTTCCAAAACTAGAAAACACTGGTCTGCAAGATGCTGATAGTTTTATTGAGAAAGGAAGTGTTTGGGGGCCCAAATAACTTTAGAATATTCTGAGTTAAACATAGGCAAATTTATTTCTTTAATTTTGCAATGATCAGAAAATTTGATGTTAACATGTCTTGTGGATGTCCAAGACTAAAATATCTTGCATTAATTTGACCATTGAACCTTTTTAAAAAAGATTTACTTATTTATTTATTCATGATAGACAGAGAGAGGCAGAGACACAGGCAGAGGGAGAAGCAGGCTCCATGCCGGGAGCCCAACGCGGGACTCGATCCCGGGACTCCAGGATTGCGCCCTGGGCCAAAGGCAGGCGCTAAAGCGCTGAGCCACCCAGGGATCCCCTGGAACAGTGTTCTAACAGGGTAGTGTTGGAATAGCTGATCTAAGATTTCACCAATAAGTACGTTTGCTGTGGCGTCTGGGAAATGAATTTTGAGGGGAGTGAACAAATCGTCTTTTGTCATGTAAGGCAATTTTCTTCAATTTCTGATTTACTCCGAGTTTTCTTTAAAAATAGAAGGGGGGTACCTGGGTAGCTCAGTTTAGCATCTGCCTTCTGCTCATGATCCCAGGGTCCTAGGATGGAGCCCTGTGTCAGGCTCCCTGCTCAGCAGGGAGTCTGCTTTTCCCTCTCCCGCTCTGCCTGCTTATGCACTCTCTCTCTGTCAAATAAATAAAATATTTTTTAAAAATAGAAGGGGGGGGATCCCTGGGTGGCGCAGCGGTTTGGCGCCTGCCTTTGGCCCAGGGCGCGATCCTGGAGATCCGGGATCGAGTCCCACGTCGGGCTCCCGGTGCATGGAGCCTGCTTCTCCCTCTGCCTGTGTCTCTGCCTCTCTCTCTCTCACTGTGTGCCTATCATGAATAAATAAAAATTAAAAAAAAAATCTTAAAAAAAAAATAGAAGGGGGAAAAAAGAAAAAATATAGAAGGGAAAGTCGAATTTGATCAAGTGATTTTTAGGTATCTATGAAGATGGTCACATAATTTCCTGTTTTGAAATTTGTATAGTGGGGGGTGCGTGGGTGGCTCAGCAGTTGAGCATCTGCCTTCAGCTCAGGGTATGATCCGGGAATCCCAGAATCGAGTCCTGCATCGGGCTCCCTGCATGGAGCCTGCTTCTCCCTCTGCCTGTGTCTCTGCCCCTCTCTCTCTGTGTCTCTCGTGAATAAATAAATAAAATCTTTAAAATAAATAAATTTGTATAGTGGAAGTTCACCACAATGCATTAAGTGTTGGTCAAGATACCCAGCGGGGTAACTAACAGCAGGATCATATGAGGATGGAATGAACAGGATGAAATGGAGCAGCCAGCAGGCTGGGGGGCTCCCAGGGTCTGGCTGTAGCATACCATATGTCCCTGCTCTTGCTGTCCTTTGCTGCCTTCTGGTAGCTGTTCCCTGCTGTGACTTAAATATCCATGAGGATGATTCTGAGTTCTTTGGCCGGCTAAGACTTCTGGGTTAAGAGCAACAATTCTAAGAATCCCCTGGTTATTTGATACTAATTTTGTAAAGCCAGTTTAGGGAAGCTGGGCTGGAAGAAGACTGGGAACACAGGGATGTTCCCTCTACCTCCCTGCTCCTTGTGATTCCTGACCTGTCCACCTTCTTTACTGTTCCTCCCACTCAGAAATTAGGACATTTAGTTGACCGCTGGTTGAGAAGTTGGTCTGAGAGGAGAGCTAAAGCCAATTGCCAACTGCATCATCAACGGGTTTTTAAATTATTATTTTAGAAGATTTATTTATTTATTTATTTATTTATTTATTTATTTATTTATGAGAGAGAGTGAGAGAGAGCATGAGCAGGGGGAGAGGCAGAGGGACAAGCAGACTTCCCACTGAGCAAGGACCCTGACTTAGGGTTCAATCCCAGGATCCTGAGAATTATTTTTTAAATTAATACTAGTGTTTAGCCATTGTTGAGTGCTTATTATGTACCAAACACTTGGCTAAGGTTGTCAAATGAATTATGTTAATGTAATCCTCCCGTCCCTCTGAACAAGATAGTATTATTTCTATTTTACAAACTAGCAAACAACCACAGAAAGGTTACATCACTTATCTGAGTTACCCAGCCACTTCCTGGTAGGTGGTGAAGCCAGAGCCAGAACCTGACAGTTTGCCTCCAAAACACACACGCTTGTATTAAACTAAGCTTGCTTTCCAAAAATAAACCTAGTAATGATGGGTTACCTTTTTTACTTGATTCCCTTTGCTAATATATTATTTAGAATTCTTGCATCTAGGTAATCTCTCTCTTTTTGTGCTTTAATTGCTTTTGGTATCAGGTTTATACAAGATTCATAAGCTGAACTGGAAATTTTCCATATTTTTAGTGCATTTCAATGCTTTGGAAGTTTTGGAAAGAATTTAGGCAGTTGCCATTCTTAAAATGTTTGCTAATTCCTCTGTGAAACCATGTGGTCCTAGAGCCTTTGACAATTGTCTTAAACTTATTTGCTACATTACTAGTCTCTGATTTTTCCCTACTGAGTTAATTTGTCATTTTTATTTTCCTGAAATAATTTACATTTACCTAGAAAAGTTCAGATTTATTAGCATAAAGTGATACATAGTGTTTTTTTTTTAATTTTTTATTTGTTTATGATAGTCACACAGAGAGAGAGAGAGAGGCAGAGACATAGGCAGAGGGAGAAGCAGGCTCCATGCACCGGGAGCCCGACGTGGGATTCGATCCCGGGTCTCCAGGATCGCGCCCTGGGCCAAAGGCAGGCACTAAACCACTGCGCCACCCAGGGATCCCAATACATAGTGTTAAACAAAATTTAAAAATTTTCTCTGTAGTTCTCTTTTAAAATCCCATTTTAATCATGATGCATTTTATTTCTTTTATTTTCTTCATCAGACTTGCCAGAAATTTATTAGTATTAGCAGCAGTAGAGAAATATAATAGCAAACATTTATATAGTGTTTATTGTATGCTGAGCACTATTTCAAGCTATATTGTTTCACGTAATCTTCATAACATCCTTATGTTAGGGATTATTATTATCTCATTTTACAGACGAAGAAACTGAACCACAAAACTAGTAAATGACTTGCCTAAGGACACACAACTAACACATGGTGGAGCTGGGATTTAAATTAGGCAGCTGCTGATTTTATATTTACAAATTCTTTCCTTCCATTTTATTTTGTTTGTCTTCTTCAAATTCTCTGAGTTAAATGGTGGTTCATTTATTTGTAATCTTTCTTCTTTGTTAAAAAAAAAAAGCATTTAAGGTCATTAAATGAGTATAGCTTTGGCAATAACCCATAGGCTCTGATGTTATGGATCTTTTCAAAGAACTGGCCTTTGATTTCATTAATTATTATTTTTCTGTTATCAATTTCATTGATTTATGCTCTTTATTATTTCTTTTCTTCTGCTTGCTTTGTGCTTAATTTGATCCTTTTCTAATTTCTCAAGATGGAAGCTTATATGCCTCATTTGACATGTTTCTCTCTTTCTTTTTTCCTAATATAAGCAATGTGATACTATGAACTTCCCTCTTTAATGTTTTAGCTGAATCTTACACATTTTTAAATTTTTTTATTTATTTTTTATTTTTATTTTTTTACATTTTTTTATTGTGGCAAAAAGCACACAACATGAGACCTACCCTATTAATTTTTAAGTGTACAGTACAGTATTGGTAACTATATGCATGTTGTCATACAGCAGATTTCTAGAACTTTTTTGTGCTTCATAACTGAGATTCTAAACCCATTTCCCCAACTCATTTCCTGTCCCCCATTAGCCCTTGACAGTCCTCATTCTCCAACAAAGTTTTATATATTGTATTTTCATTTTCATTAAGTTCAATATATTTTATTTATTTTTTAAAAGATTTTTATTTATTCATTCATGAGACACACACACACACACACACACACACACACACACACAGAGGCAGAGACACAGGCAGAGGGAGAAGCAGACTCCGTGCAGGGAGGGAGCCTGACATGGGACTTGATCCCGGGTCTCCAGGATCACACCCCCCGCTGCAGGCTGCGCTAAACCACTGCGCCACTGGGGCTGCCCAAGTTCAATATATTTTATAAAATTTCCTGAGACTTCGTCTTTGAGCTACAGGTTATTTAGAAGTGTGTTATTTAATTTCAATGTATTGGGGGATTTTAAAGGATATTTGTCTTTCATTGATTTTTAGTTTAATTATATTATGGTTAGAGAACATTTTATGATCCTTGATTCCAAAAAATTATTAAAGTTTATTTTATGACCCAAGATAGGTTTATCTTGGTGAATGTTCCATGTGTACTTGAAACAATGTATATTCTGCTCTTTTTTTCATGAAGTGTTCTATAAATGTCAGTTAGGCTACACTGATTGATAGTGATATTCAGATCTTTTATTATCCTTGCTAATTTTTTTCCCTTGCTAATTTTTGTTTAATTTTTTTGTTTGCTAATAGAGGAGTGTTTAACTCACCAATTATAATAGTGGATTTCTGTGTTTCTCATTTTAGTTCTATTAGCTTTTGCATTATGCATTTTGAAACTTTGTTACTATATGCATACACATTTAGGATTTTTATATCCTCCTGGTGAATTAGCCATTTATTATGATATAATAGCCCTCTTAATCTAACCAAGCGATAATATTCCTTATTCTGAAGTCTACTTTGTCTGCTATTAATATACTTACCCCAACCGTCTTTTTTATTTTATTTTTATTTATTTATGATAGTCACAGAGAGAGAGATAGAGGCAGAGACATAGGCAGAGGGAAAAGCAGGCTCCATGCACCGGGAGCCCAATGTGGGATTCGATCCCGGGTCTCCAGGATCCCGCCCTGGGCCAAAGGCAGGCGCCAAACCGCTGCGCCACCCAGGGATCCCCCCCAGCCGTCTTTTGTGAGAGAGAGAGAACACGAGCGAGGGTAAGGATAGGGCAGAAAGAGAGGGAAATAGAATTTTAAGCAGGCCCCATGCTTAGGGTAGAACCAGATGTGAGGCTTGATCTCACAGTTCTGAGATCATGACCTGAGTTGAACCATCCAGGTGCCCCACTCCAGCTGTCTTTTGATCAATGTTTACGTGGTATAAGTTTTTCTATCCTCTTATGTTTAACTTGTATGTATGTAATTAAAGTGGGTGTCTTATAGACAGCATGTAGCTGTGCTTTGCATGTGTGTATTCAATCCAATTGGACAATGTTGTCTCTCAATCAGTGCATTTAGACTAGT
This sequence comes from Canis aureus, assembly GCF_053574225.1. Classification (NCBI taxonomy): domain Eukaryota; kingdom Metazoa; phylum Chordata; class Mammalia; order Carnivora; family Canidae; genus Canis; species Canis aureus. Next base: position 4,608,695 of record NC_135626.1, on the reverse strand, counting down.
CTTCTGGCTGCTAACATGGAGTTTTTCTTAGGGTTTCAGCCACCTGTGCTGTTGCATAGCTCTATATGACCTGGGCACCCTCAGAGCAATGCAGACAGATTGAGAGAAGAGCATAAGGCTGTTACTCCCTAGACTCCTTAAGTGATAAGGGTCCCTTTTCTTGGATCATCTGGCAAGAAAGATGGGTTTTCTCTTGGGGTTTTAGGTGTCTCTTGCCACTACGTCTGCCACCAAAGGGGAATTTTGCAACTGGTTCACCTTTGGAAAAGATCAAGAGAGAGAAAAGAGAAAAAGAGACTCCACACTCTGACTCACAGAGGCCTCTTTTAACAATTCTCTGTCTAGGAAAAATGGGTTTTTCTTGGAGGTTTTGCTGCTTGCCTCTGCTGCACTGTTCTGTGTTGGAGCCACCCTAGGGTGAAAGGTGAATGAGAAAAGAAGGACAAAATTTATCCATGAAAATTTATCCATGAGAGTCATCTTTCAAGTTTTAGGCCTCCTTGCCAATTTAAGTGTCCTCAGGCAATTGCCTTTTGTCTTTTGTCCAGAACTTTCCCTTGTAATGAGACAGAAAGATTAGCCAAAATGGCTCACTTTATCTTGGCCAGCACCAGAAGCAGCCAAGTGTAGATTTTGCAAATTGAGTTGGTTTTTTCCCCCTATCTGTTGGGTGAAAAAAAAAAAATCTTGTTGAATTGATTTCAAGTTCTGAGTTGGCTAGGGAGGTGTGAGCATCTTTTTATATATTTTGGGTCATTTATACATACTTATTTGTAAACTGTTTTTTCCTATCCTTTGCCCGTTTTTCTGTTTGGTCATTTGTCTTTTTATTATTGATTTGTAGAAATTGTAGTTTCTACTGTTTGGAATTTATTGAGGTTTACTTTGAGACACATTACTTAATCAATTTGCTTTTATGTCCTGTGAGCATTTGGGGAAAAAGGTATTCCTTGTTCCAGTTCCATCTAGATATATTAAAACCGTCTTGTTAATTTTGTTATTTAGTGAGTCAATATGATTTTTTTTAAGATTCATTTATTTATTCATGAGAGACGCACAGACACACAGAGGCAGAGACATAGGCAGAGGGAGAAGCAGGCTCCCCACAGGGAACCCAACGCAGGACTGGATCCTGGATCCCAGGATCACGCCTTGAGCCGAAGACAGACGCTCAACCGCTGAGCCACCCAAACGTCCCCAGTATAATTTTTAAAATATTTGATCTGTTAAGTTCTGAGACAGATGTTTTAAAATCTCCTACTCTGGTCGTGATTTTTAAAAAGTCTCTTCATATTACAGTTTTTGTTTTATATATTATTTTCAGCATCTTTGTCCATATGTCTGATTCGGATTCATGATTAATCAATTACTCAGTGATTGAGAGCAAGAACTATGGTGTTAGGTTGTCTGCATTCAAATTTTGGTTCTCACAATGAGGTACCACCTCACACCAGTGAGAATGGTGAAAATTAACAAGACAGGAAACAACAAATGTTGGAGAGGATGTGAAGAAATGGGAACCCTCTTGCACTGTTCTCCATAAACAATGACCTTCCACCCACCTGGAGATAGGGTCTATTTCCCCTCTCAATGAATCAGCCTTGTATCTGGCCTTGACCAATAGAAAGCAGAGGAAATGACATTTGTCAGTTCCAGATTTAGCATTTAAGAGGCCAGGTAAATTCCACTTGTGTTTGGGGCAGCTAGCCGCCATACTTTAAGGATCAGTCTCTAAATTTTTTTTTTTTAAGATTTCATTTGTTTATTTGAGAGAGAGTAAGCAAGAGGGAGAGGGAGTAAGAGAGAGAGAGAAGCAGACTCCTCACTGAGCAGGGAGCTTGACACTGACACCAGGGTTCAATCCCAGGACCCTGGGATCATGACCTGAGCTGAAGGCAAACACTGAACTGACTGAGCCATTTTTTTAAGATTTTATTTTTAAGTAATCTCTACACCCAATGTGTAGGTCATTGTTTATGGAGAAGGAAAGAATTTATGGTGGCTATCTTTGGCTATCTCTTTGGAAGCTGTTTAGTTAAATTGTGCTTTATCAGAAGGATACATTGAAAGTTAAATAATTTTTAAAAATATTTTCTTTATTTATTCATGAGAGACACAGCAAGAGAGGCAGAGAAACAGCAGAGGGAGAAGCAGGCTCCCTGCAGGGAGCCCAATGTGATACAGGTCTGAAATTTTCTTTTTCCTTCTCATATGACTATTCTGCTGGTTATGGCACTCTGGCATCACTGGTTCTTTCTCCTCAGACTCTCAAATCTTTTCTACCTAACACTCAGTGTCGCAAATGAGATGGCCATTGACAAGTTGTTATACTTTCTCTTGTCAGTAACTTGTTTTCTCCTTCTGGAAGTTTTTAACTATTTTCCCTGTAGCTCTAGGTTTCGTGTTGTTAGTTGTTAGTCCAACAGCCAGGTTACAGGATGTTGAAATGGAAGTTTTGGCCACTCCCTAAGCGATGGACATCAGGTAGTCAGGTATGGATGGGAATTAGGAGACCAGCTTCCCTGTGGGACACTCAGGGAGTCTCTGTGGCAAGGAACTGGTCAGCCTAGGAAGAGAGGCTTCATTAGAACCATCTGGAAAGCTTAATATGTACTCCCTGAAGCAAAGGCCCACGGCAGACTTGTATCTGAAGCCCACCTGAGAAGTGTTAAGAGCTAAGGTGGGCTGAGGGTCTGCTGGTACCAAGGGAGAGGTGTCTGTGTGAGTGGTTTTCACTCTCTGGCTGGTCATGGCTAAGGATACATAGATGCTTCTCATGAACCAGATATAGAGTTGTCCTCACCCTTACCAACAGGGCTGCATGGGGCGGGGGGCTGGATGCACATCTGACAGTCGAGCAAAGCTGACAGCATTGCCAGTTTCTCAGAGCTGAGGAAGGGGTAAGATAGCAGCCTGAGTAGAAGAGCATTTGCCTGAGCCAAGAGAGCTCAGGGGAACAATCCTATGATTAAAGATCTTTGAAGAGGGATCCCTGGGTGGCGCAGCGGTTTAGCGCCTGCCTTTGGCCCGGGGCGTGATCCTGGAGACCCGGGATCGAATCCCACGTCGGGCTCCCGGTGCATGGAGCCTGCTTCTCCCTCTGCCTGTGTCTCTGCCTCTCTCTCTCTCACTGTGTGCCTATCATAAAAAATTAAAAAAAAAAAAATAAATAAAATAAATTAAAAAAAAAAAAAAAAAAGATCTTTGAAGAACCCGTGTAAAGACCCAAGAAAGAAAGTCAGCTTGAACTCCTGCCAGGCCTAGAGAGCATGATGGCAGCTCTTGAGTCCTGCTGACAGACAGCTTCCCTGCTCCCCTTACTTGTCTTTCCTGACCTCCACCCCTGGGCCAAGAGGAGCCAAATGTCAGACTAACGAGGATGGAAGAGAGGGGGAAATGGAGAACGCATGGGTCGGGCATTCATCTGTGCCAAGGCATCTCCATCCTTGTGGATAGAGGGAAGACATGGCTTATACACTCATTCAGTATTCAAGGAGAGATTCTGGCGATGTCTGGCGAGAAACTTCTCGTTTCTCTGGGTACATCTAGTCTTAATGTTACCCACCATTTCCAGATCTCCTTCTGCTCTCCACCGCCGCCAAAACCTCCATAGGTTTTAGTGAAATTCTAAGTATTACAGCCTGGTGTTAGCCTTGCTTTGGGAGAATTTGGGGCATGTCAAAATTTGGGGCAACGTAATGAGGGGAGAGAGCCACAGTATCCTAGAGAAGAGGTGACAGGCGGCCGGGGATGACTGGCAGAAACCCCTGAAGCCATAGGTCAGTTTATGAGGAGATGGATCTACAGAGCCCATAAGCATCCCTCCAAATTCCTACTCTTCTGGAGCCAGGGAAATCAGCGAGTCATTTCGTGAGGAGGGGGCAGGATGCGGGCTTGCACGGCTGAGCTTTGGATGCTACAAGGAAGAATGGCTCTGGAAGCTAGAGAATTTGAGGGAAGGTGATTTCATATGAAAATTAGAAGGCAGGGTTATCCCTGGGTGGCTCAGTGGTTTAGCGCCTGCCTTTGGCCCAGGGCATGATCTTGGGGTCCCCGGATGGAGTCCCACGTCGGGCTCCCTGCATGGAGCCTGCTTCTCCCTCTGCCTGTGTCTCTGCCTCTCTCTCTCTCTCTCTCTTTCTCTGTCTGTCTCTCATGAATAAATAAATAAAATCTTAAAAAAAAAGAAAGTTAAAAGGCCTAATTCCACTACTAGGCATGTATCCAAAAGAAATGAAAAAATGTGTCCACATAAAAACTGGTAGGAGTGCTCATAGCAGTATGATTCATAATATCCAAAAGGTGGATACAGCCCAATGGATACATGAAATATTACTCAACAATAAAAAGCAGTGAAGCCTGGTACATGCTACAACATGGAGGAACCCTGAAAACGTGGGGATGAAAGAAGCAAGTCACAAAGACCGCGTGTTATGATTCCATTCATATGAAATGTCAGTGATAGGCAAGTCAGTAGAGACCCAAAGATCAGTAGCTGGTAGTTGGGGGAAAATGGGGACTGGCAGTCAATGGGTATGGAATTTCTTTGGGAATGATGAAAATGTCCTAAAATTAGATACTGCTAATGGTGGTACAACTCCGTGGCTTTTAAAAACCACTGAACTGGGGTGCCTGGGTGGCTCTGTTGGTTGAACGTCTGCTTTGGGCTCAGGTCATGATCCCAGGGTCCTGGGATCCAGCCCTGAGCTGGGCTCCCTGCTCAGTGGGGAGTCAGCTTCCCCCTCTCCCCCTGCACCTCCTCCCTCCTCGTGCTCTCTCTCTGTGTGTGTCAAATAAAATCTTAAAAAAAAAATTAAAAAACCAAAACCACTTGTATCGTATGCTAAATGGATGAATTTCAGGGTATATAAAGTAGATCTCAATAAAGCTATAAAAATTTACATATGGTGAATTGCAGAAATAAACAAATAAATAAAACCCCCAAACGCAAGAAAGTGTAGGACTAACTAAGGAGTGGGAGAGATACCAGGTAGCTTTAGGACGTGGTGGGTGTGAAGAATGGGCAGGACATCTGAGGTGGCATCGCCCTGCTTTCTGACGGCAGAGTTAGAGGCACGCCCTTCCAGACATCGCGGTGGGTCTTTGCCTGCCTATCGAGGAACATGGCAGATGGCTCTGGGAGAGTCCCTGAGAAGGCCCTGGGGGCAGGTGCTCCAGCAGATTTCCTTTGCTCTGGGGATTCCTCCTTACCACAAGAGGGAGGTTCTGGAACTTGGCACTTTATATATTTATTTTTTCAAATAAAGTTTTTTTTTTTTTTTTTTTTTTTAATTCATAGAGACAGAGAGAGAGGGAGAGAGAGGCAGAGGGAGAAGCAGGCTTCATACAGAGAGCCCGACGTGGGACTCCATCCCGGGCCTCCAGGATCACGCCCCAGGCTCCAGGCGGCGCTAAACCGCTGGGCCACCGGGGTCGCCCCGAAATTCGCACTTTAAAAATTAAAGAATGAACTGTAGAGAACAGCAAAAGCCCCACTGAGACATCCCCATTTTGCAGCGTCTGCAGAGCCCACAACAATCCCCTTTTCTGAGTCCTTCTGGCCCTCTACTTAACAGAGGAGCCCCCCCCCCCCCACCTGAAGCCAGGCTTGCTCACAGACCCCCTGGCCACAGCTACCTGGCCCGGGACATGAAGAGGGTGGAGACGCACTAGGTTGCAAGACCAGATGGACCTGGGGAAGTCTCATTGCTGCAGCCTGAGGACCTTTCTCTCCAAGCCCTGCTCAGTCAGCACGGGCATGGGTAGATGTTGCTTGGAAGGCGCAACCCTGCCCCTTGAACCTCAGCTGCCTGACATGGTGTCTTTCCTCTTTTAGGTCAGGCAAAATGACAGTAACCTCCAAAAGGTAGAACACAAGTATGGGAATCACGAGGAACTGAAAAATTCTCATTATCAATGTTAGAGACACTTCTTTTTTTATGATAGTCACAGAGAGAGAGAGAGAGAGAGGCAGAGACACAGGCAGAGGGAGAAGCAGGCTCCATGCACCGGGAGCCCGACGTGGGATTCGATCCCGGGTCTCCAGGATCGCGCCCTGGGCCAAAGGCAGGCGCCAAACCACTGCGCCACCCAGGGATCCCTAGACACTTCTGTTACAGCCTAAAAATAGTGCAACAGGGAGGTTGGTGGTCATTCTAATCCAGTTTGTCTGTTTGGAAGATGTTTGAAGCATTTCTTTTTCAGATTTTATTTTTAAGTCATCTCTACACCCAATGTGGGGCTTAAATGTATGACCCCGAGATCAAGAGTCACGAGCTCTACCGACTGAGCCAGCCAGATGCCCCAATGTTTGAAGCACTTAAAAGAAGATGAAGTATTAAGAAGGGTGTGATTTTTATCTAGACGTCAAAGAAGATTTGAGAAAATTTATAAACCCATTGACGTGCTCTCCATCATAGTGATTATGGAGAGGGCGGATCCACTGCAGGATACTCAAGCCAGGAGTAGCACCCCACCCCGAGGTGGCAAATCAGTGAGGGGTTGCCAGTTGACCACCAGCCGCTGAGTATTTGGGTGATGGGCACTGGCCTGCCTGGACATTGTGAAAAATGGTGATCAGCGATGTGAACCTTTAAAGCTGGTGACGGTCGCAGCTCAGCCCAGGTGAGGCTGGTTTCCCAGAAAATGCAGAATGTGAAGTTCCAAGGACCAGTGGCCACCATCAATTTGGACTAAAACCTAGGCTTCACCAGCTGGTCTGGAAGCAATACTAACCTGTGCTGAGATCCAGAGAGGCCATTCTTACCAATAGTAGAATCAACAAATGTGTTTGCCAGCCTTTTTCTAGCATAGGCACTATTGGTGTCATTAATTCATGAATTTTCTAGTATTATCCCTTGCCCAAAGGAAACTTCTATACTTCTTATTTAAAGATTTTATTTGGGAAGCCTGGGTGGCTCAGCGATTGAGCATCTGCCTTTAGCTCAGGGTGAGATCCTAGGATCAGGGATCAAGTCCTGCATTGGGTTCCTTGTGGGAGCCTGCTTCTCCCTCTGCCTTTCTCTCTCTCACTCTCTCTCTCTCTCTGAGTCTCTCATGATTAAATAAATAAAATACTTCTTTTATTTATTATTTATTCATAAAATACTTATTTTATTTATTTATTTGAGAGAGAGAGAGAGCAAGGAGGGGGAGGAGCAGAGGGAGAGAGATAAGCAAACTCCATACAGAGCATGGAGCCTGACTCGAGGCTCGATCTTAGGACTCTGAGATCATGACCTGAACTGAAACCAAGAGTCAGGTGCTCACCTGACTGAGCCACCCAGGCACTCTTATACTTTTTAAATACTGTATAAATTTGTTCTGTGGGGTGAGGGTCTGAGTTCTTTAAGCTGGAAACTTATTTCTTTCTGAAATTAATATTTCCATGCAATTACCATAAGCCAATACTGCAAAAAAGGATAGTCATTAGTAAAAAAAAAAAAAAAGTATATAATTAATGAATATATAGAGTAAACTAATATAATCAATGTTTAAGAGAATTTGATTACAAGGTTTTTTTGTTTTTGTTTTATTTTTTTAAAGATTTTTATTTATTTATTTATTCATGATAGACTTGCATATCAGAGAGAGAGAGAGGCAGAGACACAGGCAGAGGGAGAAGCAAGCTCCACGCAGGGAGCCCCACGCGGAACTCGATCCCGGGTCTCCAGGATCACACCCTGCTGAGCCACCAGGGCTGCCCTGATTCCAAGTTTTGATTGAATAGTTGTGTAAGGATGTCCAAATGTTTGTGGAACTTTTGGTTACGAGATTTACAAGCTTAATGCATTGATCACTAAATGTATAAAGAGCAAAAGGGCATTTATGGGCTTTTTACTCTATGCCAGCCACTGTTCTAAGCATCATAAACGTATGGATTCATTTATGCCTCACAAAAAAATGCATGAGGTAGGAGCTAATATTATCCGCATATGATGGATGATAAAACTGAGGAACATAGAGGTTGAGAAATTCAGTGAAGGACCTGTGGCTATGCAAGCAGCAGAAGCAGGTACAAACCAGAAAGTTGGGTTCTGATTAAGCCTGATGCTCAGCCTTGAAGCTCTGGAGACTGCCAGATAGTAGAGATGCTACAATATCATCAACTCCCTCTTTTCTTAAACTGGGTGGAAGTGGCTTCTCTTATTTACAAAGGAGTCTTAACTGAGACCATTGAAGTGGGTAACTTGTATGAGGCTTTACCAAACAGCAACCCTCAGAACATTCCCATCTTGTGCCCCTTCAAGAGAGGTTGGTGCTGGCTTCCAGCCTGGGTACCTACCTAGAAGTCAGGGAGAATGTCCAAAACTTCATAAGCAGTAGGGAGGAGCGTGGAGCAGAAGCACGCGAGGCCGGGACGCTGTAGTGGTGGCTCAATCCTTGCTGGCTGCATCCTTTGAGCTTCTGTGTCCTGGAGCCACCCCCACCCGCATCCCGTTTGGCTTTTTTGTAGTTCTCTGCCTTTATTGGCTCTTCTGCATTTTTTTCAGAAACCTAGTTCCTGATATGCAAGTTTCTATGACCAAAATGTGACACCTGCTACTTGGTAGTGTTACTCCTCTCTCTTTTCTCATTAAAATTAATTTCAGTTACAGAGGAAATACATGCTTGGTACAACAAAATCAAATAATAACAGAAAGGTAAAAAATAAAAAGCCCCCAATGTTGTTCCAAGACAACCACTCTCAGTGGCTTAGTGCATCCTTCAAAAATCTTGTCTACACATACAACACTCACTTGTCTTCCAAAACTGAGATCACACTAATTTTTTAGTTGTACGAATTCTTTATTAACTTAGTAATATATTGAGGGCATTTTCCCAAATGTGTGTTCACCTCTTCCTCACTGTTTTAAAGGCTGCATAGTATTCCATCTGTGTTTAAAACAGTGAAGTCCAGGGGATCCTGGGTGGCTCGATTGGTTAAGCATCTGCCTTCGGCTTGGGTCATGATCCCAGGATCCTAGGATCGAACCCTGCATTGGACTCCCTGCTCGATGGGGAGTCTGCTTCTCCCTCCCCCTGCTCTTGTGCTCCTTCTCACTCTCGCGCTCTCTCACTCCCTCCCTCTCAAATAAATAAATAAAATCTTAAAAAAATAAAACAGTGCCATCCAATAGAAAGTAATGTAAGCCACATATATAATTTTAAATATTTTGTTTATTTAATATTTACTTATTTGAGAGGGAGAGAGAGAAGACAGAGAGAAAGAGAGCAAGCACCAGTGAAGGGAGAGGCAGAGGGAGAGAATTTCAGGCATACTCTGTGCTGATAGTGGAGCCCCACTCAGGGCACGGAGCCCATCCTAAGGCTCGATCTCACAACCCTGAGATCATAACCTGAGCTAAAACCAAGAGTCAGATGCTTAACTGACTGAGCCACCCAAGTGCCCCTTAAATTTTCCAGTAGCCACATTGAAATAAAGGAAATGGAATAAATGGGATTAATTTTGATAATGTATTTTATTTAACCAAGCGGGCCCAAAATATTATCATTTCAACATGTAAACAATATATCACCATTGAGACTTTTTTGCATTATTTAAAAATATTCTTTGAAATCCAGCATGTATTTTACGCTAACAGCACATGTGAACTAGTTACATTTCAAGAGCTGAGTAGCCACACGTGACCAGGGGCTATCGTACTGGATGGCACAGACTTCAACAGTAATTTATTTGACTGTGTGTCTGCTGATGGAGATAGAGATTGCTCCCAATGTCTGCTATTATAAGCAATGCTACAATGAACATTCTTATGCTTATTACGTTACCCATGCATGTGATTATTTCTGTGGGATAGATTTATAGAAGTGAGGTTTCTAGGTCAGAGAGTTTATGCATTTTATAGCATAATAGATATAGCTAAATTACTCCCTAATAAGGCTAAACCAATTTATACTTTCACCAACAGTACATAAGAACGATCATTTTCCCACACTCCTGCTGAATTGGATGGCATTCCTTTAAAATTTTTTTTCATTTCTCTCTGCCATTTTGCATCTATATGCTGGCACACTGCTTTGTATCATGAAGGGGAGACTCACTTCAAAGCTATATTTTTTCTATTGGCTACCACCATCAGCTAGATAGAGGATGTGTTTGGTTATGTAGGTAAAAGAGAACCCAGTGAACATGAGCTCAAATGAATCATTTTTTCTCATGGAAAAAGAAGTCTAGAACAAGGTGGCTGCTTGTGGTGGTTGACCCCATGATCACTGAAACCTTTGAAGTTCTGTCTTTCTAAATTAATATTTTTAGCTGGTAGGCTTTACTTTCCTCATGGTTGTCATCTTATGGTCACAAAGTGGCTGCCATCACTCCAGACAGAATGTCTGTGTCCCAGGAAGGAAGGAGGGAGAGGTGGATGGCACTAGCTACTTCTTACTCGGACACACTTTGTAGGATTCCAGACCTTCAAGAAGCTATGAGATAACAAATGTTCTTATTTCAGGCCTCTAAGTTTTGGGGTTATTTGTTATAGAGCAACAGATAACTGATAAGAGTGCTGTTGGAAGACCATCTCTTTGGGAGCAACCAATTCCCATCTCTGTATCATTTTCTTGCTCTTTAAAAACTCACCCCTTCTCACTCAGCTGTAGGGCAAGGGCAGCTTGGTTGACAAGGAAAGGTAATTTCCAGGCATTCAGAGAGCAGAGAAGCCCTGGGCAAACCTTTCCCATGCTTTCACACTTTCTGATGAGTTTCTTGGGACTTCATCTCAGAGGAGAGGCCAGGGATGGAGATACCGTCATTGCCACATGGACTTGGGTTTCTGTAAGAACACTCCTGGCTTCTCTCTGCACCCCTCACTGATTCTGCCCCAAGGGAGGTGAGACTGGATTGGTGCATTTGGGGACCGGAACTGAGCATGCCTCACCCAGCCTCTTCTGGGCTTTCTCGATTCCGCAGGCCTGCCTGCAGGGAGAGTGCTGGGGGTGGTGTAGGTTCCCAGAAGGCTTTGCCCTGGGGGACAGTCCAGAAATGGAAAGGGCAATTCAGATCAGAAGGACCATATGAGAAAGCCCAATGGGTGGCTCATCTCAGCCATGCCCTCCAATCAGATCTGATGAGTGATTAGGCTGGTTTGATATCACTGTGTCTTATCTCTCCCTGGCTCCAAGCCCAGAGGGAAAGAGGGGTTCTATTTGTTGTCTCCATCCCTAATATCTATCTATCTATCTATCTATCTATCTATCTATCTATCTATCTCCAAAACAATTGCACTTTTTATGAAGATACAAGACAAATTTTATACAAGAGAAGGATTAAGAGAAGGTCATTGTGGGTAGTGGTGTGAGGCAGGTTGAAACAGAGGTTGGAGGATGTCTTGGTTATACCCATGTACCTGATATTGGGGGTGACTGGGTGTGTCTACATCCATCTGTCCCTCTTATGCATAAGGACAGTGAATCCTGGGTGCCCCCTTCCAGCTCTTGCTTCCCATCTCTGAGTAGGTCTCTCATGGGTCTGGGAAGGTTTTGACCCCACCTCCCTTCCCTGCAGAGGGCAAGGACCCCAGAGGTCCTGACCCCACAGGGAGGGTCTTACTCCTCCAAAGCACCTGCTGGCCAGAGCCCCACTTGGGACGCCGCTCCTGGAGGGTGTGGAGCAGGTCCGTTCTCCACCCCCCCGCCCCCCAAGCTGCACTGGCCCCTGCTGCTTCCCGGCATCCCCGATCTCTGTTCAATGCGTGATTTTTTACGATCGATCTTATATCCGGCACAATCAGATTTATGGCTCCTGCATCTTATGAAATTACACAGATGTTGCTGCTCTGCTTCTCTCCAGGACAGTAAAAGGCAATAACATTCTTGCAGATTTCGACAGCAGGCAATTCAATAAAGGGCCATGTATATTTTATAAGTACAATAAAGACAAGGCTCTCTGCCCGCACTGCGGCCCGCAAGGACCCAGCACTGCACCGGGCGGCCGCCCATACCCCCCTTCCTGTCTGTTTGTCGATCAGGTCTCTCCCACTGCCACACGGGGGACCAGGGAGATTTATCCCCTTTCTGATCCATTATTTAAGTTTGGCTCCAGGGACCCTGCAATGGGGGCTGTTTAAAATTTAAAGGTGTTTATGGAACTTAATACTTTCCTCCTCCTGATTTGCACTATAAAATTTTATCTATATTTTTGTTGCCCCATAAAACGTTTCTATCTTATCGGGATGGCTTGTCCTTTTACGGGCAAAACCATAAATACCTGATGAGGTGAGGGTTGGTAGAAGGTCTCACAGAGGAGTCCTAGGGGGAGACAGGAGAAAAGAACCTTCTCTTGGTCTGCCACAGACACCCTGGGTGGCCGGAAGCCTGGCTGGGTGGTGGGGGTGGGGCACCACACCTCACTGAGGCTGTTTCTTCATCTGTACAGTAAGTAGGGAGAACCATAACATCCACTGGATAGGGCTGTTGTGAGGATCCAGGGACACGTGACACCAGGAGTGTTTGCTTGGTGCCGGCCACAGCATGTGCCAAGGCCCAGAGGTGGGAACAGTGGAGGGAAGGGGCTTCCTCTCCAGGGCAGCATTGCAAGGTGCCAGGCCAAGCTGGGAGTGCGTGCCTATACCCGCTCAGCATTCAATCACCTCTCTGTGTTTTGGGGTCCTCATGCCATGGAGACCTTGAGGTTCATATTTTAGAGCAGTGTTGTGTGGATTAATAACTTCATGCCTGCAAAATGCCCAGCTCTCTACCCTGCACATAGTAACTGGACAAATGTCAGGTGTGGCTCTTGTTATTGTTATGGGCAGGGCAGGGACTGGGGCAAGCAAGGTGAGGTGCCCAGGGAGCAAAATGCAAGGAGGGCTCCCTTTCCGAGGGGTGCAGGTGCAGGATTGGTGCCTGAGAGCGAGGCCTCTTTACATTTTGTGCCCTGTGTGTCTCCAGCCCTGGTCCTGCTACCAGGGTCTCTTTTCGTGTTGGCAGGTATGCAGAAGTGGTTGAACAAAAGCAGTCCCCAGGATGCAGGCAGCAGGAGCAGCATTCACCATTGGTGGAAGCAATGCCTTTTAGAGATCTAGGCGTTGCTGGAATAAGATTAGATGAATTTTGGCGTTCCCATGGCTAAGCTGGGCTGGAGCTTTCGGCTGCTGCTCACCAATGCCTGCTCTGTGCCAGGTACTTGCCGGGCAAGTCCAACCTAGACTCTACTTTCACGGAGCGCCCAGTCTAGTTGTGCCTGTGTTCACAGGCAGGCATGTGGGGGCCGGGGGCTGTGGCGGACACAGAACAGAGGAAGGGCTTCTATTGGCGAGGATATAAGATGAGTCCAGAGAGGCTTCTTGAGGGCGGTAGTGGGGGCGGGGGCGGGGTGTGTCCTGAGTTGGATCAAGACAGGTGAAGAGGAGTTTGCCAGAGTGGGAAGGGCATTCCTCCCAGAGAGGCAGCATGAACCAAGGCACGGAGTGTGAAATGCATGATTCACAGGTACCAAGAATGGAGGTCAGTGTCTGGGTGAGGAACCTTGTTCCTTGAAGCTTCTGGTGGTCAAGGTAGAAATGCAGGTCCTCAGAAAACTGGTGTGTTGGTGAGTGCCTCCCAGGGCCTGGGGACCTGGTGGAAGGAATGTCCGTTGAGGTGGGGCCAATCTCAGCCCAGAGCCCGCAGCCCAGAGGTGTGAGGCTGGGAGCCCCAGACACTGCTGCAGGCTGACCTCAACCCTTGGCTAGACCCCCGCCAGCCTGACTGGAATGGCTTCAGGGCTAGTGTAGTGGTTCTCCAACTTGGCTTCTTATCCAAGGCCTTTACCTGGTCCTGCTGGGCCCCAAGAGGTGGAGTCAGGGAAGCAGGATTGGGCAGAGGTGAAGCTCAACTGCCATGTGGTTACAGCAGAGACTTCAGCTGATCTCAGCAGGAGCTCTGAACTGGGATGGCCCTTCAGAGTCACACTAGGCTGAGACAAGGAAGCCAAGCCTTGAATCTCTGCACCAAGTAGTCACTGGATGTGGTCCATCCTGAGGGAAGGAAGAAGGTCCCATCAGCCAAGGGTGATTCCTGGGCACGATTTTCACTGTGAGCAGTGTCAGCAGGCAACACTCCTGGAAGCTGAGATAGTGAATGCCCTGGTCCCAAGGGGATCTTGGCAGCTCCCCATAGCGTCAGGGGAAATGGCTGGGTGCCCATCCCAGTGAAAATAGACCTGCCACTTCATATTCATTAAGATGTCTACTACCAATAAAACCAGAAAAATAGCATGTATTGCTGAGGATGTGGAGAAATTGGGGTAAAATACACATCACATAAGCTTTATCATCTTAATTGTAAGGCATACCAGGGACTTGGAGTACATTCACTGTACAAAAAGGTTGTAGTTGGTAGTAATATAAAATGGTGCAGCTGTTATGGGAAACAGACTGGTGGTTCCTCAAAGAATTAAAATAGACTTACCATATGATCTAGCAATTCCACTTCTAGGTATATACACAAATGAATCGAAAGCAGGAACTCCAAAGATATTTGTACAGTCATGTTCATAGCGCCATTAGTCACAGTAGCCAGAGGGTGGAAGCAACCCGAGTGTCCACTGATGGATGAGTGAATAAACAATATGGGATACATATATTTAACAGGACATCATTCAACCTTAAAAAGCAAAGAAATGACAACACGGATGAACCTTGAGGACATGATGTTAGGTGAAATAGGCCCATTACAAAAGGACAAATAGAGTATGATTCTGCTTATGTGAGGTCCCTAGAATCATCAAGTTCATAGAAAGTAGGATGCTGACGGCCAGGGGCTGGGGGTGAATGGGGAGTTAGTGTTTAATTGGGACAGAGTTTCAGTTTTGCCAGATGAAAGCATTCTGCAGATGGTTGGTGGTGAGAGCTGCACAACAGTGTGAATGTGATTAATGCCACTGAACTATACACTTAAAAGTAGTTAAGATGGTACATTTTAGGGGCACCTGGGTAGCTCAGTTGGTTAAGCATCTGCCTTCAGCTCAGGTCATGATCTCAAGGTCCTGGGATTGAGCCCCACATTGGCTCCCTGCCCAGCAGGGAGTCTGCTTCTTCCTCTCCCTCGCCCCCTCCTCCCACTTGTGCGTGCGCTCTCCCTCTCTCAAATAAGTATATCTTTACAAAAAAAAACAATGGTAAATTTTATTGTATTTTATCACAATTTAGAATTAATTAAATTTTAAAAATCCAGAACTAGAGGTTACAGGACAAGGAGTGTCCTGGCACTTCTTCTGGACAATCCCCCTTCTCGAGCACAGTCTCCGTGAGAGCAGCTATTTCGTGCAAGGTACTCAGAGATGCCAATGGGTGGGTGCTGTGTCACTTGGGTCCTCAGGGAGGTGGAAACTGAGAGGGTTAGGAATGCAAATGGTCCTTTGAGGAGTGAGGAAGGGAGAAAGGAGGAGAAAATAGATGTGTGGGGGTGGGGTGGTGAGAAGGGGTGAGGGGGTGGACACAGATGGTGGTTTAGGCCCCATACAGGCTGTGCTGATCCAGCCCAAAGCTCCAGGACAAAGGCTGTCAGTTGGAGGAGTCTTGTCTTGGATCCTTCTACCACAACCCTGTGAGACACAGTCATTGGTTGGTACCACCCCAAGAAAAACATGACCTTGGCTCAAAAGTTGAGAAGAGGGCAGCCCTGGTGGCTCAGCGGTTTAGTGCTGCCTTCGGCCCGAGGTGTGAATCTGGAGACCCAGATGAGTCCCACATCAGGCTACTTGCATGGAGCCTTCTCCCTCTGCCTGTGTCTCTGCCTCTCTCTCTCTCTGTGTCTGTCATGAATAAACAAAATCTTAAAAAAAAAAAAAAGTTGAGAAGACCTGAAAAAATTAACAGCTGGAGGCTAACAGCGAATTCCCTCCCTGCAGTGGGGCAGCAAGTTCTTTCCTTGAAGGGAGTTCTAATCCAGGATGTCTCCCAGTCCCCACAGCTGTCTGCCCACACTCAACTGGTGAGTCTTCTCCTAGGACTTAGGATCTTGGGTGTAGAACTGAGTCTGTCTCTGGACAGCCAGAGCTGTGACATGGCCAACTCTGGAGCCCTTGGTGGCTGTGTTCTGTCACGTGGACATTTGGGCTGAGGGACGGGGAGGCAGGTTTGTGGGGGGAGAGGAGGGTGAAGCAGGGGCACAGAGAGAAGAAATGATGAGATTGAGAGAGAAGCGCACAACACTCATTTCCTGGTGCCAGTTGTTAAGGCTTACCTGCCCCCTGCCCTTCCCAGCCTGGCAGTTCACCGTGTTCTTCTCCAAGAGTCTGCCAATAAATCCCCTCCCTTTTATTTAAACTAGTCATTGAAAAAAATCACTATAACCCCAGACTCTTAACCAATAAGGGGAGGATCTTCTGGGGCGGGAGGAAATGGAAGCAGCACAAGAGAGACAAGAGGTTCGGCAGGAGGAGAATATGGAAGAGCTGTGGCTGAGGGCTGCCCTGCTCCCCTTGGGCATCTCTTGGGATTCATCATGACCTTTCCCAGGCTGTGGATGATCCTTCTTGGATTCTAGGTTCTGACAATGAAGATGCAGATGGAACCGTACCAGAGACTTTCGAGGGCTTCCCCACTTGAACCTTTAGGGTCACATTTTTGCTGCATGCTCATTTACCAGTGGACCAGGAGATCTGTTTCTCTGGTAGAGACTAATTGAGCACTGAAACACATCACCTTTCACCAACCCCTGGGGATGGTAGAAAAGGGGTTATAAAATAAATTAATTGAAAAATAAGTATACTTCAAAGCAGGGAAGAGAATGTTCTGAGTCATGGAACCCGAGTACTGTCATTCTACTGGAGTCCACTGGTCATAGCAAGTCACAAGGATAGCCCAAGACCAGGAGTCATAAGGATGGGGAATTAGGCTCCACCTCTTGATGGAAGGAGCCGCAAAGTCACTTGCAAAAGATTTCTGCCACCCTATTGTTTTCCCCCATTTACCATGCCATGGTAGATCGTAAAAATGGTAGATTGCTCAAATTCTTCGCCTCCCTATTCTTATCCCCATTATTTAGGTGAGGAAAATGAGATTCGGAGAGTTTTGGTGATTTGCTTAGGGTCCCACAGGCAGTGAGGAAGTAAGTAAGGACATGAGACTGGGACGTAGTCTGTCTAATTCTAATGCTAGTGGAGGGCGAAATGTGGAGAATCACCCCGCCTCTCTTGAGGCTGATCACATGCCCCCAAAGGCTGCCCTGGCCCCCACGTGGAGTGGGAACACAGAATTCCAGGGGAGCTTGACCCTTCCTTGGCAGCTGTGTCTTCTCAGTGGCCGCTTAATTTCCAAATGAAATATCTTTAGGAAAATACTAACTTTGTGTTAGATGAATTAATACAGAGCTTTGAGAAGTAGCAAACAGACAGATTCAAGAGGGCGCGGAGAGCCAGGGCGTGAGGGGACCAACAAAGGGAAGTAGGAGGAGGGACCAAGATGTTGGAAGAAGAGTGATTGAGAGAGAGAAAGAGGGGCGCCTGGGTGGCTCAGGGATTGAGCGGCTGCCTTTGGTTCAGGTCATGATCCCAGGGTCCTGCATCGGGGTCCCTGCAGGGAGCCTACTTTTCCCTCTGCCTGTGTCTCTGCCTCTCCCTGTGTGTGTCTCATGAATAAATAGATAAAATCTTTAAAAAAGAGAAAGAGAGAGAGAGAGAGAGAGAGATAGCTAGGTGATAGATGACATATAGGGATGTAGAGTCACAGAAGCATTTAACTGAAGATAGAAATTGAGGAATAGAATATGAATTGAGAAAGAAAACAGAAAAACAGAGTGAGAAAGAGAAAAACAATGAGAAACAGAGGTACAGAAATACAGAAGCAGCAATTGATGGATGGAGAGGAGTCTCACATAAAGGCACAGAGCTGAGCAAAGGAGAGAGAGAGAGATGGCAAGAAAGGAAAAGAGAGATGGGGTAGAGAGAAAGAAAGAGAAAATCATAATGAGAAAGAATAGAAAAGATGGAGACCAAAAATGACCATGAGACAGAGGAAGAGAGAGAGGGAAGAGGGAGAGAGAGCTAAAAAGAGAGAGAGAGAGAAGAAGGGAGAGAGAGGAAGAGGAAGGAGGAAGGAATGACAGGACAGCCGAGGACAGAGGCAGGAGGGAAGGGAGAAGGCAGCCCGAGGAGGACCCGGACTTTGGGGATGGCCTGGCTCTGCCATCTGCAAGGAGGCTGACCCCCAGGGGCAGCGACTGTCCCCCCCGCAGCTGGAGACGACCCTCCCCCCCCACTGCCAAGGGAAGCCCCCCTCCCCCGGTACCAAGAAATCAAACACAGGAGGTATTTGGGTGCAAGTATTCCTCATTCTGAACAGAACCATTAATGTATTCTAAAAAGCTTTTTAGCTGTGGCCTGCTCTGCATGTTATTAATTTCTTTATTACAGATCTTGTTATTTTCAGAGGTCCCCGGGGACCCATTAACAACGGGTTTTTATGGGAAAGAAGTCGGCTAAAGTGGTGGGAATAACTGCTCCTCTGCCCTGAGTCAGTAATCGGAGTTGCACCAAGGATAATGTAGGCTGTTTTAATTTCCAAAATAGCAACAGTTCAGACATTTAATTGCCATTTTATGCCCTTTTTTCATGCTGCCGAGTGTAAAATATGTGACCAGTAATATATAACGGCTAACCACTGAGCCACAGCCTGCCCCAGCTTCCTTGTCTCCCCTGGAGAGGGACGCGGGGAGGAAGGGAAGTGGAAGGGAAAGAGGGACAGACGACCCTGGGTGGGCTTGCCTGAGCTCGAACCACTGGGCAGATCCAGTTCTGCCTCCCGTCCTCTCACATCCTCCCAGAGACCCTTTCTCCAACTTAGCATCCTTGATTTGAGACTTCATAGTCCACCACCCCTCCCCTGTTGTTTTTCCCGGGGCTTCAACATCACCCACAGGTTGTGAGTACCTGGCCCAGGTGAGCACCAAGTGTAATAAGGTGACCTCTGTCACAAGTTCCTCTTCCTGCCCTCCCCCGAGGCCTGACCTTCAAATGCACCAAGGAAATGACTGTACCAAGGAAAATACACTTATGGACCGCACCATGACATCCCCTTGCTCCTTTTCTTGTGTACCCACCCTGACCCCCCAGTAAAGGCATTAGCCCACTGGTCCTTGCTATCTTGACTCCCCACCTGCTTAATTGAACTTGCTCCCCTGAGCTTTATTTCTCTAGGACCCATGGGTATCTTACACTTCGTTTTTCTAAGCCTCTTCTGGGCACCCTCTTGCTACCACACCTGACTGACCATCGCCTAAAAGAACACAGAACAATCTCTGAATGTGGCAACAGATAGGGTATCTTTTCTGAGTGAACTGCATGAGTCTGTGGGGTGATGGTGGTGTAGGATGCCTGGGCAGCTGGCTCAGTGATGAGCACCCCACTGGTGGGTATTAGGTCTGGTGAGCTGAAAGCTACTTGTCTCAGGGGTACCAGCAGCCTGAATTTATTTTCTGATCCCTTATTCCTTTTGGGGGTCATTAAAACCTAATACGTAAGCTCCACGAAATTTGACATTGCGCCTAGTGCTAAAGCCTAAAGCAGTGTGTGGCATGTGGTGAAAATCTATGGAGTTGATGACAAGGATTTCTCTTTTCCTTTTTAGTTCCCCCCATCCCGGCACGCAAGAATGGAGTGTGAGCTCCTTCCATGGATATAGCTCTACTCTCTCTGAGAACAAGGTGCTTCTCACTAGTAAAGAATAACTCTCCAAAGTTCTCCATTTTACACAATATCAACTGAGGGAGTTCTGTGCTGAGATTTTGCATGAACTCCATTCTCTGAGAACTGCCCCTGGATTTCCATGGGAGGGCACCCAGCTCTGTTTTACCAAGAGAGTCGTGCCCTCTGGGGCATTGCTAACTGGAATACGTGTGGACACATGACCCAAGCTGAGATTTTTCACACAGCAAAGGAGTCTTAATCAATGGTTGAAATGGTAACTTGTAAACCTTCAAGCTGTAGAGCCATTGTATTCCCTGTGCTGGAATATTCTGTGGTTAACTTGGTTAAGCTAAGAACTACCTGTCCCAGAAATCTCTTTCCAGAGTAGAGTTGTCTAAAACTGGGATGTGGAGTGGAGATGTGTTAGCTGCACTTACTCTATGGTGCTCTTTGTGATCAAATATGGTGATGACAGATGCCAAGGTGTCCAGACGATCATGTGACTTGCATTCTTTATTCTATTAACATGGAGTATGACATTGATACTCATATTTTGAAACTGTCTTTATTCCTACAACAAATCCTACTTGGTCATGGAGTATGATAATTTTTAAGATGATGAATTTGGTTTCCTAGTATTTTGTTAAGGATTTTTACATATATATGCATAAGGGATATTGGTCTATAGCTTTTCTTTTCATGTGATGTCTTTGTCTGCTTTTGGTATCTCGATAATACTGGCTTCACAGAATGAATGAGAAATACTTTCTCCTCTTCTACTTTTTGGAAAAGTTTGCGAAGGATTTGTATTAAATTTTCTTTTAAAATTCAGTAGAATTCACTTGTGAAGCTATCTGCTCCTAGGCTTTTCTTTGTGGAAAGTTTTTGATTACTAATTCAGCCTGTTTACTTGTTACAGGCCTATTTAGCTATTCAAACTTAAAAGGAAAAGAAGCCTGGGGCACCTGGGTGGCTCAGTTGGTTAGGTGTCCGACTCTTTTTTTTTTTTTTAAGATTTTATTTATTCATTCATGAGAGACACAGAGAGAGAGAAGCAGAGACACAGGCAGAAGGAGAAGCAGGCTCCATGCAGGGAGCCCGACGCAGGACTTGATCCCCGGTCTCCAGAATCACGCCCTGGGCTGAAGGCAGCACTAAGCCACCTGGGCTGCCCCTAGGTGTCCAATTCTTGATTTCAACTCAGGTCATGATCTCAGGGTTGTGAGATTGAGTCCTGCATTGGGTTCTGTGCTGGGCATACATCCTGCTTAAGATCATCTCCCTCCTTCTCTAAAAGAAAAAAAAAAAAAAAAGCTAGTTTCAATAGTTTGTGTCTTTCTAGAAATGTGCCCATTTCATCTAGATTATTTAATTTGTGAGTAGTATTCATTTATAATCTTTCTTATTTCTGCAAGATCGATAGGGCTCTCTTCTCTTTAATTTCTGAGTTTTATAATTTGAGTCTTCTGACTTTGAAAGGGCATCAACCCATTCTGCCCCTTCCAGCGGCTGCAAGGTTTTTACTGTAGTTACAGGGAAAGGGCCAGAGCAGAGCCAGGGAGGGGGAAATGAGAATAGTGAAAGTTAAAATGCCATAAAGCTTGCTGTTCCTACTGAGATGCAGCTATTGGCTTTAAAAAATAATAATGAATGCTTCCCAGATTGCTGCAGCCTTTGGTTAATTTCCCAAGTTCTGAAAAAGTTGTTTCTGACAATTTTTGCCAGTGTTTTCACTACTTTTATGGAGGAGGGAATTTTCAGAGGTCCTTAATATTGCCATTTTTGCTGATGTCATTCCTCCTTTTTCTTAGAAGTACATAAAATAATAGTGTTTCTTACAATTGATGACATCTTAGATTCGATAAAATATAGTAAGCCTTAGCTGTAAAACACAGCTAACTAACTAATGGGAGAGTTAAAAAGGTGACACTAAATGCTAGACAATAAAAAAATAGATGATGGGGTTGATAGATAAATTAAATATCTTTGTCCTTACATTGTTATGGAAAATGATAGAGATATTATTAACTCTTGACTTCAATTACTTATATTAGAATGTAAGGATAACTACTCAGATAAGAGAAATAGAATATATAATTTATGAAACAATTAAAAGGAAAACAGATACTGATTAATTCAATGGAACGTAGGAAGAAAGGAAAGAACAAAGAAAAACCCAGTGGGGGGAAAAAAAAACAGTGAAGAGACACATACAGACACAAAACAGATGTTAGAGGGCAGCCCCGGTGGCTCAGCGGTTTAGCACAGCCTTCAACACAGGGCCTGATCCTGGAGACCCGGGTGGAGTCCTGTGTCGGGCTCCCTGCATGGAGCCTGCTTCTCCCTCTGCCTGTGCCTCTCTCTCTCTCTGTCTTTCATGAATCAATAAATAAAATCTTTTGGGGATCCTTGGGTGGCTCAGTGGTTTAGCACCTGCCTTCCGCCCAGGGCGTGATCCTAGAGACCCGGAATCGAGTCCTGCATCCGGCTCCCGGCATGGAGCCTGCTTCTCCCTCTGACTCTCTCTCTCTCTGTCATGAATAAATAAATAAAATCTTTAAAAAAATAAAAATTAAAAATTAAAAAAGTGCAGCTACATATCCAAGGCACCTGGGTGTCTCAGTTGGTTAAGCATCTTACTCTTGATTTCTGCTCAGGTCATGATTTCAGGGTGGTGAGATTGCCCCCCCCCCCTCCTCCCAGCTCAGCACTCAGCTCAGAGTTGGCTTGGGATTCTCTCTATCCCTCTGCCCCTCCCCCCACTCACACATGCTCTCTATCTCTAAAATTTAAAAAAAATCTTTAAAAAAATTCAGTTATGGGGGGGCACCTGAGTGATTCAGTGGTTGAGCACCTGCCTTTGGCTCGGGTCATGATCCTGGGGTCCTGTGATCAAGTTGCGCATCTGGCTCCCGGCAAGGAGCCTGCTTCTCCCTCTGCCTATGTCTCTGCCTCTCTCTTTCTGTCTCTCATGAATAAACAAATAAAATATTTTTTTAAAAAATTCAGTTACATATCCTATTTGCACCTGAAAAATGAAATAGGTAATAGCTAATGTTTAGATAGAAATATACAGTAATAAGTAGATACTAACCAAAATGGAGCTGGTATAACAATGTTCATACTAAATGAAATAAGCTTTAAAAAAAAAAAACACTATTAAGAAAAGTAGGTGATATTTAATAATGAAAAGAACAATTTCCCAGGAAAAGATAACACTGAACTTGATATAGCCTGGAACGCATTAAGCAAAAATTGACAAATCCCCAACTATGCTAGATTTTAACACATTTGAGATGGAATAAGAAAAAAAGAAAACTAGTAAGGACAAAAAAGATATAGAAGACTAGACAATAGCGTTAACTATTAGTTAATATAAAGAGC
Source organism: Canis aureus (assembly GCF_053574225.1). Taxonomy (NCBI): domain Eukaryota; kingdom Metazoa; phylum Chordata; class Mammalia; order Carnivora; family Canidae; genus Canis; species Canis aureus. The sequence continues at coordinate 4,585,705 of NC_135626.1, read as the reverse complement.
TCCTGTAGAATTCTGAACATCGCAAATGGAAACTATATATTCTCCTCATGTATATATGGAATGCTTATAAATATCAACCCATTCTATCACATAAAAGAAGACTCAAAAAGTAATGAAGAAACAGTATCCCACAGAACTCATGAAATTAGAATTTAATAATAAAGGCTAGCCAGAGTGGGAAAATATCTCTAAATAATTAATGGATTAAATAAGAGATTATAACATCAATTATAAATATTTATAATTGAAAAAACTCCAAACATATATAGTTGAATAATTAAAATGCTACAGGTCAAAACTTGTAGATTGTGTCAAAGTGGAAATGAGAGAGAAAATTACAGTCTTGAAATAACTTGAACCAAATTTTCAACTCAAGTAGATTTTAAAAAATGAACTAGAACTAAAAAACAACAGAAGTTAACAACAGAATCAAAAGTTAACTATTTGAAAAGATTAATAAAATGGATAACTTCTGTTAAGGTTAATGAAGGGAAAAAAAGAAATGTTTAAAAAGGGACATAAGTATAGACACAACAGAGATGAAAAGGATCATAAAGGAATGCTTTGGATGACCATATGTTAATAAATTTAAAAACTTGTATGGAGTAGACATCTGCTTTATAAATCTAAAACTGATCAATATTAGCTTCAGAAAAAAAAAATAGAAAACACAAATAGAACTATAACCACCTAAGAATTTGGCCTAAAATGAAAACATCAGAACTTGGATATTTGCCAGATGAGTTTTACCAGAATTTTAAGAAACAAGTAAGTCCTGTCTTACATTGTTTCATGAATAGAAAGAGGATAAAGCTTCACCTCCATCTCCTTTCCTGTGGCTGAGATAACCTTGATACCAGAATTGGAAAAAAGAATATGAGAAAGAAAAATGATAGGCCAGCCTCACTTAAGAATATAGATGCAAAAATCCTTTAAAAATGTTAGCAAAGGGCAGCCCCGGTGGCACAGCGGTTTAGCGCCGCCTGCAGCCCAGGGCGTGATCCTGGAGATCCTGGATCGAGTCCCACGTGGGGCTCTCTGCGTGGAGCCTGCTTCTCCCTCTGCCTGTGTCTCTGCCTCTCTCTCTGTGTGTCTCTATGAATAAATAAATAAAATCTTTTTTTAAAAATGTTAGCAAAATGAATCCTAAGTTTTACACTAAAAATACACCAAGATGAGGTTGAATTTATTAGAGGAAACAATGATGATGTAATATTAGTAAATCTATTGGTATAGTTCACCACATTAACAGATTAAAAATAAAATTATTTTAAATTTCAATAGACGGAAACAAACCATTTGAAATAAAAGTAAAATAATTAAACTCAGAAAATTATGAATATAAGAAATATTTTTAACCTACCATCGAAATATTAGAGACAATATCTTTAATTTTGTACTGAAAGAAATATGTGCAGGACACCTGGGTGGCTCAGCAGTTAAGCGGCTGCCTTCGGGCTAGGGCGTGATCCCGGATGTCCCGGGATCGAGTCCCACATCGGGCTCCCTGCGTGAAGCCTGCTTCTCCTCTGCCTGTGTCTCTGCCTCTCTCTCTGTCTCTCATGAATAAATAAAATCTTTAAAAAAAAAGAATACATTTGACACTATTCATTAAAAATTTTTTTTATCTATTAAGGGCCACCTGGCTGGCTCAGTCAGTAGAGCATGTGGCTCTCATGGTAGGTTTGTAGGTTTGAGCCCCACATTGGGTGTAGAGATTACTTAAGAAAATAAAATCTAAGGGTGCCTGAGTGGTTCAGTAGGTTAAGCGTCCAACTCTTGGTTTCAGCTCTGGCCATGATCTCAGGGTCGTGAGATCGAGCCTCCCATCAGGCTCTGCTTGTTCTTCTCCCTCTGCTCCTCCCCCTTGCACACACACTCTCTCAAATAAGTAAATAAATAAAATCTTAAAAAAAAAGAGAAGACTCTCCCTCTGCCTCATTCCCCTGTTCATGCTGGCTCATGTTCTCTCTCTCAAATAAATTTTAAAAATCTTTTAAAAATAAACAAAGTCTTAAAATATTTCCTTTGAAAGGTTTTTTAAATACTAAAAATTAAAATATATCTATTAAGTGAGGCACTGGATGAAATAGAAGCAAGCAAAACAAAGTTCCTACTCTTACAGAGCTTACACTGTAGTGGATGAATCAGACAAAACCAAACGAATAATTTATAATATGTCAGTCCTAAAAAAATAAATAATGTAGAGGAAAGGTGATAAAAAAAGAAAGCTATCTGTATGTGCATGTGTGTGTTATTTTATACAGGGGCTGGGGAAGGCCTTACTGATTCAATGATAATTAAAAAAGACCTGAAGTTCATGAAGGAATGAATGAGGTAGGATAAGGTAGTTCTAAGCAGTGGAAATAGCAATAGATAGAATAACATCTTTTATATGATTTTTTAATGTATAAAATCCAAAAATTATACATCATTAGAACTAATAAGAGAATCTATCAAGGTTGCCAGAAAAAGATAAATATTCAAAAACTACTGGGGCTTCTATACATAGCACCAACCAATTAGAACACAGTATGTGAAAAAGATTTCATTTGCAATGGCAACAAAATCAACATAACTAAGACTAAAATGTAACGGAAGATACATAAGACAGGGACACCTGGGTGGCTCAGCAGTTGAGCATCTGCCTTCAGCTCAGGTAGTGATCCCTGGGTCCAGGGATGGAGTCCCTCATTGGGCTCCCTGCAAGGAGCCTGCTTCTCCCTCTGCCTGTGTCTGCCTCTCTCTGTATCTTTCATGAAAAAAATAAATAAAATCTTAGAAAATAAAGAAGATACACAAGACCTATGTAAAAATGAATTATGTATCTGTATTGACCTAATAAAATTGAATCAAATAAGATCTAATAACATCTAATAAGTAATGTCTAAATAAATCATGTTTATAAATGGAAAGGCTCAGTATTAAAAAGATAGTGAGCCTCCGCATATTGATACAGAAATTAAATGGAATTCCAATCAAAGGCACAGCAAGGTTTTCTGAAGAAACTTGGTAAACTGATTAAGGGCTGGAATATCTAAGACAACTTTGAAGAGGAGCAAGAGGATAGGGAGATACTTAGCCAACTATATGAGGGTGACAGTAGCTGAAACAAACAAACAAATCTCAACATCTTTATGACTCAAATCTAATAGGGGGGCCTGGGTGGCTCAATAGGTTAGGCATCTGCCTTTGGCTCAGGTCATGATTTCAGGGTCCTGGGATCAGGCCCACATTGGGCTCCCAGGACTCCGGAATCATGACCTGAGCCAAAAGCAGATGCTCAACCACTGAGCCACCCAGGTTCCCTTATGTCTGGCTTCTATAAATCCAAAATGGATGCTCCTGATCAGTGGGCATCTCTCCTTCAAGCAGCAAGTTGCAGACCCAGTCTTCTTCCATTTTTGGTTCCCATCTTTCAAGGTTGCCATGCATGTTTGCCTCAAGCTGGTGGAAAAGGAAAGAGCATGAAGGATCATACATGGAAGTTTCTGTAAGCAATGCCTAGAAATGGCATACATTGTTTCCACTCACAACACTGGTCAGAACCCACTCACGTGGCCACACCTACTGCCAGGGAGGCTGTGAGATAGAGCCTACCTGTGGTCCCCAAAACAAGAGGAAACAGGTATGGTTAAAAGCTAGCCAGTCTCTGTCATATTTGCCATAAGTTAAGATTTCTTATACGGGTATAATCATATAAACTGTGTGGAATGGCACAGGGATAAACAAATAGATCAACAGAACAGGAAACAGAGTCTAGAAGCTGAATTATACGTGTATGGGAAGTCTCTATATGATGGGGATAGCTTCACAGTCAGTGGGGAAGTGGGGAGCCATGGAACATATGGTGCAGAGACAACTGGCCATCTCTATCGGAGCCAATATAAAATAATATATATGGAAGGCCATCTATACAAACCTAGGTGACATGAGGTCCTAAATGTAAAAGAGTGAAGACTTTAAAATAATTAGAAGAAAGTATCAGAGAATATCTCATGGTTTTGTATAGGGAAAGATTTCTTGAAAATGGGAAAGACAGGGATGCCTGGGTGGTTCAGTGGTTGAATGTCTGCCTTCGGCTCAGGTATGATCCCGGAGTCCTGGGATGGAGTCCCACATCGGGCTCCCCACAGGGAGCCTGCCTCTCCCTCAGCCTATGTCTCTCTCTGTCTCTCTCTGTGTCTCTCATGAATAAATAAATAAAATCTAAGGAAAAAAAAGAAAATGGGAAAGACAGAGAGAAAGCAAGGAGGAAACACCAAACATGATGGAAAAGACTAATAAATTTGACTCTCCTTTCTGCTTCAAACCACTATAAAGAAAGGTGTCCTCAATGAAAAAAATTTTTAAACCACAAGTAAGAGAAAACATTCTCAAAGTAAAAAACTGGGAAGGATTAAGATTCAGATTACATAACGAACTTCAATAAGATAAAGGTAAACAACCAGTGGAAGAGTGGACAAAGGATATGAACAATTAATACACAAAGGAGAAAATGTAATTTCCTATAAAAAAATTTAAAAATGCCCAACTTCACTCATAATTGTGGAAACACACACACACACATACACACAAAGATCACATCAATCAAAGGGCAAAAATTTAAAAGTCTGGCAGTACCAAGTATTATTAGTATAGATGTAGAGAAATGAAGACCCTTGCATACTGCTGGTGGGAGGGCAAATTAGTGCAAATACTTTGGAGAATGATTTGGAAATACAGCTTGACAATACACACACCTGGGATCCAGCAATTCCTCCCCTTGGTATATGCGCCGGAAACATTTTGCTCTTAGACACAATGAGACATGGTGCTCGAGGATGCTCGCTGGAGGATTATCTACAGTTGCAGCAAAATTAAGAAACAATAAATAAAGTGTGGTGTTTTTGTGCAATGGGCTACTCTTCCTCAGGTAAAATGAATGAATCTGGGCTCATGTAGCAACATGAACAATCTTGGGAAAATAATGTTGAATGAAAGCAAGTTGAGAATGATCCCATTCCTGTAAATATGTACCCAAAGGCATAAAACAGCTCACTTAAAAATAAATATACAAAATCATACTATATTTTTATGGACAGCACCATAGTGAAAGTATAATAATTGGACGGGCAGGATACACACCAATTTAGAGCTACCTATGAGTAAGTGCCAGTGAAGAGAGTAGTGAAAAGGAATCAGGATGAAAGCAAAAGCAGAAAGAATATAGTGAAATGCTAATCATTTCTAAATTTGGGTGATGAGGGATGCCTGGGTGGCTCAGCGGTTGGGTTTCTGTCTTCGGCTCAGGGCCTGATCCTGGAGTCCTGGGATCGAGTCCCATGTCGGGCTCCTGCTTCTCCCTCTGCCTATGTCTCTGCCTCTCTCTTTCTCTGTGTCTCTCATGAATAAATAAATAAAATCTTTAAAAATAAATAAACTTGGATAATGAGCAGAAGGGTTTTATTCTGTTATCCCCTATTCTTCTATATGTGTGAAATATTTTATGTTTAAAATTTTAATAAAATAATTTCTAAAAATCTTAGGGAAAGATTGCAGTTGGTCTATCCTAGATCAGTTGTCCATTTCAAACCAATCAATTGGATATACTGCTATAGCTGTATATATGCAGAGTTCTGGGGATGCAGGTAGTGTCTTTGAGAAGGAAGAGAAGTAGCAAAAAGAGGAGTACTGGTGCTGCGGAGGAACGGCTGTTGACCCGCGGGCCTCGGCTCCCGGCTCCCGGCTCCCGGCTCCCGGCTCGTCGGCGGCTCCCGCGCTCTCCTCTCCCCCCGTGAAGACGCGGCCATGGCGCTCCGGGTCACCAGGAACACAAAAGTGAATGTTGAAAACAAGGCGAAGATCGGTATGGCAGGGGCAAAGCGGGTGCCTCTGGCCTCTGCTGCAGCCTCCAAGCCCGGCCTGAGGCCAAGAACTGCTCTGGGAGACATTGGTAACAAAGTCAGTGAACAACCACAAGCCAAACTGCCTCTGAAAAAGGAAGCAAAAACTGCGGTTCCTGGAAAAGTCATTGCTAAAAAAAAATACCAAAGCCTCTGGAGAAGGCACCTGAGCCTGTCCCTGTCCCGGAACCAGAGCTGGAACCTGAGCCGGTTAAAGAAGAAAAACTTTCGCCCGAGCCTATTTTGGTTGATACTCCCTCTCCAAGCCCGATGGAAACATCTGGATGTGCTCCTGCAGAAGAATATCTGTGTCAGGCTTTCTCTGATGTAATTCTTGCAGTGAATGATGTAGATGCAGAAGATGGAGCTGATCCAAACCTTTGTAGTGAATACGTGAAAGATATTTATGCTTATCTGAGACAACTTGAGGAAGAACAAGCAGTCAAACCAAAATACCTACTGGGTCGTGAAGTCACTGGAAACATGAGAGCCATCCTAATTGACTGGCTAGTACAGGTTCAAATGAAATTCAGGTTACTGCAGGAGACCATGTACATGACTGTTTCCATTATTGATCGGTTCATGCAGAATAACTGTGTGCCCAAGAAGATGCTGCAGCTGGTTGGTGTCACTGCCATGTTTATTGCAAGCAAATATGAGGAAATGTACCCTACAGAAATTGGTGACTTTGCCTTTGTGACTGACAATACTTACACTAAACACCAAATCAGACAGATGGAAATGAAGATTCTAAGATCTTTAAATTTTGGTCTGGGCCGCCCTCTACCCCTGCATTTCCTTCGGAGAGCATCTAAGATTGGAGAGGTTGATGTTGAGCAACATACTTTGGCCAAATACCTGATGGAGCTATCTATGTTGGACTACGATATGGTACACTTTCCTCCTTCTCAGATTGCAGCAGGAGCTTTTTGCTTAGCGCTGAAAATTCTCGATAATGGTGAATGGACACCAACTCTACAGCATTATCTGTCCTACACTGAAGAATCCCTTCTAAATGTTATGCAACACCTGGCTAAGAATATAGTCATGGTGAATCGTGGGCTTACAAAGCACATGACTATCAAGAACAAGTATGCCGCCTCTAAGCATGCTAAGATCAGCACTCTGGCACAGCTAAATTCTGCACTAGTTCAAGATTTAGCCAAGGCTGTGGCAAAGGTGTAACTTGTAAACATGCATTGGAGTATTGTAATATCTGCAAATAAAATTGGCACCATGTGCCATCTGTATATATTAAAAAAAAAAAAAAAAGAGGAGTACTGTGTGCTGGTCCCCCGGGGCATAAGCAGCCAGGGGTATCTGGGAAATTAACCAGGGGCCACATTAGAATCCCCAAGGAGCTTCTTTCAGCAATCAAACCCAAACCTGCTGAATCAGAATTTTCCAGGCATTCACGTCTCAGAAAAGCCTTCCAGTTGGTTCTGATGGAAAACCCTAGTTAAAGAATGTGAGTCATCAAAGGCCTTGGGTTCAAACTGCGGAATTGAATCCCTAGCTCAGGTGAGTGGGACCCAGGCTTTTACCCACCTACCACATGCCTCGGTAGGGACTCCTTCCCTTTGAGATACAGCCTGTGGACAAAGGAGAGGACACACATATTAAGTGAACTAGTCTCTAGGAACGCCCCATTTCCAGACTTCATCCTCCAACACCCTTGGCCTTAAGCACCCATCCTGGTTCCTCGAATTTGGCATGAAGAGGCCGATTAGGGAGAGAGGAACTCGAGCTCCCTCTAGAGGCCAAAAGTGTTAACGTTGGTGATTCTCCAAAGCTTTTCCTCGTGGTTAAAAACAACAGTAAGTAAAACAATGGTTATCCCGGCACTTACTAAATGCTAGAGACTGTGCAGAAATGATGTGCCCAAAGTCCCTAAACTAAGGGGCGGCAAATTCAGGATTCGAACCCAGGTCTATCAGACTTCCAGAGCCGTAGCATGGGGAATCTTGGGTCATTAAAGATCCTCCATAGTGTGGCAGCAACCAGTCTCCCCTCCTTACGCCTGCCCCCAATGACACCCCAGAGTCTACTCTTCTCCAAGTACACGGAGCACCACGTGGTGGCGGAGATGCTGTCGATGCCCTCAGGCCCTTCTTATTATTGCCCTCCCTGCCGGGACCACCCCCCCCCCCCCCCCCCAGTATTCTTTCTACCAAAACATCCACGTGGCAAGTCCTGATTATCCTTCAGGGCTCTGCAGAATGTCCAACGCCGGTGGTTGCTTACCTGTCTCCCCCATTCTGCTGTGCACTCCCCAAAGCGGGCATCGATTTACTCATCTCTGGACCCCCAGCTGATGAGCAGAGTGAGGGGATGAGCGAATACACGAACGAATGAACGAATGAATGGTAACGGCGATGACAAGCAAATGGTAGCGGTGGCGGAGGGGGCTGCGTGCCTGTAACCATAGTAACGATGATGTTGCTGGGTGACAGTGCTAGAGGTTGGTAACCATGGCAACACTGGCGGGGAGGCCTGTTCGGACAGTCCTAGCGCTGCCCACTTCCTGCCCGGACCAAGCCTGACTTGCTCAGTAGCCAAATGAGATGACTGAGATGACGAAGGCAGGCGGCAACTGCTGTCCTGCCCCCTAACACCCCGTCCCTCCCAGGCCCGAGTCTCAACAGCGATCGCGTCCTCTTTCTCGGTGGTCCCCGAGACTCTGGGAGGACCGCGTGGGGATGAGGGGGCGCCGTCTGCCTGCTGTGCGTATCTGTGCGCAGGCGAAGGTGTAAGGTGCGGTTCGCGCTAAGGCTGGTCTTGTGAGTGCCCGGGGAAGGGTCTGCGGCGACAGTCCCCAGTGTGAGCGCCGGTATCCGTCCGCCGCACGCGTGGCCGCAGCGCGCTGTGCCCGGGAGGGACGCCGCGGCGCGTGTGCACGTGTGTGCGCGTGTGCACCTGTGTGTGCACGTGTGTGCACGTGTGTGCGCGCGTGTGCACGTGTGTGTGTGCACGTGTGTGTGCGCGCGCGCCGCGGCTCTGCCCTGGGGGCGGGGTCCGGGGCTGCGGGGCTGCGGGGCTGCGGGGCGGGGGGCGCCGCGCCCCATCCATCACCCCGCGCGCAGCTCGCCGAGCGGATATCACGGTGTCACGGGCGACTCGGCTCGCAGATCTTATCCTCTTCATTTCCGCCTGAGCCCAGCCCGCCCGCGCCGGCTCCCTGAAGGCTCCATCCATCATGGGGGGACGCGGGGGGCTGCGCGGGGTGGGCGCGCGGAGAGGGAGGGGCCGCAGCAACCCGAAGTACCGGGCGACACCTAAGGACGAGTGGGGGCTGGGGCACTGCTGGGGCCGCTGGGGCCCGCGGGGGAGGGGACGCGGCCCGCCCGGGCCCCGCGACAGGTTGCTGGGGTCCGCATCCCTGGGTGCCCGGCCTCTGTGTCCCTCGCTGGGGGGTGGAGCGGGGAGCGGGCCCGTGCGCCAGGCCGGGGAGGGGGCGCCGAGCGCGGGGCCCGCACCTGGACCCTGCGGGGCGACCCGGGCCCGGGCCTCGCGGGCGGGGGGCGGGGTCCCCAAAGGGAGGCCTTATTTCATTTCCCCGCGCTGCTGAGGTTTCTGCGCAGTGTCTCTCTCACCTCTTTAAATTTTACGGCGCTTGGCTTGTGGCCGCCGGGCCCCGCCCCGGGGAGGAAGCGGGTGCTGGGTCTGGGAGCCTGTCCCGGCCGAGGGGTGGCCCCAGCAGGCAGGGCGCGGGTCAGGCCCGGGGCGCCCAGACTCTGCGGGGCGCCTGGCCGGCGACCCCCCTATGGTCGGGCAGGGGGTTTGGGCTGTCCTGGCCCAAAAAGCGGGGCTTGCCTCGGAGCGTCTCGGGCCTGGCCCTGTCCCCTTTCCAGACTCCTGGGCCCGCCACACCTCCCTCCTCCTGTTCCCGGAGTGCTGGGGGTGGGGGTGGGGGGCTGTGGGGGTGGGGACTGCGGGAAGAGGGAATAAGAGGAGCAGAAATAGATACCGACCTTGGGGCCCGTCGCGTTGCCAAATCCACTCTCCTCCCTACCCACTCCCAGCTTCCCCCGGGGGCACAGTGGTGCCCGCAAGTCCAGAGACAGGGTCAAGTACACGGGCCTGGCAACCTCGGGCCGCTGACGGCCAGGCCCGGCACCTGCCTGGAGATCATCAGGATGGGGGCTGGAGGTGAGGGGAGTGAAGAGGCCACTGGCCCCCGCCGGAGGGAGCCTGAGATGACTCCCTAGGAGGGTCAGTCTGGGCGAAGGGGAAGGAGTGTAGTCTTGCCTGGAGGGGCGTGAGGGAGAAGAGGGGTCAGGAACAGCAGATGACTCGGAACAGGAGAGGGGGTGTGAGGGAGAGAGAAGTGTGAGCCCGGTGTGTGAGGATATGGAGTATCTGTGGATCTCATTAGGAGGGGGAGACGCTGCCCATAGAAACAGCCAATTAGGGTAGAGTCAGGATTTGCACACAGCTCTGTCTGATTCCAGGGCCACCTTTCTTCGCGTTGCAGTCATCACCTTGACTTCTCTATAATTCACTCCTTATTAATAGAGAGAGCCCCAGTTTGCACAACCAAGCCGCCACCCACATAACGGTGACAAGTACACAACCAGAAGCAAACAAGGCACAAGAGAAAATTAGTTCCACTGGCCTGGGAGATGGGACTGTCAGCCCTGCAATGGGAGACACCAAGCTACCCAGGATGCCTCTTGCAGGGGCTGGGGGACACCAGGGCTGGTGCAGTCCAAAGCAGGGGTGGGGGGTGAGTGTGGGGGCAGATCTGAGCTGGAACTGCCCACCTGGTGACTGACGTCTGCTGGAAGCCTCCAGGCTGAAGAAGGCTCTGAAACATTTTTTTTTCCTCCATTGACCTAGAGAGGAAATGTCCTGGATATCACACTCTAGGGAGCTCAACCACCAGCATCTTTATGAGGAAAACTGGTCACCTCCACATGACCCAGCAGAGGTCTGATATGGCCACCCCTCCCCTATTCCCACCCCTGCTCCTGCGTTCTGTCTCCTGGTTAACGCTCCCATCTTTTTTCACGCTCCTCACGCACAGTCTCTCACCACATCCCATTGATTTACCCTTCTAAACATCTCTCAAATCTGTCCCCCTCTCCCTCAGCCCTGCCACAACAGTCATCGTCCCCAGCTCCTATCCATTCTCCCTACTGTGATGACAGCTGGACCATGTCACATCCTCATAAAAACGCTTTAAGGGCTGCCTGCTGCTCCCAGGATTAAGCCAGAGTTCACAGCATCGCGTTCTAGGCCTTGGAGCTCTGGCCTGACTCCCCTCTGCAGCTGCTCTCACATGCTCCTGAGCCCGTTGCACACGGTTTCCTTTGCCTGCTCTGTCCTTCCCCCCTTTCTCTACAGGGCTGGGCTCTCTCTCACCACCCTTTGAAGCCCAGATCAAATGTATCCTTCTGCTCAGGGAAGCCTTCCTGGAGAGAAACCCTTTTCTGTACTCCCATGACCTCTGTGCTCCCTTGTCTGCTCATTGTAATGGGCTGTTAGGATACGTCTGGCTCTTGCCCTAGACTGATTGCTCACTGAGGGCAGGGAGTCCCTGTTTTTTGTTTGTTTGTTTTATAAAGATGTTATTTATCCATGAGAGACACACACACAGAGGTAGAGACACAGATAGAGGGAGAAGCAGGATTCAATGCGGGATTCAATCCCAGGATCACGACCAAGGCAAATACTCAACCACCCAGGTGCCCTCAAGTCCTTTATCATAGGAGCCTGAGTACCTGGGGGAAGGAGGCATGAGGGGATTACTACTGAATGAAAAAGGGGAACCAGGCTGCCCCCAGCCTATTTCTAGACTTCCTTGGACCTGGGGCCCCAAGGTCCCCATAATTGAGGTGTGGGTGACGAGAAAGGGGCTGGTGAGTGGCTTGTTTGAACATAACTGCTTCACACAAATTCTCTTTCCTCTGAGCCCCCCTCACACTGCCCCTCAAGGCTGCAGAAGACCTACCTGCAATGAGGTCTCAAGATTCAGAAATGTTCACTCACTGCCTGTGGCTTTTGCATCTCATAGGATGACTGGTTGTCATGGAAACCTGAGTGCAGGAAGTGCCTGCTGGCTCCCTTCCCAGGGTGGGAGCAGCAGGCTGAGCGCCCTGGACAGGCGCTAGTTGAGTCAGCCTGAGATGGTGTTGGACCGCTCAGAGCATGGGGCCTGCCCCACTCTGAGCCAAACTGGGTCTCCTTATTCTTTCCCCAGCAGAAGCTCCTGAGCTCATCCCAGAGTGTTGGCTCCAGGCTTGCACCGCACGCTCCAGGGCTGCAGTCCTGTAAAGATGTTTCTTTTCCTTTGGGGACCAGCAACACTGGTCCCAAGCTCATGCTTGGGCTCTGGAGTCAGACAGAATGACTTCTAGTCTTGACTCTGCCACTGGATGGCTGTGTAGTCTTGAGCAGGATATTTAATTTTCTGAGCATCAGTTTCCTCATCTAGAAAATGGGGATAATAGTAGCATCATGGGATTTCTACTTTTGGCAAGATGGTGAACTGGTGCTTTGAAAGGCCCTCCCACTAAAATTCAACTAGATTCTGCATGAATTATGAAAACAAAACAAAAGAAATAAACTAGCCTTTTTAATGCATTGCTGGGTTTGTTAGAAAGTAAGGGAAAATCTCCACTGAACACCCTCTACCAAGAAAAACACGAGACAATGGGGAACTAAAACTAAAGCACTGAAGTCGTGAATAACAGGGTAGCAGGGAAATTAGGCTAACTGTTGAAATAAGTGCTCTGATAGGCAAATAAATCAAGGGCAGAGGCAAGGTGAGAGAACTTGGTGTGAGACTCCTGCATTGAGCCATGGTCCCTCTCTCTTTTTAAAATCTATTTATTTATTTATTTATTTATTTATTTATTTATTTATTCATTCATTCATTCATTCATTCATTCATTCTTGAGCCAGGGTCTCTAACGTAGCTCCAGGTTAATAGCAGCCCCTGACTCCTGGCAAACACAAGTGCATCTCAGGAGGAAGGCATCTTCAGCTTAGGTCCTCAGGATTCTCATAGGTTAAAATCAACAAAACATGGGGCACCTGGGTGGCTCAGTTAAGTGTCCAACTCTTGGTTTTGGCTCAGGTCATGATCTCAGGGTCATGAGATAGAGCCCTGCATCTGGCTCTGCGCTGAGCCTCCTTTAGATTCTCTCTCTCCCTCTTCCCTCTACCCTTCTCCACCTCCCCCCACCCCTGTCTGCTCTTGCTCTCTAAAAAAAAAATAAAATGAAACGAAATTAGCAAAATATGAGCTCACAATCAGTGATTACCAAACTACAAGGAAACAAGCCACTATGAGTGAGAGTTAGTAATATAATAAACACTATACTTAGATACCTTTCCTAAATACTCTGGCTACTGGAATTACAACATACAGAGTATAAAACAATCATGTATAAATGTTCAAAGAAATACAAGATGGAATACAGAACAATTATTGACCGAAGCCTTATATACTCATATCTTTTGAAAACTATCTTTTGGAAATGAGAACAAAACAAAACCTGAGGGAATTCACCACTGTTAGACTTTCAGTAAAGGAAAGTAAAGAAAAATGATCTCAAAAGAAAGAAGAAATGGGGAGCACCTGGCTAGCTCAGTCAGAAGAGAATGCGACTCTTGATCTCAAGTTGGTGAGTTTGAGCCTGACTTTGGGTATAGAGATTACTTAAATAAATGAACAATTAAAAAAAAAAAAAAGAAGAAGAAGAAATGGTGAGTAAAGAAGTGGTAAATATGTAGGTAAGTCTAGATTTTTAAAAATGTATAAAATAGTATCAATAGTAATAATAATGTCTACTTTGTGGGGGAAAAAGGGACAGAACTCAAATACTGGACATCAATTGTATACAAGTTGGAAGGGTGATTGGAGTTAATGTAGTTGAAGGTCCTTGAATTATTTTGGGGGGCGGGTAGAAGAAGATAATTATTAACTTTAGGCTTTTTTAAGTTTGAAAAATATAATTTTAAGGGCAATTACTAAAAGAATAGAAAAGAAGTATGTATTTACTAACTGTAGAGGAAGAGAAATAGGGTGAAAACTCAATTTTTAAAAAAGTAAGAAAGGAGAAATGAGAACAGTGGAAAAGATGGTGGGTTAAAAATAAGCACAAAATTAGTTGGCAGATATAAGTTCAAATTTATCACTAATCTTAAAAAATGCAAATGTGCTAAATTCTCTAGTTAAAAAGCAGAAAGTATGACATATATTTTTTGAAGTTTATTTATTTATTTTAAGGTAATCTCTACACCCAACATGGGGCTCAAACTCACAACCACAATCAAGAGTTCCATGCTCTTTTGACTGAGCCAGCCAGATGCCCCCCCATATATTTTTTAAAACCAGCCATATGTGGTCTACAGAACCACTCCTAAAACATAATGACAGTGAAAGGCTGAAGATAAAGCCATTCATAATGATACATCAGAAAAATACCAACCAAAGAAAAGTTGGAGTGGCCTTAGTAGTATCAAAAAATAGAGGTTAAGTTACATATTATTGTAAGAGATAAAGATAATAAAGGTTTTAGTGCATCTGGAGGATAAAACAATTGAATTAAACAGCCTCAAAATACACAAAGCAAGAATGAAAGAACTACAGAGAAAAATGGATAAATCTATGATTATTAAGAAAGATTTCAACATCTCTTGTAATTATTATATGTCAAGCAAAGAAAAAATTAAGATATAGAGGATTTAGGGGTACCTGGGTGACTGAGTTGGTTAAGCATCTGCCTTCAGCTCAGGTCATGATCCCAGGGTCCTGGGTTAGAGCCCCTCATCAGGCTCCCTGCTCAGTGGGAGCCTGTTTCTCCCTCTCCCTTTGTTCCTCCTCCTGCTCGTGCTTTCTCTGTTTCTCTCTCTCTCTCTCTCTCTCTCTCTCGCTTGTGTTCTCTCTCTTGCACGCGCTCAATAAAAAAATATATAGAGGATTTAAACTACACAATTAACAAACCTGAACAATTAGCTAGAGATAAAATCCTAAATCCAATGATTAGAAAATACATGTTTTCATGTGCACATGGGAAATTTATAAAAAGTGATCACGCTAGAATATAATGCAATTCTCAACAAATTATAATAACTGGTATCATACAAATCATGTTTCCATAACTCATGATGCAAATAGGTTAAAAGTCAATGATAAAATGATGAGTGAAAAAAATTTCCATATGTTTGTTAATTAGAAAAAAATAACACTGGAAAAATTTAAAGTACTCAGAACTGAATGAAAACATTACATATCCAGACTTGTGCAGCAAAAGTGGTAGTTTGAGGGAAATATAGTCTTAAATACTTATATTAGGGGGAAAAAGGCTGACAGTTAAGCACCTATCTCACAAAATTAGGAAAAGAACAACAGAATTTGGTGAAAGTAGAAGAAAGTATACCATAAGTTGATAAAATAGAAAAATAAAGTGATGTGGAATCAAAAAGGACAAAACTGATTCTTTGAAAGACTGATGAAACAGATACATATTGGCAAAATTTAAAGCATAAAAAGACATAGGCATAAATCAATAATATTAAGAATGAGAAAGGAAATATTTCTACAGGTAAAGCAGAGATTAAAAAGATAAAAAAAAGAGGGGCACCTGGCTGGTTCAGTGACTCTTGATCTCAGGGTCATGAGTTTGAGTCCTATGTTGGGTGTGGAGATGGCTTAAATAAAACTCTAAAAAAAAAGATTAAAAAAGAGAATGTACTGTACAGCTTTGTATTAATAAATTTTAAAGCAGGCAAAATGTACAAATTCCTTAAAATGCATGACTTAGCAAAACTGACCCAAGAAGAATAAAAATCCCGAATAGTCCCATAATCACTAACTGTAATTGAATTTATAACTGAAATAGTTCCACATAGAAAATATCAGGCCCAAATGATTCCAAACATCCAAAGAACAGATATTATAATCTTATGCAAACTCATCCAGAGAATAGAAAAGAGGAAGCACTCTTCATCTCATTTTGAGAAACCAGTCTGATTTTAATACCCAAACCAGGACAACCTCATGTGCCTACATACAAAAATCAAGAAAGAATAGGAGAAAACTGAATGCAACAAAATATTTAAAATCATGACCAAACTGGCTTTATACCATGCATGTGAGAGTGGTTTAACATGAATATGTATTATATATGAATTATAATCCAGTATCATTAATATATAATACCATGTATAATAATTATATATCTAAATCCTATATTACATATTAGAGTATCATATATGTTATGACTACAAGGAAACGAGGGGTACCTGAGTGGCTCAATTGATTAAGCATCTGCCTTTGGTCATGATCTCTGAGTCCTGGGATAGAGTCCTGTGTCCAGCTCCCTGCTCATTGGGGAGTCTGCTTCTCCCTCTCCCTCTGCCCTTCCTCCTCACCCATGCTTGCTCTCTCATTCACTCTCTCTATATCTCTCAAATAAATAAAATCTTAAAAAAAAAAAAAAAAGGAAGAAAGATATGGGGCAGCCCGGGTGGCTCAGCAGTTTAGTGCTACCTTCAGCCTGGGGTGTGATCCTGGAGACCCCGGATTGAGTCCCATGTCGGGCTCCCTGCATGGAGCCTGCTTCTCTCTCCGCCTGTGTCTCTCATGAATAAAAAATTAAAAAATTTTTAAAAAATCTTAATAAAAAATGAACTATCACAGAGATGATCATCTACATAAAAAAACAAAATAATATACTGAGAGATTAGAATTCATAAGAGTTTCTCAAGATGGCAGGATATACGATAATATTTAAAACTAAATTGCCTTTCTCTATACTTGCTTATAAAATGATTCAGAAAAAGACAAAATTTAGGAAACTGACAAAGGATGGATTCTAAAAATAAAGCTAATAAAAGATGTGTAAGATCTGATATGCAAAAAATCCTACAACTGTGTTGAAAGATATTAAGACCTAAATAAACAGGGAGGTTGATTTTGTTCAAGGAGGGAAAGACTCGTTATCTATATTTTATCAATTCTCCCTGTGTTATCTATAGAGGGATTATAATTCTGATCAAAATCCCATTAAGACATTGAAAAGTACTTTAGGAGGTGATTCTAAAATCTATAGGGAAGAACAAAAGACTAGCTGTACAATTCTGGAGAAGAAATGGTGGTAAGGAGGTGCCTGGTTGGCTCAGTCGGTTAAGTGTGTGCCTTCTGCTGGGGTCGTGGTCCTGGGGTGCTGGGATGGAGCCCGGCATCATATTGGTCTCCCTGCTCAGCAGGAGGTCTGCTTCTCCCTCTCCCTCTGCCACTCCACATGCCTGTGCTTTCTCCCTCTAACAAATAAAATCTTTTAAAAATATGGTGGTAAAACATGCCTTAAATGCAATTAAAATGTACATAAAGTAGGGACACTTAGGTGGCTCAGTGGTTGAATGTCTTGCCTTAGGCTCAGGTTGTAATCCCAGGGTCATAGGATCAGGTCCAACATCGGGCTCCCTGCAGGCTCCTGCTCCTCTTCTCGCCTATGTCTCTGCCTTTCTCTCTCTCTGTCTCTCATGAATAAATAAATGAAATATGTTTTTTTTAAAAAAGACTTACATAAAGTATTCATACATAAGATATTGTAGTACTGGCACAGGATTAGCCCAGCTAATGTGACAGTAGTAAATGTTCACACGTATGAAAACTTGACATACAATAGAACTAGCTTTTCAGACCCCTGGGAAAGGATTAACTGTTCAATGCAAGAAGCCTGAATAATTGGTTACCCATAGGAAAAAATACGAAATTGGATCCTTATCTCACCTGTACCCCCAAATAAGTCATTTCTTAAGGTTTTATTTTTAAGTAATCTCTATACACAACGTGAGGCTTGAACTCATGACCCTGAGATCAAGAGTCACACATTCCATCAACTGAGCCAGCCAGGCACCACAACCCCCAAATAAACTCTTAATGGATTAAAAATGTTAAATGTGAATGTGAAAACTTCAAAATTTAAGAATATAAAAGAGAATATCTTTATGACTCAGGTAGGGAAGGATTTTGTAAATAAGACCAAAAAAAAATCAAACCATAAAATGTATAATAAATCAGTCTATAAAAATGTATAATAAATTAGTCTATACTAAAATGAAGAACTTCTATTTCACAAACTGGAAGAAATTACTTATATCACATATAACTAGCAAAGGATTTGTATTCAGAATATAATTTTTAAAAGCCAAACTAATAACCCTAAAAATAAATAAGGAAAAAGACAAATAACCCAAAAGAAAATTGAGCAAAACACATGAATAAGCATTTCCCAAAAGAGGAAACACCGATGGAGAATATACATAAGAAAAGATGCTCAACCTCAACACTAAGGTAGTAAGAAGCAAATTCAAGTCATTTGGGGCAGGTCAAAATTGGTAAGTGTTGTCAAAGAGAGGGAGCAATAGGAACTCTTATTCATTGCTGGTGGGAACGTGAATAGTAAAATCACTTTGGAAAATGCTGACTTTGTCTTACAAAGCTGACTTTTTGCATATCCCCAGCTACACCCCTACCAGCTTATGTTCTGGAAAGACTCTGTCTGGCATGTGTGCATTAGGAGTCGTGTAGCTGGACACTCATTGCCGCGTTGTTCATTCTGGTGAAAAGCTGGAAAAAGCCAATTGGCTGCAACAGGAGAATTAATAAAGAAGTGGAATGTTATCTTGCAACAAACAGTGGCTACAGCAACAATGTAGGTGAATGCTGGCAAGGATACTGATTTTAAAAAGGAGCTAGTGGAAGCCTATGCATAACATGATATCCCTTGTAAAAAGCTCAAAACAAGGAAAATTGAAGGATATATCATTTGGGGGGATTAGGATTTTTTAAAGACTTATGTATTTATTTGAGAGAGAGAGAGAGAGGGAGCGAGTGAGGGGGGAGAAGCAAAGGGAGGAACAGAGGAAGAGAGAATCCTCAAGGGACTCCTGGCTGAGTACGAGCCCCACTTGGGGCTGGATTCCAGGACCCTGAGATCATGACCTGAGCTGAAATTAAAAGTCCAATGTTCAACCAAATGAGCCACCTGGGTGCCCCTAAGTTTTTTTGCTTTTTTTTTTTTTTTTTTTTTTAGAGCAAGGCAGTGATAAACATAAAATACAAGATAGTGGTTATCTTCAGGAGTGAGGTAGGGGAAAGGATGGGGTGAAATACAGAGGAAGATTCAGTGGTTTGGGTAATGTTCTAGTTCTTATCTTTGGTCATGTTCATAGGCGTTCATCTTGTGCTTCCTCACTTACATCAGTCATATATTTGATATATTTGCTTGGTGTATGTATCAAATATAACATAATGAAAATAAAACTGAATCCCACTTACATGCTTTTTTAAGAAACAAGAAATCACCAAAAAAGGACAAAGAAAGACAGCAAAATAAAGGACTGGACAAAGATAAAGAGAATAGGTCAACACAAACGCAACAGGATGTAGGAGTGCCAACACTGCCATCCAAGTAGAATTCGAGTCTAGAAGCATTACAATGGGACAAAGAGACACTATTTAATGAAGGGAGACACATTCCCTGGGGAGGATAGCACAATTATAAACCTGCTGTACCCAACAGCAAAGCAGCCACGTATGTTAAAGCGAAAACTCCGAGAAGAACATCATCCTAGTAGCTTGCCAGAAACACTCCTCCCGCACAGTGGTCGGAGAGTCCTCCCCACAGGGGTGCTGCTGGGTGAGCCCACCTCCGAGCCACGCCCTGGCTTTAGGGGAGTCATCACTGGGGCAGGGGCCCATCTTCTCCAGCGATTTGGAAAAGGGCTCAGAGAGTGTGGTCGGCCTCCGAGGGGTCCCAGTCTGGTCTTGTCCCGTCTCCCAGTCCCCGGCTGTGCACCTGCTCCTGTATCCAGCCTCCCCATGGGTGAGCCCTTGCTGCTTCTCCTTACTGGTGTGCCGTTCGTCAGCATTCTAGGTTTCTAATCTACAGGATTTCTTCTAGGGGCTCTTCTGGGGGTAGGAGAGGAGGGAGGGGGACGTGGTGGGGATGTGGGGTCTTTCATGTGTGAAAATGAACCCATTCTCCTCCCTCCGTCTTCCTATATTCCCAGCTGTGCCAATTGGCTGCGTGAATTTGGCAAGCCGTTAACCACGCCCGAACTCAGCCTTCCCTCCTAGACAGCAATGATGTAAGAGGCAATGATGTAAGAGGCACAGGTCGTGCCTGCAGTAGGGCTGGGCTGGCTCGGGAGAGGGAGGTGGTCTTCTGGCCATCAGTCTCCCTCTCTCCCTGCTTCTCGTGTCCTGAGAAGCCAGCCGACTTGCTGACTTGCTGCTGGCAGGTGCCAGGGAAGCAGTTTAGGATGGGCTGCACCAGCCCTGCCTTTGAAGCCTCCCTCCCATTCCCCTGGGAAGAGGCCTTTCTCATTCATCCCTCAGGCCATTCCAACTCACTCCTTGGCCTGGAGCCTAATCTGGTGAAGCCCGCTCCACCCCTCAAAAGGGCAGAATTTTGCGAAAAATTGGGAGCTTTGCCTGTCTGTCCCAACCTTCCTTCTGGGCAGAGCTGCTTGTTTATACTGGTAACTTGCTCTCAGGATCTGCCACTCACTGAACAAGCTCCTGTACCCCTCAGAGCCTCAGTATTCTCACCTGGAGAATGGGGACGATAATAACAACACTTTGAGAGACAATGAAATGAGATCATGCCTAGAGGTGCTGGCCTGTGATAAGTACCCACAAGTAGCAGCTGTTATAACTGTCCTGGCCATCACTGCTAGGGCCATATTTCTAGGTGCTGGTGTTGGTGGGGAATTTTTCCAAAAGATCCTTTGCAGTGAGCTGACCTCTTCTAGAGCTGCCACCTCCCTTTGTTTTGCAGAGCATGACTGCAGTTTTCTGCCCTTGTCATAAGCACTCTGTTGCTGGACATTTTTGTGATGGGTATAACTTGATTATTTGCTCATTAGCAACTCAGCACCAGTAATTCACTTTTCCAGTTGAACTCTCTGGCTTATGAAGTACCCCACTGCCCAGCCCCATGACAGCCTCTAAGTTCCATGTATGGGTGACCCTGAGGGGGATCTGGCACCAGGCAGGTGCTCCTGGCCACAAGAGCTCTGATGGCAGGAACCACACTCGCAGTGACTATACGTGTGTTTTGTGCCAACAGCGATTGGTTTCATTTGTTCTCAGGAATCTCGGACAATGTCCAGTTGAATGGAATCTGTAGGGGAAGAAAATGCCCCCAACACAATGTCTTCTTTTAAATGCCAGCTCAAAATCTGTGTACATGTTAGGTAGAGTTCTCACAAACTGTATTTGTATGAATGAAGGGGGGCGATGTTGCAGAACTGGGGGTGGGGGAGGTACGGGGGTGGTTATTGTGTTGTGTTGGGAATCATCTTAGCTATTCTTTTTGAGTGCTGACTTTGTGTCAAAAACATGGAAATATGATCTCACTAATTTGCCCGATGACCCTGTAAGATGGTATGGGTTTTAGTGGGGACTTTGGTGGCAAGTGACAGAGACCTAACTCTAAGTAGCTTAAACAGTGAAGGGCTTTATTAACCATTTATTTGTTAGCCCCTTAATGCCCCAATAAACTGAAGCTTTGGTCTGTCTTTAACCCTCTTGCCTGTAACCTTGTGTCTGTGAACGGACCACGGTCTCTAGGGCTCCCCCCAGTGGTACGAAGCAGAGCTGTCAGCATCTCAGTCCCTCGGATCCAAGGTGCCCCCACCTCCTCCTTGGATCAAGGAGGCCGCAAGACTCACGCTGACTGGCAGGGACAAGCTCCCACTGCCCATGCCTCGATGCCTCCTCTGGATGGCCCCTGAGGTCACGGGACGGCCAGGAGCCTTTGAGCCTCGGAGCATGGGGAAGGAAGGCTGGTGTCTCAGGGAACTCAGCTCCCAGAAGCTTCTCTGGCCTAAAAGGGTTGAGAGGAAGCCTTGCCATTGCCAGTGCCATGGACAACCCCAAACACTCCCTGCAGGCCCTTGGGCTCCTCTTGGGAGCTGAGAGTTAGCTTCCTGTGTAGACAGAAGTAGGGGCACCCACAAATAATCTTAGCCCTGTTGTTTGAGTGCCTGGGTTTGGCCGAATCCTGAGGCAGGTTCACTTGCTCATGTGAACCCTCATGGTGGCTCTGTGCTCACCCCTCAGTTTATAAAGAAAAGTGGGATGGTTAAGTGACTTGTCCAAGGTTACATGGACAGTGAAGAGCAGAGCTGGGATTGGAGCTTAATAGCGCTGCACTGCACACTCCCCAAAGCTGGAAGGGGGGGCAGAGCACTCCAAGCCCCAGGGCCCTAGTGACTGACATGATGAGAATGAAACACTGACTCCCAATCAGGAGCTTCCAGCTATGACTCAGGTCCCCTGTTCTGGAAGCACCCACAGGGGCCGGTGCTCTACGGGGGTAGACCTGAATCTTGCTCCAGTGAGGGAGCCCCCCTGGTATCCCTGGGAAGCTGAGGCTGCTCTGAGTCCTGGGCAAGGCCTGAGCCTGCTCTTCATCTTCGAGGAGCAGAGGAAGAGAAGGGGCCAGGCTGTGTGTGTGTATGGGGCGTTGGGTGGGGGGTAGGAGCTCACCAGTTCTGCACTCACCCTTGTGGTCCTCCCTCAGGGCTCAGGGAGGGCTGAATCCCCAGGAGCTAGGGCCGTGATAATAAGTAGCCTTTCTCTGGCTTTTAGCCTTAGTTTCCTTATCCATAAAATGGGCAGTGACACTACCTGCCTCACAGGCCAGTGTGAAGAGGCACAAAACTGCTGGGAGTGGCTAAAGCAAGAAGAGGTTGATATTTTACCCCCTTCTGCTTCCCCTTGTTTTCCTCCTCCTGTATCTTTGTCGCTGACTCAAAGATCTGGTTCAAATCCCAGATCTGCCATTCCCTAGCTATGCGGCCTTGGCCAGGTCACTTGACATCTCTGAGCCCATGTTCCTGTTCTGTAAGGTGGGAATGCTCACACCTGCTTCTTAGGGTTGTGATGAGGGATGCACGGCATCATCCCTGTAAAGCTTCCACACAGGGCCTGGCGCACAGAAGACTTTTCTTCCTCTTTTCTTTCTCTGCCATAATCTGAAGCCATCCCCACACCTCCGCGGCCCGCCGGCCTCCGGCTCTCACCTCCCTGACTCCCGGTCGCCACCTCGTGGCCTGACGGGCAACTGCATGTTCGGAAGTGAAATTCAAACCAGCTCCTGGTCCTGGGGATTTAGGAGCAAAGTACCCCCAGCTTTGTTAAGGGAGGCCCTGCTCGCAGAAAGGTCCTAGGTGCTCTGTCACAGAGGAAAGCTGCCCCGGGGGCTGCCTACCATTGGGCCCATTCCGACTAGATTCTGTGCTAAGAACTTTCCGCACACCACTTTGGTACTGATTTGGCTCTGATTGGGATCAGAGTTTTCTAAATTAAAGGCCCCTGGAGCCCAATGGGCACATTAAGGGTTCCAAGACATCGAGATGTGCATTTTTTAGATCTATACAGTGGGCACAGAGGGTTTTGTTTATTCTCTTTAGCCCACAGATAGATACATTGCATATACTGTTCTGTATTCAACATCTCATAGCGTGCTGACTCTATTCTCAGCTAAAGTAGGGAACGGTTTGGGCCAGGTGTCCTGCCAGGGCCAAGGGCCTGAATGGTCTCCAGCCCTGCCCCTTCGCATGTCCAGTGTGGGCCGGGCAGCACCAGGGATCTCAGCTCCTGCCATCTCTGGCCTTGGAATCCTGAATTCAACCCAGGCGTGTCCCCACCTCGCTGATGCCCTGCCCTTCCCGCCTCTGCACACTTGCTCCTGCTGGTCTGTGCCCCCCAGGAGGTTTTTCCCTACATTTTCCGCACAGCTGACAAGGCCCCGCCACCCCCTTGCCTGTGCTTGCTTCGAGTCCTCTATTCCTTTCTCCTCTTATAGCTCCCACTTAAGCTCTGCCCAGGAGGACATACGTCCTGGGACACCTGCCAGGCAATAGATGAAGATCAAAGGGAACAAGCAATCAGGAGGCTATCTCTGTTCTCCAGTCAAGCCCCGGAGATTGGGGATCGCTCTGAAGTCAAAGCCATAAACAGAGCTCCCCTGTCTGTCAGTTCCCTGGGGTCAAGATCAGCCTGGTATGGGGTCCCAGGACACTAGAGGCAGAGAGGGCATCTGAGGCAGAGTGGGGCTGGCTGTAGGGTAGGAACTCCTGGGAAGAATGGGGATGGCAGCGTCCTCATCTGTTAAGTGGACATCACGGTTCTTCCTGTCCTGAGGGGCTGTGAGGAGTGAGTGAAGCAAAATGTGCAAGGTGCAGTGCGATGCGGGGGAGCAGGCCAGCGTCACGGCGGGGGGCCCGGGGGGCGCTGCTCACTTCACGGTAGGGGACTGTAGGGGACTGTAGGACCGCGTGGCGCTGGCCCTCCTTCCGACCATTGTCCTAATGCCTGCTGGGCCCCCTTCCTCCCCACACCTTGTCCCGGTGGCTGCTGGTTCTGTGCAGCTGCGCACATCCCACACCTTCTCCAGCCCAGCAGGGTTCTCGAGGAAAGCTGGGGGCCCGGGAGTGGTGGGGTGTTCTGGGGGCAGCACTGCACAGGGGCTCAGTCCCCCTGAAGACAAGTTTGGTTGGGCGGGATCGCAATCATGTCCCTCTCCTGAGACCAGAGGCTTCTCAACTCCCACTCCAACCCCAGGTTCCTGGGAGGAATCACCCTGGAGCAAGTGGCTGCTCTGCAAGCCTTGGTCTTCTCATCTGTGCAATGGGGTGAGGGCTGCTCCGGGCTGTCGTGAAGGCCAGTCAGCGGGCTGAAGTCTGTGACCAGCAGTGGCGGGGAATGGCTGGCGTCGGTCCTGTCCCCGCCCCTGGAAAGGGGGGCCTGGAGGGGTCCCTCCTCCCACGCCCTATTTCCCCAAGGACCCTGTGTTCCCCCAGCCCCGGGGCCTCACCTCTGAGCTGGCCGCAGAAGACAGGCAGGGGACGGGAGCACTGGATTAGCACAGCCCCTCCTCTCCACCCCGCACACATTTTTTAGTGACAGGATTTTAAACGGTTGCTGTGGGCAGAGTCGCAGCCTGCGGCTGGTGGGGGAGGAGGAGCTCGGAGGCCTCTTACAGGAGCGGCCGCTGGGCCGCGAAGACCCGGTTTGGTCCTCGGTCCGGGACTGTGCTGTGCAGCGGGGCTCAGGGGCTCCATTTCTCCGGGCCTCAGTGAGGCCACTTTGAAGGTAGGAGAGTCTCCTGGACGCTCGGGTCCCTGAGCCTGACCTCGGAGGACCGGATCACAGGCCCAGAGAGCGTGGGCTTGAGGGGCCAGCGGGGGCGAGGCCGCGGGTTTGCAGCCTGCTTCTGCCGCCCCTTGGTAGCTTTGTCCTATTGAGCCGCTCACTACCTGAGGCTCGGGCTCGCTTCTGAAAAATGAGCCCTTAATACCTGCTCTTCAGGGTGTTGTGGGTGCAAAGGAAGCCAGGAGCCGAGCGCCTCACCCTGTCTAGACTCCTGGAAGCCGCGCGGCTGGAATCAGCCAGAGGCTGCAGAAGGGGGTGCGGGGCCGAGTGTGCCCCTAGGGGGCGCTGGTGCCCGAGGGCAGGGGAGGGCAGCCACAGGTGGCTTCCAGGTGACCTGTGGCCGCAGGGGTGGGGGCAGGAGGCAGAGAAGGAGCCACCAGAGGGATGGGGAGAGGCGGAGAACATCAGAACATCGGACCTGCCTGCTGTCTCCCTGCTGCTCTCCCACCCCCAAACTTAGCTCTTCTTTGAGTTCGGGAGATTTGCAGGGTTTTGCCTGCCTCGGAGATTCTGCACAAGACTGAAGCACTGCCAGACCCTTCTCCCCACCTGTCTCCTCCATGCTGGCTGACTTCTGGTCGAAGCCTAACATGCAGCTTCTTCCGGGGAGCCTTTCATGATGCTTTGCCCCTCCGGGTGAGGTTGGGGACCCCTGCAGCCAGGCCTGTCCAAACCTCACCTGAGCCTGCATCACAGTCTACCTCCTTGAGGCACAGACCACTGCGCTCTGGTCCTCAGCCTGCTGGCTGGCACTTAAAGGGCCCTTCATGTCGGTTGCTTGAACGAATGAATGTGTTGGGGAAGCAGGGACAGTGGGATGGGATGGATGCATTTAAGTGTGGAGGTGGTTTGGGGTTGGGATGGGCCAAGGATGGGGTGTGAGGATTATGGGATAGGACAAGGGATGGGTTGGGGTGAGAACGGGGCCCACCAGCCCTCCCTCCTCCTGGGCCTGTCGTCCTCCGCGCAGGACTGGCTGCGGCCTGCCCCCCCCCCCCCAAGGAGAGGCAGCACAGGCGTGTACAGGTTGGTTTATTTACAAATATACTGATGTCTCATCTTTTGTTGGTGTTTGCATTTTCTGCTTTTGTGGGAAGAGGCAGAAGGTGAGCGTGGAGGGCAGGGTGGGGGTGGTGATGTGGTAAACGCTAATAAATAATTTAACAATGACAAGTTATTAAATAAAATGTGTCTGGGGATGGCGGGTGGGCAGTGAGAGTCTGTACAAGGAAAACAGAGGAATGGCCAGTGGCTGGTCCCCACACCGGGCTGGGCCCCCTGGGGCCCTGGGTGGGGTGGGGGCGCCGGCAGACAGGCTCATTGCAAACTGCACCCTCTGAAGGCCAAGCGTTGGAGGGTCTTCCCTGCTCCCCCAGCCCGCAGGCCTCGTGTGCCCGGAGTGTGGGTGTGCGAGCCTCCGTGTACGTCCGGGTGTGAGTGTGTGTGCGCGTGCGAATGTGGACCCTCCTCCCCTCAGGGCAGAGCGAGCCCCAGATCCTCCTGGACAGGAGGTGAGGTCCTGACCCGGGGGATGCCTAGCTCAGGCCAGCCCCCGCCCCAGAGGCTCCCCCGTGGGTGAGGCAGCCTCACCCTGTGCCTGGGCGGTGACAGGTGCCTGGCCTGGCGTGGACCCTGCCGCAGCAGTGGACTCCCCCACCCCCACCCCCAGGAAGCCTCCCAAGGTGCCCTGGTGTGGGGCCCTCTCCTACAGGCCCTGCTAGCCCTGCGGCCCGACCTTTGGAACACAGCGTCCCTCTGTCCGCGTGGCCCTCCAGGAGGCTCCGTGGAGCCAGCAGACGAGGCTGTGGCTGGGGGCAGGCCCCCACCTTCCCGTGCCTCTGCCCTCATGCTGTGTTACCTGGGCCAGACTCCTTCCCCTCTCTGAGCCTCACCTTCCCCAGCAGGGAAACGGAACTCGGTTTTTCTCCAACACTCCCCCTGCCCACCTCACACTTCCTGCCTCTTCCTCGGGACCAGACTTCTTCCCTTCGGCTTCCTGTCCCAGCCACCACTGATGACAGGTGCTCCTGGCTACCTGCTGTGCCCCCAAGTCAGGGCTGCACTTCCTCCCACAGCAGGTGGGAAGAGCCTGCTTATCTCAGCCCACACTCGGCCTCCGCCTCCGAGTGCCTCTGCTGGGACACCCTGAGCACTTGCCTCCTTCCTCTGAGCCTCAGGTTCCTCATCCGGGAAGTGGGTCCACCACTCACATCTGGACAGAGCTGGGTCGGAGTGTGGATGCCTCTCCTAGAAGAAAGCCCCTCGAGGTGGGCCCTACATCTTGTTCATCTGTGTCTCCACACCAGTCCGGGGCTGGACAGGCAGGACACTGGCATCTCGGGGAGCCCGGGAACCTCGGGCAGTGAGCCGCAGCCCACAGCAATGACCTAGCTTTGCCGATGAGGCGTGTCCGGCCCACGGGGCTGTCTGAGTTCCCTCTGGCTTGGACGCCCTCTGGGACATGAGTGTGGGTATCCTGGAACCAGCTTTTGCAAGGAGCAGCTCACAGTGGGGGCAGAGCCTGGGTTAAACTTGGGAGGTTGTGAGGCCCCCAAGTGGAAGACGTGTCCCCCCCGCCACCATGGGAGGGGATGGCAAGAGTTTCCTAGGACAAATCACACACCCCTGACCTAGAGGCCATTCAGCAAAGAGAAGGGGCTGGCATGGTGCCCCCACTCCCTTCCCTCTCCCAGCCGGGCTTTCCAGCTGGGGAATAAAGGGAGTGGGCCAGATGCCCATTTCTGAGCTTCCTTCCAACTGAAACAGTCTGGGAGAGAAGGACCGGGGCTCCTGGGGCTGGGGTTGTGCCCCGGGCCCGCCCCAAATGCCCCAGCATGATTTGGACCAGGTGAGCCCAAGAGGAGGAAAGGGAGCCTCTCTCAAGAAACCAGCTGGCTGCCTACAGGGGCCGCTGGTGGCCCAGGACGGGGATGGCACAGAGCCCACATGGACTGAGGCTGCGGGAAACCGGGACAGCCGAGAGCCTGTGGGAGCTCGTGTGGAACAAGGAGCTCAGGGAAGGACTGTCTGGCCGCCCCGCCGAGGGGGCCGCCGGGCTACATGGCCCCGCCGACAGCTCCGGAACAGCACGGGATGCTCTGGGGCAGCCTAAGGGTCCCCACTGGGCAGAGGAGCAAAACCACGGAGCAGGCTGGGAACTGAGAGGGTCCCAGAGGGGGTCAGGCAGAGGCGCCCAAAGGCAGAGATACCCCTGTCGTCCTATTTGCTCCAAGGCTAGACTGGGCAGGTCTCGGGGCGGCGGCCTAGGGCTTGGTATCAGAATTAAAGGCAGGGCTCTGCGCACCCGGCGGAGGGTACAGTGGCCACCAGAGACCAGCAAGGGGTCACCGAGAACAGGGCCCATCAGCCTGACCTCGCTTCCTCTTCTAACAGGATAGGGCTTAGTGGATCCGGGGTGGGGGCTCACGCTGTCTCCCTGGCTCCCATGTCCCAGCGGGGCATCTGACAAAACAGGGTGGGAAATGACCTAGAACGCGTCACCCCAGGAGGACTGGGTCGCAGGCCGACACTGGGACAGGGGGAGGCCAGGCGGTTCCTCTGCCTCGGGTGGGAAGCACAGGGCTGGCTCCCGACATTGCGGGGACAGCAAGCCAGTGGTCATACAGTTGGGGGTGCAGAGAAACTCCACAGGCTGGACTGAATCCAATAAGAAAAAATGTAGCAAGTAAAAAAAGTCAAGGTCCTTCCACCGAGTCTGAACAAGAAATGCCCCTGCCCCCAAATACACACAGAAGAGGGGTGTGGCTTAGCTGTCCCGTGAGTGAGGGTCAGGGGATTCACTTACAGAAGGGTAGGGTGAGTTTCCAGGTAACTCGGCCTCAACTCTTCACTGCATTTTGGGCCATATTAACAGAGGCAGGGCACCTAACGTGGGAGGTGGCTGGCCGATGTCAGTCAGAAGATGGGGTTATTTCTGTCCCACCTTTAGAGGGAAAGCTGGAGCCCAGCTGAGGGTACAGTTTTAAGAGAAAGAGCTGCAGAAACTGGAAGAGCCTGGCTTTCACAAGTGAAGACCTGGGGCCAAAAAAAAGGCAGAGGCAAAATCAGCAGAAAACAGCAGCTGACCCGGGGCCCGATGAAGCGGCGGCCTCCTCGCCCTGCTGGAGGTATGTGAGGAGAGGCAGAGGGAGCCAAAGTCCAGATGATGTGCCCAATAGGTGACTTGTGAGGCTCCTTTCCACCTGGAAGTTCTGCCCTTTGTCCTACCTGGTTCTGGGGGATCTGTGTCTGCCCTGCCTGCTCAGGCAGCACCTGTTTAGGCTGATGCCAGGATACACCTGGGGCCCCGTGTTTCAAGCCTCAAACTCTCTCCTCCTTCCCTCCCCTCCTTCCTTCTCTCCTGTTGCTGTAAGCAGAGGGGGTCCCTGCCCCGTCTGGCCTCTTTCCCCTTCCTGGCACGGCAGGGCTGGCCCACACAGCGCCTCTGTGCCTCTTCAGCTGGTCTCTGTATCTGTGCGTATCCGCCCAGGTGTGCCTTCGAGTGTGCGAGTGTGCGTGCGTTTGCAAGTGAGGCTCAGTCTACCTTCCCCAGGGACTGCCCTCAGGGCAGAGCCCGAGGTGGGCTTGGTACACCTGCCAGGCTCTTCCCCACTTCTATTCCAGGTTCGGGCTGGGACAGGTGAACCCAGACTGGTGGGCCCGCCCTCGGAGGTGGGGGAGGTGGGCACCGGCCCCCCGGACAGGGACCCACACTTCTCTAGCTAACAGGCACCGCACGCAACATCATCTCCTGGGGGCATGCACGGGGGGGCCCCCGCCTGGGCCTAGGCCCCACCCATGGAGGTTGGCTGGACACAGAGAAGACGTTTAAAAAAATAGAGAGAATTTAAGCTTCCCAAAAAAGAGACGGGCAGGGAGAAGGAGGAGATGGAGGCCGAGGTGGGACTGGGAGGCGAGTGGCTTTCCAAGACTCTGGGCCCCTGGGGTGACACGGTCTCTGTGGGCAGGACACAGCCCTGCCCAGGCTGCGCCCATCTGCCTGCCCGGCCAGCCCAGGGGAAGGGCACCGTATGGCTGTGTGTAGAGTCTGTGCGGGTGGTGGGGTGGTCGCGGCGGCCGCAGGCCCACCCCAGGACCCTGGCCCAAGCGTCCATGCGGCCGGCTGGCTCTCAGGAGGCGAAGTAGGAACTCTGCATGGAGTAGAGCCGGTCGATGGGGTTGCCCACGCGGGCCTGCAGGGAGCCCACATCCGAGGAGCCGAGGAAGCAGTCGCTGAGGCTGGTTAAGGAGGTATCGCTGTCGATGTCGTGGAAGATGGAGTCATTCCCTGGAGGCAGAGGGGGCGTCAGGAGCCCAGGTGGCGCAGGAGCTCCAGGGGGCCCTGTCAGCCCTGCAGGCTGTGTGGCCGGAGGTGAGGAGGGATGGGAGGACCTGCGGCGGCAGCGCAGGACCAGAGGTGCTGAGGGCCTCGGATGGGGTCTCGAGGGCACCCCTTCTGTCAGGAGGCGGCAGGTGGGCTGTGTTGGTGGGGCCGGCCTGGGCCCTGGGGCGGGATGTGCTGTCACGGCCCCAGGACTGCCGGGTCAGGCAGTGGGCAGGGGCGGTGCTGGGGTGGGCAGGGGGTGGGGCGGCTTACCATAGGGGTTCATGTGGTCACCTGGCATTTGGGGCGGCGTGAGGCCCTGCTGGAAGGGGTCGCTGCTGCCGTAGGGACTCTGCTCCATGGCCACGATCTGCTGTTGCGGTGGGGCCAGTGGCGTGTAGGAGGCCATCATGCCCTCCATGCGACTCGACAGGACCTCTGGGGACAGAACACACCTTCACCCACCAGCCCTGTCCGCCTGGTCCTGGAGCACCCGCCCCAGGGAGCCCTCACAGATGTACCACAGGGGTTCCCACTGACCTCCCACCTGACCCCGCAGGCCAAGACCCCACTGTGGGCCCTCTGACTCTGACCGCCTCTGGCCTTCCCTAGTTGCCCACGGTGTTCCAGGGCCACTTGAACCCGGGTGTCCAGCCCCTGTCCCCAGATACACCTGGTAGCTCCTCTTCAGGAATCCGTTCTCAAATCAGTTCCTCTTCCCGCCTCCTCCCTCCCTCCCTCCCATGGCCCTGCCCTCCAGAAGCTCACTGCTGGGGGAGACGGACACTAAGCAGGCAGTAATGTCCAACACGGGGGTGCAGTGAGCTCCCTGCATCCAGCAGCAACAAGGTGGGGCCTGCGCCCAGGCCAAAGAGGCTCAGGGACAGCCTCCTGGAGGAAGGGACCCCCTGACTCTATGTGACTTAAAGAATCAGCAGGGGTTCAACTGTTCCAGGGGGGCAGGTATGTCCCCTCAAAAGCAGCAAAGGTGGGGAGGGAAGCAGGGAGCCATGTGCATGGGGCTGTCACGTGAGGATGAGAGAAGGCCAGGGATGGGGAGGAAGATGGTCCTCTGGGGGTGGAGGATGGAGGCAGGGACCATTGGAGGATATTGAGGGAGAAGCTGGGGTCCCTATTAAGGTGGACCTGGGAATGAAAACTCCTGAGAGGGGCATGAGGGACATGGGACCAGAAATCACTGCCCAACTTGGCAGTGGAGCGGATACAGTGACTGTAGGACAGGAAGGGTCAGAAGTGACTCCCAGGTTCCTGGTGTGGGCACAGTGTGGGGGCTGGTGCCATCTGCTGAGCTGGGGGTGGGGAAGAGCAGAGGGTGTGGTGCGGCTGTGGTAGCAGGGGCTGCTATGTGGAGCAGTATGGGTCGTGATGAGCTCAAGGGGGACTGTGGAACATCCTCGGGGAGGCTGCATCTTGGAGGCAGTTGGGAGACCAGAGACAGTGGCCACAGCCCCAGGGGGCTAGGTGGTCTAAGGAGAGGAGAGCAGAGGGTGCAGAGAGAAATAACTGGGCTCCAAGGGTCAGCTACAGCCGGGGACACTGGCCTGGCCCTGAGCCCCGAGTAGAAGGGCTGCCGGTCAGTACCCTGGCATCTGCCCTGGAGCCCCTGGTTCACCTGGGAACAGGCAGCCTGGGGCCCCCACTCCATGTGGGCACCCCCAAGAAGCTCCCTGTGCCCTCTCTTCAAGGTTCAATGTCCCCATGGGGCTTGGGAGGCCAGCCCCGGCCCAAGAAATGGTAAAAGCATTTTGGCAAAGCCCAGCATTCGGGGGCCTGGCCACTGTCCCTCAAACTGGCTCCTTACTATCCAGCAGGAGCCCACCTTGAACTCCTCAACACCCCACCCCATGGAGACTCTCTCGAGATTTCTGCTGAATTCTAATTTGGGCAGTGGGGTGTATGGTCATGTTAAAAACACAAGCTTGGGGCCCCACCCTTGGGGTGGAGGTGGCTTTGCACCTTACTAGCTGAGTGATCCCAGTAAGTCCCCTGGTCTGAGCATCAGCCTCGGTGGCTGTAAAATGCACTGTGACAATGCCCTTCCCCTCTGGGATCTGTGGGAATTAGTGAGGCGGAGCACTGCCTGCGGTGAGAACAGTGCCTGGCACACCCTGAGGGTGGGAGATGGTCGCAGTGTTTTGTTTGTTTGCTTGAAGTAAGCTCTACACCAAAAACCAAACATGGGGCTTGAACTCATGATTCTGAGATCCAGAATCCTGTGCTCCACTGACTGAGCCAGCCGGGTGCCCCAGGTGGCCGTAGCTTTGCATGCGAATATTATGTCACTCCTCAGGCAGCCCACCCCTCAACCCCCAGCCATCTCTCTGGTGTCCCAGCCCCAATGATTCCGCTGGTGATCCCGCCCCAGTGATCCCGTGGCCTCCCTTGATCTCCCTTGATCACAGCAGGTTCCAAGGCAACAGTTCCCAGAGCCCTGTTCCCACTGGTGGAAGGATTGGGGGGGGGGGTCTTGTTACAGGAGGCTGAGCCTGGGCCCTGTCCCCCGGTCCCGGCTTACCTTGGCCCAGCCGCTGGGAGTTCTGCTGCTCCTGCTGCTGCTGGTGCCGCCGTGCCAACTTCTTCATCTACAGGGGACACAGGTCATGCCAGTCCTCACCTCCCTGCCCCGCCCCCCTTCCCCCCTTCCTTCCCAGCACCTCCCGCCAGGACCCTGTCTTCTGCCCGTACCCCTACACCACCCCTCCATCTCTGCGCAGCAGGGCTGACAGGTGGCCTCTCACCTTGGCTCTTTGGTTCTGAAACCAGACCTGGACCACGCGCACGCTGAGGCCCGTCTCTGCTGCCAGCGTCTCTCGGACCTGCCCGATGGAGGGACACAGATCAGGTCTGGGGGTGGGGGGCAGGGCAGCAGGCCAGGAAGGCAGTAGTTTGG
Source organism: Canis aureus (assembly GCF_053574225.1). Classification (NCBI taxonomy): domain Eukaryota; kingdom Metazoa; phylum Chordata; class Mammalia; order Carnivora; family Canidae; genus Canis; species Canis aureus. Next base: position 4,552,400 of record NC_135626.1, on the reverse strand, counting down.
GGGAGGGGGGAAAGGCGGAGGGATAGGGGAGTGGAGGGGAGGAAGAGGGGAGGGGTGGGGTGGAGGGATGTCCCCATCTCCAGCAAGAGAAGTAGGGGCATTGTCTGGGAAAGTGGCGGGCGTGGGGTGTCAGCCCTGCCCCACCACCCCAGTGGCCCCTCACCTTTCGGCAGGGCTTGGAGGACACCTCAAAGGAGGCCTTGAAAGCTCTTCGCTGCTGCGTGGTGAGGATGGTCCGGGGTCGCTTGGGCCTCCGGGGGTCCTTCCCGTCGTCCCCACTGCCCTTACTCTGGCTGCCCTGGCCCTTGGCTGGCTTCATGTCCCCATCCTCATCCTCGCTCTTCACTGTGGGGGACACACCCAGCCCGTCAGTCTTGTCCCCTGAGGCCATCTGCTGCCTGGCAGGACCCCATCACCTCCTGCCAACACCAGCCATGGCTGGCCCCCCAGCACTCTGGAGACCCCAGCGCACATATCAGCCTTGGAGTAAACTGGTTCCCACTGCACTAGCCTGGTGCCAGCGGGCCCCAGGACCCAGAGGGGAGACCAGGGAACCTTCTTCCTTGACGCTTCCAGGGATGAAGAACTGTCAGGCACAGACACACCACAGATGTTCTCACACAGGAGTATTCACGGCCATGGCATGCACGCCACACACACAGCGTTACACACTCAAACACTAGCAGATGCACATGTGCACTGGTGCCTGGGCCCACAGAGGACTGGGCACACGTGGTCACATTCAGACACACACAGGCACATGCTCATAGGTGGGGGACATACAAGCACAGGCACGCCTGAACAGGCACACGCACGCACACACACGCAGAAGCATGTGTATTCACCCAGAGACACACCCAACCACCATGCACACACGGCCACTTCCATGTCCCAGAATTGTGGGTCTCAGAGATGCCAGCCCCAGGTGGACACCATGCACCTCCTGCTCCCCCAAGTCTGAATTGGTCTCCTTTTCCCAGGCCCTAAGAGAGGGTCTCCTCCCTCCAAGACCCCTTCCCTAAGCCTAATATGAATGGGCCAATGGCACCTGGCCAGTGTCTACTCTGTCCTAAGAGTCCAGGCAGCCACCACGGTGCCCTGCCCAGGGGCGGACAGAGGGACGGATGGATGGGGAGCTCCCTACAGTCACAAAGCTCTTCCAGATGGGGGTAGGTCCTGTGACTACAGACTCTAGGTTACCCCAAAGGGCTCAGAAGTCCAGGGCATCTCCTCTGCAAGCCCTCTACCCCAGTCCTTCCCCACTATCCTGGAATGACAGGGCCCCAGAGTGCTCCTTAGTCTTCCCCTTCTAAGACTCATTTCTAGCTGTACTCGCCCTTCTGCCAGGAGGGCTCTACGCTGGCACGGTCTTTTTGGAGGCTGGAACAGAGTAGAGAGATGCCTTCATCCTGGGAAACGGGGTCTTTGCCTCCACCACAGAAGGCCCCAATTCCCCCAGTTAGCTGCTCCTGCTGCTGAAGGACGTGTCAGAGCCCTGCCTCTCAGCACCAGCCGCCTGCAGACCTGGTGCAGGCAGAGACAGCTGTGGTGCTGTGCCATAGTGCAGGCCACAGCAAGGCAAAGGGAAGTTGAGGGTGGGGAGCTAGAGAGCAGGGCACGTGTGTGTGTGTGTTTGTGCATGTGTGTAAACTACAGCACATGTGGATAAACGTGTGGCCATATGCACAGCTGCTCAGTGCATGTGTGATGTGTGAGCTGGGTCATGTGTGCATATGTAGGCTTGGTTAAGTGTATGTGTACGTGTGTGCTCCTGGGTGTGGGTTGGTGCATGCTTGGGCATCTAAGCACATACCTACATAGGTCCGTGCGTCTGCACATATACGCTCCTGGGCACAGGTATCCACACATGCATTGTCTGTGCTTGTGTGTATGTGTGGTCACAAGCATGTACACTGGTGCTTGAGCACATGTGACTCAGTGGTAGTACCTGCATGTGCATCTGTGAGCCTGGGGGCATGCATACATATCAGTGTCCATGTGCACCTGCACACATGCATGTGAACACAACAGTGCCACAGGCGCAAGATGGGGGTGCACTGTCCGTATGCTTGGATCCTGGGGTCGGCACTGGGCTTCTGCGGCAGGGCCCCCTCCCCACCCGGCGCCCCCTGGCTCCAGCCACGGCTCACCAGAGTCGGACTCGTCGGGACTCACGGAGCTCAGCAGGTCCTTTTCCTTCTCGTAGTCACCCTTGCACAGCAGCTGGCCCTCCTTGAGCACAAACTCGTCGCCCTTGCGTAGTTGCCGTTCACACACGCAGCAGCAGAAGCAGCCCAGGTGGTACACGCATTCCAGCGCCCGCATCACGAACTCCGTGGGGGCTATCTTCTCCATGCAGCCGCTGCACTTGGCTGCGAAGAGCCTGCAGGTGCACAGTGGGGGCACACTGGCTAGGCTCAGGGTCCCACCAAGGGCCTCTGTCTCCTGCCACCCTGACCTTCCACTCCAGGTAGGAGAGGCCCGCCCCCTGCACAGAGCCAGACAGTGGGACGGCCCTGCAGCCCCACTCTTTTGGCTCCCAGGGCTCTGGTGGCCGAAGGGAAGGGTGGCCGCTGGGCATCCTTCCCAGAGGTGCCCTCTCCTGGGTGTGTCATCTCAGGGCCCTTCCTGCTCAGAGACACAGTGGCCACTAGAGGGCAGAGCACAAGGTCAGCCTCAACTTTCCCCAAGAGCCAGGTGGGATTGGGCCTGAGAAGGGCAGGCAGCCCACCAGTCCCATCTACCCTCACTCCAGGACCTGCTCCACCTCCTCTCTGCTCCTCCCACCCCCCCCCACATCCAACCAATCCTTAGCCCTGTCCAACCCAACCCCTGGGCCACTCCTCTCCTGCCTGGGCACCTGCCCCAGGCTCCTTCCTGGGCTCCTGGCCCCTCTAACTCTTCAATTTGTCTTCCAGGAGGAGAATCAGGGGAAGGTGTTTAAAACACACATCTGCTCATGCTGCTTCCCTGCTCCAGACTCTTCTGTGACTCCCTGGTGCCTCAAGGCCCTTCACATACTGTCTTTGCTCTCCTAGGCTGTGGCCCAATGGAACAGCCTGCAGTTTCTTCACACAGGCCCTTCCACATGTTCTTTCTTGGCCCCTTGGCTGGGCTAACCCCTACTTTTCCCTCATTTTGACTTAAGTATCTTTACCACGTGCAGACATTTACGGAGCAAGGACAGTGCGCCAGCCGCTGGGGTGCCAGCACTCCACACACAGAGATGCATTTAGCCTTTGCAACAACCCTATGAAACAGAATAAGCATGAACCCCATCTTAGAGATAAGGAAACTGAGAGGCGGAGAGGCGGAGTCACTTGCTCGGGGTCATGTGGTCCTAAGTGATGGGGCTGACGCGGAGCCTGGGCCTGCTCCAGCCCCTCTATGACAGACTGGATCCGTCTTCCATCTCTAGAGACAAAGCCAGGCGGGGGTCTCCATGCCCCCCGGCCGGCGTGTGCAGAAGGGTCTGAGCAGCACAGCCCCTCCTCTGCCCTTACCTACTGACCGCTCCTCCGGGCTCCCCGCTCCCCATCACGTGCCCTGCTCTGTGGGAACTCAGCCTCAACAACACTTTGATGGAAAAATTTATGAAGAATCAAATTATTGCTGCTGGGAGGGAATTAAAACCATTTTTCATTCCCTACGTCCCTGGGCCACGTCTGCGGGCGCCACCTTGGGAGCGCTGTGCGCATCCCATCCCTCTTTATGGCCCGCCATCACAGGCACAGATTACAGCTGCAATTCTCTACTAATCGGTTCTGGAACAGAAATGGCCATAAATGCAAGGCACTCGGCCTGCCTCCCTTCCCGGGGCTGCTATCAGCGCCGCCCATGACGAGCTAGTAGGGCGCAGTGGACAGGGCCAATCTGAGCCCTGCCTGCTGCCCTGGCACTGGCTCCGGGTGCTCAAACTGGGGGCAGCCTCAGCACCCCCTGCCACCTACCTCTAGTCTACCGAGCAGGCTCCTACTCATCCTGCAGTGCCCAACTCCCAACACCACCTCCTCTGGGAAGCCTTCTTGGATACCCCAGTCAGGGGGACGTAGCCTCCTGTGTGCTTACCTGGGCTGCCCTCAGGCCTCAGTTCCCTCTACTGTGAAATGGGGTTATCAACAGGACCTCCCTTAACGGGGCTGCTGGCAGGGTCCAATGACACTGAACTCAGTAAATAAGTGTCACATGACAGTGACAGCATATGCCCCTGTCAGCTTCAATTCTACAGGGGTTCCACGAGGCAGGGCCTGGCTCTATCTGATCCTCAAAACCGCCTTGATGGGTGCTGCCAAAGCAGGTGAGTGAAGGCTTCAGGGGGCCTGGGGCTCAGGCTGGGCTGTCGGCTGCAGGCAGACACAGTGCCTGGGTTTGCAAGGGGGACAAGAGCTGGATTTCAAGCTCCGATCTGGCCCTTTGGCTGGATACCATCGTTCAAGGTACAACCTACCCAACCGTCCATGGCAGAGGCCCCTAGCAATCTGGCTGGCCGCCCAGCTCTGCCAAGGGGCTGGGGAAGGAGCCAGTCTCCCAGAACTTGATGTTCTGACACGGAGGATGCTTCTGCCCTGCCCCCCCCACCGCCCCTGTCCCCTTCCCACACCTCTACCTCCTGGTCTGAGCACCGCACTAACGTGTCTGCAGCCTGGCCTCGGAGACCAGAGAGCCCACGGGCACCGGCTGCAGCTCCCTGCTGGCACGGCGGGGCCACGGAGGTCCTCTTAGGCAGCAGAGGCGGGCAGCGGTTGGGGTGACCCGCATTTGCAGGCGCCGCCACCATGCAGGCTGGTGGCGGCTGCATTCGGAACAGCCGTGCTAATGCCTTGGCAGCAGGGGGTCGATTGCTACTTTCTCCAAACTCATCAACACAATCTATTATTAATACTTCTCCAAAGGCTCCGCGCCGCCGTTACGGAGGCAGTGCCAGCCACTCGGGGCGTCATCTGTTATCTAGATTGCAAAAACTCGGCATATAAAGCAAACTGCGCACACTTTATAAACGGAATGTGCCATCCGCTTGGTCTCCAAGCATCTCTCCACCCAATAAAACATCAGGGGGGACGCATGAAATACTCACTCCCGGTTATGGGGCTGCCTTTGTCTACGGAGCTGCGGTGAGCACAACTCACACGCGTGCGGGAGGGGCTGGGGGCACCAGCGGGGGTCCCCTCCTGTCCGAGAGGCCCCCCTCAACCCCTCCCACCCTGAAGGGCTGGTGAAACCGGCCATTGAGAAGCAGGCCCAGCCACAGGCAGGGGGCACTGGGATTGGATGGACTTGGGTTCAGCGTCTGGTTCCACTACTTCCTGCCTAGCGACCGGACAAGTAAGCTTCCTCTCTCCGAGCCTCAGCTTACTTATCTGTATAATGGGCTCAATGGCACTGCCCACTTCTCCATGTGAAGATGCAGAGAGCTGTCAGTGTAAAGCAGTGAGCACGGAGGGAGAGGTCTGTGAGCTGGGCAGGCCTTTTGAGGCCGGGAGTGGGCCTCTCCAGGAAGGCTGCCTAGAAGCTACAAATACCCACCAGAGACAGAGTTGCTCAGGATGAGGGGCTCTGAGCCTTCCTGCCCCACGGGGGCCCTGGAGCCCGATGTGAAAGGCCCTACCAGCGCACTGCACCCGAGGCACTGGATTTGGAGCCCAGGTCATGATCTCAATCCTGACTCAGCCACTCACTGGCTCTGTGACCTTGGGCAAGTCTGAGTCTGTGTGCTCATCTATAAGATGGGGATAGTAGTCCCCACTCCCCAGAATTGTGCTGGGTGTCCCAGATGGGTGCATTCTGCTTCCCACACTTGGGCTTGAGAGGCCAAGATGGGGCAGGCCCTGGGGTTGAGGGATGGTGGGGTGTCAGGGGAGGCTCTGAAACCTCCCACCCCCTGCTTCCCCTCCAGCTGCACTGCCCTCTCGGTGCCAATCTCCTGGTCCAGGTTCCCAATCCAGGAGCTCCAAATCCAGAGGGCAGCTTCATGACCACACCACAGGCGCACAGGCTTGCCAGCAACCCACACAACCCCCTTCCCCATTCTCCATGTGAACCGCCAAGCCTTTCCTCCTGTTGTCCCTAGTGTCTAGAACACCATTCCTCCCACCCTCAACCTTTGACAGCCAAACACCTGCTTATTCTGAAGGATTTAGCATGGCTATCCCTTCCTCCAGGAAGCCCTCCCTCTCCTCTCCAGTCTTAGATGTCTTCCTCTCTGAGTTCCCCATCCTCACATCTCCTCTCCATTATGGTATTTATCCTAAGGAATCCACTTTATCTGTTTCCAGGTGCACTTTCCCCAGGGTCACCTCTATCTTCAGAGCTGAGCACAAGGCCCCCTTCACGGTTAAGGTGAGCAGCAAAATGTTTGCTGAATGAACGCTGAACCAACCAATATAGTGCTATTCTGCCTGTGAGGTAGGGCAAGTCGGTTCTCACCCCAACCTGGTCTGGTGGGAGCAGTCACCACCTGCCCTGGGAAGTGAGTAGCACCTGCAGGACAGCAGTGTGTGTGTGCGTGGGGGGGGGGGATGTGTGTGTGCTGGAACCGGCAGCCCAGGGTTCCATCCTGGATTCATAACTTTGTCCCTGTGTCTTGATTTTGGTCAAGACATTTAACCTCTCTGCGCCTCAGTTTCTTCACCTATGAAATGAATGGGAATGGTGTACCTACCTATAGGGTTGCTGGAAGGGCCTACTGCATGTGTAGCCCTTGGCACTGTTCCAGGCATGAAGAAGGCACCCCACATAGCTGCCTTTCTCTTGTTCTCTTGTTGGTCATCTTCATTGGGGCCTCCATCACCCCTGGGAGCAGACTTCCTGACACCAGGTTTACAGGTCCCAACCAGGTGTCCCCCTCATGACCACCCTGGGTTTTGGGTCCTTCTAGCTTCTGTCATAACATGAGCTGGATAAAGCATTCCTGGCTCAATTCTCTGTATGTCTGTCTATCTCCCTGTTACTGGACTCAGTTATCATCATCACCAGCATCACCTCATCGAGTCCTTGAAGAACCTTAAAGGAGGACACTGTTTCTATTCCCATTTTATAGATGTAAAAACCAAAGTGCAGATGGCAGGCTCAAGGTCACATGGCAGCACCACCATATACTCTCTCCCTGCACCTGGTCTGTGCATCCAAGTATTTCTCTGCCCATCAATCACCCTTGTCCTTTGCTGGGAGTTCCATGCCAATCCAATGTCTGTTTACCCTCAAGGCTCTGAATGACCAAGTTCTTATCACTCAGCATACGGCCAGCACCCAGCAGGTGTTGCTGAGTGGGTTTCTCTTAAACCAAACTGAACTTCTCCCCGTCACAAATACATCCTCCCTCTCCCAGGATCATCTGTGATTTCTGAGTAAAAAAATTCCCTTTTTAGGGATGTCATTCCCTTGAAGAGTCCCTGGCTATGAGAACACATCTCTGTCTCCTCTGAGTTTTTATTGGTTTATTTGTTTAATGCTCAATTTATTAAACTCATAAACCTAATAAACAAAATTCTGAAAACCAATTTTTTCTGGAGCATTTGAACATGGACTACAAATCTGATTAATTAATTTCTCTTAAGCCACTGTCAACTGCAGAGAGGCGATGCAGTACATCTGAATCTTTTACCCCCAATAAAATTGGCTCCCTAACTACCTGGGGACCCTCCGGCCTTTCCCTGTGGATTTTCATCCCCAGCTCTTCAAGTCCATAAGTGTGCACTAGGCTTGGTATCTTGGCTCTGTCACTTCCGAGCACAGGAAAAATAGCCAGGCCCCAATTCTCTGAGCTTCAGTGGCCCCATCTCTTCAATGGGAATAATGGCTGGGCACCAGGAGGCAGGCTCAGTAAGGAGGCACCATGATTGCTGTCATTTTCTCCTCAAGACTTCTGGCACCTGTTAACCATCCTCCCTGAGTGGAAGCTCCCCTTTCCCTACCTCACTGTACTACCATTCCCATACCCCATGGCTGCGTCTTGCAGCTTATGTAGCCCCTCACTGGGTCCTCAATCCAAGAGTGCCCGACAATTTCAGGATAGGCCCAAAGACCTAATCATGGCACTCAAGGCTCAACTCCAGCCCCAGATCCTCTGCTCCAGCTGCCATGCGTCTCATTGCTCCCTGAAAACAGCCAGTCCTTCCTGCCTCCTTAACACTTAAAATTGCATCTGCCCCACAGCCTGTCTTCTCTCCCCCTTTCCTCTGCTCCTTGTTGAACTTCTCTTCACCTTTCATGACTCAAGTGTACTTTCCTCTGCGAAGCCTTCCCTGAGACCCAGATATTTGTGTCTGAAGACCTCGCTGACCTAGAGTTCAGAAACTGGGTCTAATTCACACACACACACACACACACACACACACCCATCCCATGCTGGGTTCTGGCATCTAGAAGGGGACTAGTGATCGTCTGCTGAATGAATGAGTAACCTTGTGAGAAATGAAACAGGCAGCCAGGCAGGACAAGAGAACATTGGATACCCTGCTTCTAGGAGTTTGAGAATGCCAGCAGGTAGCAAGATAAGTGAACTCACTGCTCTTGGCCCCCTTCACAACCATGCAATCCAGAAATCAATTCCTAACTTCTACATCATTTATTTATGTACCTCTTGTTGTACTGGGGTCCAACTGCACACCTATCTCTAGGACACAGGGAAAGCCCTCGGGGTGGGAGGGCCATAATGGTATTAAATGACTCCCCCAGGCATCTGTGACTGGGTCAGGCCTGGACACTTGGCTCAGGGTAGACCAATCCTTTTTCTGTCCTTGGTCCCTCTCTTCTCCTGCTTATAAAGAGCTTTTTGTCAGCCCCCTCAGCTTAGAGGTGCACTTTACACATCTCCGGCACCAGCTCTGTGGCCCCGAGTCATTCACATTAACCCTCACCACTTTTAAAGATTTATTTATTTGAGAGAGAGAGACAGAGAGCGTGAGAGTGGGCAGAGGTCGAGGAAGAGAATCTCAAGCAGAATCCCTTCTAAGCCCAGGGCCCAAAGTAGGGCTCAATCCCAGGACCCTGAGATCATGACCTGAACTGAAATCGAAGTGTCGGATGCTCAACCAAGCCACCCAGGTGCCCGTCACATCTCTTTTTTGAGCCTCTATTTCCCCTTCTGTAGAAAGTGGGTATTGATCTTCCCTCATCTGGCGACTAAGGATCCTCTGAGTTTTAACTTGTGTGAGGGGTCTAGCCCAGTGCCTGGCACAGAGGGCATCTTGGCAGGTGTGCATCCCACTCCCTCCCCAGCCTGAGTCTCAGCATGGTGCTGGGACACAGGCTCTGGAGCCTTCTCTTTTTCACTTCCAATTTCAGTATGAAGCCTCCAATCACATCATTGGGTCCATGCTACTCCTGTCTATTTGTCTGTCTGTGCCTCTGAGGTACAGGGTTCCATCAGATCCTCGCCCAGGGTGAGGGGATCAGGCAGATTTGAGCCTGGCTTCCTTTAGGGTATCTCCAGGCCCAAGTCCCACAGTCCTTGGAAACCCTCCCTCCAGGGGGAGGGAACCTCAGCCCTCCATCCCACTGGCTATATCTTCTCAGGTTCACCCAGCAGACACCCACGGAGGCTGACTGAAACAGGCTCCTGACAGACACTTGAGGGACAGAATGGGGCCAAATCTGGTCCCATGGAGGCTGGCACAGCACGATATGAGCTTTGATAGGCTACACTTGGCAAGCTGAGGGGCACAGGAAATCCTGACAGTCAACCTGGAAAAGGGCTGGGGACTTCCTGGCAAAGATGACATGACACATAATCAAGAAGCTGGTTCTGGAGTCAAAAGGAAAGGTGTGAAGCGTCTGAATGCCAGCTCTGCAAACACGGACTGTCCGACCTCGGGGCAAGGACCACAATCCCCACCTCACAAGTAGTCACTGTAACCTGTTTAGCTTCTCCATGCCCCAGCTCCTTCTTAGGCTGGTGGCGAGGATCCCGGGACGTAACGTCGTGGAGCATGTAGGGCAGGCTCCTACACAGCTAGTCCTGCACACGGCGGCTAACATTATTATTCCTCGCTCTGGGGCTGTGACGGCTGCGAGGATGCCATCTCTCTGTTGAGAGATGAGCTGGAGTTCACAGGGGCCCAGGGGACAGGACCCTAGACACGCTCGGGGGTCCAGTTGCTGCTGCGAGAGTTTGCCTGTCACTTGGAGGAGCTGATGGGGTGAGAGCAGGCAGAGGGAGCCGCCTGGCCTCCTCCCTCCCCGACTCGTTGACATCTCCCCCACGTGCCTGCCGCGTCCTTATCATTCCGGGCGTAGCTGTTTTTTATTTTGAGACAAAAAGGGGCCTGTTGATGGGGATCCAACTCAAACCAGCTGCAAACATCTGCTTTGATGCGGCGGTGGCAGCGGGCCAGGCGGGCGGCGGGAGCCGCAGGCGGGGGCCCCGGTGCGCGCGTCAATCACGGGGCTGGAATGCGCAGCGTGGCCAGGCGCTCGGAGCTCCGACCGGTGGCCCCGGGAGCGCGGGCCTCACCGCGCCGGGGCGGGCCTGCAGCGAGGGCTGCCCCGGAGCTTCCTGCGGGCGCGCAGACCCAGCTGTGGGGGGGGGGGGGGCTGATTCCAAGGCCCTTTGATCCAGGCGGGGGGGGGGGGGGGGGCGCTGTCGGGAGCTGGTGGCCAGGGGCAGGGAGGGACGGACACAGCCGGGAGCCCCAGGTACCATCCAGGGGGCAGCCTGGCCAGGCGGACGTACATTCGGTAATCTGCACACCTTTATGGAGTGCCCATTAGGTGCCAGGCAACTCTCTGGAGGCTGGGGATAGAGCAGTGAGCAAATGGACAGCTCAGCTTCCAGTCTAATGGGTGAGGAGACAGGCAACAGTTAAATCTGTAGCATACAGAGTGTACCAATTGGTGACAATGTGATGAAGAAAAATGGAGGGGGAAGCCCAATGCAGGTGGCCAGGGGTTTTAAAAAGAACAGTCAGAGGCCTTACTGAGAGATCTGGAGGGGCAGGGCGGCGGGGGAGGGTTCCCAACAGAGGGAACAGCAAGTGCAAAGGGCCTGAGGCTGAGTGGATCTAGGGTGTTGGAGAAATGACAAGGATGTGTGAGTAGAAGCAGGGGGCACATCTTATGGGGCTTTGACTTTGTGGGAGGGTTCTGAGCAGAGCAGGCATATGATCTGACATCTTGGTTCCTCAGGCATCTGTGTAGTGGTGGGGGTCAGAGCTGGGAGATGGGTTGGGAGGTTATCTGAATAATCCAGGCAAAAGATAATATCTGCTTAGACCCAGGGAGGTGCTGAGAAGTGGTCCAACTGGGGAGGTATTCTGTCCCTGTAGACAGGGACACCCAAGGATAACAGAGAAAGGATGGACGTATGATTTTGGGGCCTGTGCAATGGGCAGGATGGAGCTGCCATGAAATGAAATGGAGTGGGAGGCCAGGTGGAGGAGGGGAGGACGACGGGTGAGGTTCTGCACATGTTGCATGTGAGCTGCCTTTGAACAGCCATGAGGAGGCGTCCAGGGGAAGCTGCATATAGGAGTCTGGAGATCAGAGAGAGGCCCAGGCTGGAGATACTGTTTGAGAGCCACCAGGATACAGATACCCACAGACACTCTCACACATACACACTCCTAAGAGTAAGTTGCTGTGTGCACACATGGCTTGGTGTCTGATAACTAGCCTCTCACTTTTGGGGCTACAAACCCTGCAGTAAGTGGAGGCATTGCCCAGCTTCTGCCTTAGGAAGCTCTTTTCCACGGGGGTGGTGGTGGTGTTACTGGGCTTCTCTGGGGATCAGACCTCCCCTAGTGACATCAGGGAGAGACAACGTGGCACGGCAGGTGGAAGGGGGAACACCTCGCCTGGCTTCCTCCCACAGGCCCCTTCCTGCTCCCTAGCCTGGGCAGCAATCAGAAGGTCTGTGGGCTCCAGGCCAGGCCCGGAGCAAAGGGCTCTACCTGTATTACTTACTGACCCTTAGGCTGAAGCCCTCCCCTCTTTTTTCTGCCCTTCCCTGATTAATTCATCTGATGATTCTTTTAGTTATTCACCTACCAACATTCCTGGAGCACCTACTCTGAGCTGGGCCCCTGCTGAGCTCACAGTAGGAGCCTTCTCCTCCCACTGGCTCCTCAGACCCCTCTGAGGGGTCTGATCCCAGCTTCTCTTCTCCCATTCTCAGGGTCAGGAGCTCCTGGTTGCCAAATCCAGCAGCCATTGTTACTGTTACTATTACTCGCTGAAATTTACCGACTGTTTCCTACATCCCAAGCCCTGAGTGGCATTTGCCACAGACCCCTCTCCCAAAAGACCCCTCACAGGGAGGCACTGCCACTCTCTCTTCACAAAGGAGGAAAGTGTGCTCAGGGTCAGAGTCGGGATCATAGCTGGGATGTTGGGCTCCAGAGCTCCTGCGCATTCTCCCTGCCTCACTGCATGGTTTCCCAGATCTCCCTGTGCTTGAAGCCCTCTCCTGCCTCAGCCTTCTCTTCCTCCTCCTCCTTGCCCACCACTTGCAATTGCTCTGCACTAGCAGTCAGCTCAGAGCTGTTGGGCCCATGACCTGGGCTGGAAGGTTACAGAGAAGTGAGGGGCTGACATGCAGGGGGAAGAGGGAAGACTACACCATAGGATGCAGAGACCTCTGGATTTCTCTCCAGGGTCCTGAGTGGTCAGAAAATGCCAGGCCCACACCTGTGTGCCCAGGAAAGGCTGTCAGATCCAGGGCAGGGCCTGCTGAGGTACAGGGCGATGGATAGGGGAATCATGGAAGACTTCCTGGAGGAAGGGGCCATAAAGAGTGCAAAAGATTGAAAGGGGGGTAATGGGATAGGAATAGAGGGGTGTCTGATTCCAAACTTTGGGCTCTGTGTAGGGGCAGAAAAGCAGAGAGGCCATTTCCAGGGTTAGGGAGAGAGTGGGTCAGTCATGGAAGGGTCAGGCTGGAAGCCTTGAATGTTGGGCTAAAGAAGCCAGATCAGCTTTCTTTTGTTTCCACCGACTCATCCATCACCCACCCACCTGCTCAGCCTTCTATCTAACACCTATCCAGCCAGCCATCTACCTGCCCAACTATCCACCCATCGCTCATGCAGCCGCCCTCTCAGCCATCCACCCATCCATCCACTGCACCCATCCAACCGTTGCACACATACTCAGGCACTTGCTCACGGCCAAATCTTGTGCCATCACTCCTCTTCTGGAAAGCAGAAACTGCCTTTTAAGCTTCTGTTTTAAGACTTGTGGATCCTGTAAGCACTGTCTAAACCCGCCATGGCCACGCACTGTGCCAGGCGATGAGGAATCAGCGGGGGACAAGACACAGGGTCACTTCCCCTCAGTGAGCTCCCGGTGTGATGGGGAACAAGGTTTTCCAGAAGAAAGGAGTTCTGAGAAGGAGAAATCCAAGGCACCGCTGGAGAGCCTAACGCTGACCAGCTGACATTTGGCCTCATCATTCTGACCTCAAGGATTTGGACTCCCTGGACACAGACCACAGCATTTTAATTAGGGTTTTAACGACACTGATAAACTTCCTTTGAGTGTTTTCTAGAGCAACCTCCATTAAGGCAATTTAATTTTTTGATCAATTTTCTTTCTAGTGCAGTTAAATAATTTACAACTTTTTCCATTTCCATTTTTACTTTACTGAAATTATTTTCATTGAGATAAATTATTTTCCATGAACAATTTTCAATAAAGTTTTGCTCTACAAACAGGTTTGTGCTCGAATAGCATCTTACTGACTGTAGAGATCTGACTCTCCGGGTAATTTGTAGACAGTGACACATGTTTTTACCATGGGTAGTTTCACTGTTGTCAATTGTATTTACTACTGGTTAGTTTACCAAGTTAAAATATCCTCTAGGCTCAGGTAGGGTGGGTGGTTTTCAGTGTTACCAACAAAATCACCAAAGTTTACAATCACGTGTTTTATCAGGTAGTCAGTGAAAACATGCTCAGAGTCAAAGCCATGGGGTAAAGACTTGAGCCTTCAGGGGCAAGAAGAGCCATCTCCTCCCTCATTCCCCACACTATACTCCTCTTAATGTAACCAGAAGAGAACATTAACTTTGTCAGCCCAATCTCTGAGAACCTCACTGCCCAGTCTCTCTCATGGACTAAGTAACTCCCCAGATTGCCCTCCCCACCTGTGCTCTTGCAGTCAAATTTTTGAGCCCCACCCTGGCATACGTTGGTACTAAACGTCCAACTCATAGCAACCAGACTAGCCCTGTGCTCAGAGCTTCTCAAGTAGCCCCTCGCCACATGTAGGGGCCTCACACATAGGTGGATGGCATGACCACCCTGGCAGGTAGGAGTCTCTTCCTTACAAGGGTCACCCAGTGAGCCAGGGCCTCATCCCAGGTCAGCTAGCTGGTGCCCACCCCATCCTCCTTCCTGGGAGCTGGGAAGGTGGCTGGGGACTGGGGAGCAAATGCCCCAGTGGTGTGTGAGCCTGAGACTGTGGGTGCCAGGACCCAGCCACAGTGCGTGGGCACAACATGCCCCCCAGCTGAGGGGCCTGGCCCACGAAGCCGACAAGTGGGTTTCACCAGAGCCCACAGGACTCAGTGCTGGTGGGAGGCAGCAGGGAAATTCTGCAAGAGAAGGCCCTCGGAGGCGCGGCTGGCATTATTTCCTACCCACTGCCAGCCCCTTCACTCTGGGAGACCGCCTCGCTGGGTGTCGCCCGGCCGGGAGGGCGGCAGGGGTGGGGGGCGAGCCCGGCAGTTCGGGCCCGGCGCCTGGGGTCGGGCACCGCGGCGCTCGGCCGTTTAGTGGGTAACTGATCGCCCCGCGCCCCGCCCCAGCCGCCCGCCGCCCGCCGGAGCCGCTTAATCACCGCCCGCCCGGCCGCATTAGCATAGTAATGGCCTTTAAATTGAGCCTCTTTGTTTTTTAATTAAGCTCCCAGCAGGTACAGAGAAGAGCGATTATTGAGGAAGCTGCCAGCGCTAATCGCCCGCAGTCATTTGACAATTAAAAAGCGCCCAGCTTTAACCCTTTCCCGCGCCCTGCACGGTTCCCCCAGCATTTATCCAGCACCGACTGTGTGCGCGCCTTCCCGGCGGGCCTCCCAGACACCCCCCCCCCCGGGACAACTAGGGCAGGTCCCCGTCAATGCCTCCAATTTGCGGAGGAGCAGACTGAGGCGCAGAGAGGGGACGTTACTTGCCCAAGACGCACAGCTTGAGCGTGGGGGAGCAGGGATTGGCAGACTGACGGCTGGAGACATCCAGCTCCTTGAGCTCCGCTTGGAGCACCGTCCACCTTGAGTCTGGCAAAATCCTTCTTGCACTTTAAGGCCCTGGTGGGCACCTCCTCGACCCTTGGCAACAGCCCCTTGGGAATTCTCACGGCATCCTCTCCTCCCTGCTGGTTCACCCATTCCCCCAAATGCCCAGGTCAGGCTCAGTGCCGGGCACAGGGGAAGCTATGGCCAAGCCAGGAGTGGGCTCAGCCCACATGGACTCATGAGCCGAGAAGAGAGACACGCAAACGTGAAGATGGAAACAACTGTTCCTGATCCAGCCCAGCATGGGGGTTGGGGGTGGGTGGCGCATCCGAGAAGACTTTGCTGAAGACAGGTTTGGGCATAGACCAGAGGAGGGAGAATCAGCCAGACCAGGAAGGGAAGCGATGGACGGACCAGGCAGTGGAGGAGACAGTGAATGCAAAGGTGCAAAGGCCCAGAGACAGGAGCAGAATTAACCAGAAATAAAAGGTGCAGAGGGTGTGCGTGGAACAAGAGGAGGCTTCAGAGTGACAGTACAGGGTCTTCTTGCCGATCACCCAGTAAAAAAAAAAAAAAAAAAAAAAAAAATGTTATTTAAAAAAATTTTGAATTTATTTTTGAATAGGTAATGCACTGCATGGCTTAATATTCAAATGTACAAAAAGGTGTTGTCTTCGGCCTCCTCTGGCCTATCCCTAGCCATTGAGGCCCCCTCCCCAGAGGCAACCAAAGTCTTACATTTGAGCCCCCTTCCCAAGAAATGCAATACCTACGTAACACAAACATAAACCCGCGGGTATACTGTATTCCCCTCCCTCCGGCTTTTTTTTCTTAAATGGGGACTGGTTGGGGTTTTGTCTTTTTTTTTTTTTTTGCATAAACACTAACTTACTCTAAAACTGTTCTCCATGCACCCCCTTCCCACCGCATAACTGAGAGAGGATTCCTTATCTTGGCCTGGAGCACCTCCTTTTACAGCAGCCCGACATTCTATTGTCTGGGCAAACCCTAATTTATTTAACCCGTGCCCTGTTGATAGCCTAGTGGGACGTTTAAAGGATTTTTGTCTTAATCTTGAGCCATGGGAAGCCATTGAATTGTTTTAAGTGGGGAGTCGCTTGAGCGATTTACATTTTTAAAAGATCACTTTGGCTGCAGAGAGGGACCCAGGGTGGGGAAGCAGAGTGGAATCTGGAAGACTGGCTAAGCGGATCATCAGTGGTGCCCTGCAGGGGAGAGGTGCTGCAGGGGAGAGGTGCGGGGGGGGGGGGGGTTTGCTGGGAGGGGGCTGCTGCAGGAGTGGGAGAAGCGGCAGGTTGTCAAGGAGCTGGGGGGGGGAGTCAAGGAGCGGGGTAGTGACGCCTGGGCTTTGGGGTGGGTGGGAGGAGCCCTACCCAGGGATGGATAAGCAAGTACTGAGACAGGGACACATGGCAGTGGTTGGCAGACCCCATAGAGACTCCAGGTCCACAGTCAGCTCCATCTCAGGGCACTTCAGCCTGCAGGGTGTACAGTGCATCACTGAGTCTGGGACCTCCTACTAAGTCAGGCTTTCAGGATCCGAGCCTGGTTCCACCCCAGCCAGCCCCAAGCCCCATCTCAGCCTGCTCACTCTTCAGAGGGGCCTCTTGCCAATGGCCCTGAACACCCCCTTCCTCCACTCCAGGCTGAGCGGGTGTTTGTGAAGATGGGCAGCCCCTAGAAACACTGGCAGCTGGCTTTTTTAATAAATATAGAGGAGGCTCCCTGGGGCATGGATGTGGGGGTGAGGAGGAAGGCTCTGCACAGAGGGACAGATTTTGCCCCTGGTCACCACAGGAAGAGATGCCTTTCTCTGCTCTTGGCTCCCTGGTGGAGGTGGAGAGCAGACTGTCCATGCCCTGGAGCTCTTCTCACCTTGTCACTTAGTCACTGTCCCCAGCTCCAAGCTAGAATTGTCCTCCTGGAGAGAAGCTGGGGTGGGGGACAGCCGAGGCCACTCTCTGATGCTGTTGTAGGCCACGGGAGGCAGGGTGCTTGCAGCACTGAAGACAGTGAGGGGTTAACAGCCCGCCCACCCCCATCTATCAGCCAGCATCTCCCAAACAGACGGACAGACAAGGCAGCTGTCCAAACAGGCCTGTGTACCTGGCCACAGCCGCAGAGAGGACAGGGCAGTGGCTGTTTACTCTGCTCCCCTCCCCCCCAGTCACACTCACACGCCCACAGCCCACACGCCCTGGCAGGGCATTTCCCTGCAATACGGCCCTGGGGATGCACCCTCTGCTCCTGAGCCAGAAGGTTCCTAAATGTTCCTCTCTGAGACTAGTTAATGTCCTTGCTCAGGGCTCTGGGCTGGGGGGAATCTCTAAGGGTTGGTGGCTGAAATGGCTGGTAGGCCCAGTGGGCAAGGCTTCCCAAAGCCCACTCTCTGGGGAGAGCAAAAACTGAGTTCCTTGAAGCCTAGGGAGCCAGTGAAATTGGGGTGCCTGGAGCATCACCATCTCAAATCACTTCTTGGGAATGCCTGCTCAGGGTGGACATGGCTCCCAGTGGGGGTTCTCAGGGCTTTTAGGGCCCTATTCCAGGCCCTCCCCACCACCACCCACCCTGGACAGGACAGCTCTGCGTCAGTGTGCCAGCACTCCTCATGCCTCAGGAGAAGCTGACCTCACTGACCAGCCTCCAGACCCATGTCTCCTCCTCTGCCTGAGTGCCGCCTGGGTCTCTCTCCCTTGACACCTGTCCCATTTGACCCATCATCCGGCTCCTAAGGGGCTCTCATATCTGACTCTCTCCACTGGTGGTGAGTTGCCCGTAGAGTTGGGGTGGCCACAATGCCCAGCCACCAGCATGCCACACCCCCCCTTATCAGTGTCCCCACTCACTTCCCCAGGTTCCTGCAAATGCCCCTTCCCTTGGGAGAACCCCCTGCAGTGTCAGGTTCTCCACCTGCTCCAGCAGTGTGTACTGAGCGCCTGCTGTGTGCCTGGCTCTGGGCAGAGCTCAGGCATTATTTCTCTTTCCCCCTCGACCCTATAGGGCAGGGGAAATGACCAGCCATTTCACAGATGAGAAAACTAAGGCTCAGAGAGGTCCCACACCTTGTGCCCTGCCTCACAGCTACAAAGCGTCAGAACCCCAAATAAGAGAGAAGGGCAGTGTGGGATTTGGTAAAGGAAGAGAGCCTCTTGCCTGGTACATAAGCTGTGTGCCTAGTGCAGTGTCTGGCACAGGTGAGCAGTGAGAGGGGCACCACTTTGACCAAATCCCTGTTGCAAAGTGCCCCATGGATCTGTGGGCCTCACCCCTACCAGGCTGTCACCTGCCTCATGGCTGGGCTGGCATTATTGTCGGGGGGGGGCGGGCCACAATGGAAACATTCCCACTTCCCTGGAGCTGTATGTGTCCTGCTTTTCGGAGGGGCACTGTGGCTCAGAGAGGGAAGCTCTTGTCCATGCTGGTCCAGCTGGGACATGGTGCAGCCAGGATCCTGTCCGGGGCCATGGACCACCGCTGCCCCCCCTCCCTGGGGCCAGGTCCTAGACCTCTCCTCAGCAACCCCCACCCAATGTGACATCTTTACGGCACATGCTGGGTCTGCGAAGGCCTGGATGGGGTGAGGGGGAGGCAGGACACCTCTCAAGTAACGGATTGTAAATTCCTGGGCCCCCGGCTTTCCATCCCTAACAACCCCCTCCCGGGGCTCACAGCGCCTGTCCCTTCGCAGTCAATTTAAATGAGGGGTCCCAGACCCTGGGCGTAAAGCATTCCAGACTTGGGAGAGGGGCAACTATTGTTTCTCTGGGAAAAAAAATAAAATAAAATAAAATAAACCGGGTCTCTGCAGCTTCTAATCACTCTCACATGTGCTATGTGGTTCCCAGCGAGGACAGTGTAGGAGCCCCTCATGGGCACAGACCCTGCTTCTTCTCCCCAGAGCCTGCGAAGGAGGCCCCATATCCCCATTATAGAGGGAAAGAAACTGAGGCTGGGAGGGGAGAGAATAGAGAGCTCCATGTCCTGGCCCCCTACCCTTTCATGCCAGACACAGGGTCTCCTTTAATTCCGCAATCTCACACCGAGATGATCCCCACTGAAATGGGGACAGGTGGGTGCCTTGTTCATGGTCATCAGCCAGGATCTCCTTGGGTAGACAGGCCTTGTGGAATCTGAACCCCAGCCCTTCTGACTCCAGAGCTGGAAATCTTTGCACTATGCAGTGTGGCCTCCCCAGGTGAGGAACATCCGCTGCTCCTTGGAAGGGGCCTGGGCCCGGCAGCACTGCCCTGGGCAGGTCCCCCCACTACCACAGCTGCGACCTGAGAGCACCGAGGCTGGTTTTTAATAAGAAAGATGAATTTTCGTGGAAGCCTTGGGTTGGGGGCAGGGAGGGGGCAGCAGAGCCTGCCCCACAGAGGCTTCCTCTGCCCTTCTGGTGGTAGGAGAACAGAGGCCTGGCCCAGTGGCCTCTCTGTTGGCTGTTGGGGGCCTGGGCTGTGGGGGGCCACCACCCCAGGCCTGGAGGGAACTGGCTCTGCACGGCCGCGCACTCTCTCCCCGCATAAGCCCACAGGATATTACACTGCCTTTGTGTGCCTGGTGACCCAGCTGCTGGTTATTGAGAAATTCCACCGCTCGGTGCAGGGCAGGCCCGCTGACCCCTCATCCCCGGACTCGCCTATCTTTCAAAAGATACGGGATTAGAGAGCCAGACCCGACCTGGAGCAAAGCCCCGTCTGGGGTGTCTGTGTTTTCCTGGCCTCTCGGGATACTGGCTGGAGTGGGCTCTTGGCGCAGGATTTAATTAGTTGGAATCAGCCTGCGATTACTGCGACGACTATTTACCCAGCCACTCTGCAGTCTGAGCCCTGCTCGGAACAAAGATGGGCCCCTCGGCCCCGCTGGCCAGGCCAGGGGCCCCAGCTGAGCCCGGGCCCAGCTGCTGGGAGGGGAGGGCTGCGGGCCTGGCCAGGCCTTCTGCTAGCGCACCTCATTTAGCCAATATTTGTGGGTTTTTGCAATGCAAAGCATCTACGTGGGGCTTTTAAAAAATTAAAGCATCTCAAGAAATTTATGGCTGATTTCCGAGCGGGGCCCCTCCCCCCAGCTCACAGCAGGGCAGGGCCTGGCCGTGGTGGTGAAGGAGAGCTGGATTTACTGGGTGGGACTGAATCTTGTGGAGAGTGTGGGTGAACTGGGTGTGGGGGCTATACCTGGGATGCCAAGCTCTGTGACAGTGGAGGAGGTACCCTCACCCCACGCTCCCCTGACCCTCTTCTCTGCCACCGCCGATGCCCTCTGGCTGGCTGCTGTCTACCCTGCACGCACTCTCCAGGCAGCCAGAGTAGTAGTAGCAGCTAGCTTGGTTAGGGAGAAGAGGTCTGTGTGTGTACCAGCTCCTGATTTTCATGCCTACTCATCACCCATGTGAGTTCGCTTGTTACACAGGACTCCACAATACACACCCCCAGAGTCCACGTGCCAATAGTCTACAGGGCCCCCCATGTCCACCTACATGTGCCTGCCAATACTAATGTGCATGTTGGCACTATATATGGACATACCCCCCACACACGGATAGCTACTCACACCTACCTAGTCATCTCTTTCTGCTGAACCTTGCTATTGACACAAATATACAAACACGAGGATCTATATCCGTGTGCACACACATGTTGTCCACACATTCTCACGTGCTCACATGTATTAACATGACACCTTTGAGGACTGCACACATGTACAACTGTATCTACAGTTGTAATCTATCTCTTTCCTCCTCTCTTTCCCAAGCCAGTTTTGAGCAGGTTCCCACATTTATACCCACATACAACTGCTTACACACCTGTGAACACACACAGATACACATACGTTTCCACCTGTGGGGATGTCCACTGCCTCTACTCATGTAGGCATATGTCTGGCCATGAGAGGCTGCTGGGACTGTTTCAGGGGTCTGCCCCCTTAGAGGGATGTCACCCAGATCCAGGGGGCAGGTGACTGTTCTGGGAACCCAGTCCTGGGGCCTACGCTATGGGAGGCTAAGGCACAGACCAGAGATACTATTGGGAATTCAGATTTGGGAGGCCTCTTAGAGTCAAGTTAAAAGCTGCCAGGCTGAGGTCCAGGGCAGGGCTGGGGGCAGGTCCACCCACACAGGTGTCATCCATCCCTGGCCCAGGAACCTGGCCTTCAGCTTCCTCTGAAGGAATCATCCCTCTCATATGCCTCCTCCCACCTCTGCCATGGTCATTGTGGGTCCTGTCCTGCCCTATGGCCTGGGATGCTGGGGGGTCATCCTGGGGGCAGAGAGCCACATGATCTCACAAGCACATAGACACAGGGATGCTCCTATGATACATGTGTATACCTGTGGACACAACATGACATGTGATTTTTTTTCTCCCTACCCTGCACCCTGCCTGCCCTTCCTCTCCTTGTCTGGTTGCCAGGTCCAGGGCTGCTCAGACCCCAAGTGCCCAGAATGCCCCTTGACCGGGGCTGGACCCAGGCCTGCCACAGTCTCCATGTCCCTTCCAAGTGGCAAACAAGTCTGATTGCATCTCCGTGTCCTAACCCAGTAAAGCATCCCCCGTGGTTTAACGAAAGAGAAAACAAGCAAACTCTTTCCCAAGCTGTGAGCAAAAGGAACCAGCCACCTGAGGGCTTCTGGCTCCCTATCCGAGGATCATGCCTTGCTAAGCACCACCCCAGGAGGGCCTGGGCAGGGTGAGAGCTGAGGGCATACAGTGGGGGGGGGGGGGCTTCTCAAGAGTCTGGAAGATATGGATTCATCTCAAGGCTGTGACCTTGGGCCCGTGACTTCACCCCCAGAGCCTCAGTTATGTCGTCTGTAAAATGGGAAGTTATGATCTGCCTTTGCGGGGCTCTGGTGAAGATAAAATGAGATGGTGAATGTGAAGAGCCCAGGACAGCACTCAGGAAGTGATTCCCATGCCCCCCTCTGAAGCCTGACCATCCCCCAATGCTGAGGTCCCTGCAGGCCCTTGGCCTCACTAAGAGTTCCTGTCCCTGAACTCCAAACAACAGAGTATTCCCTCAGTATCCCTTCCTTGCCCTCTGTCCCCTAACCTGCCAGGACACTAAGCTCTCTTTCACCTCCTCAACCCACCCACTTCTCACCTCCTGGCCACCACACCCTGAGGAGACTCTGTCCTTACCCATTGCTACCACGTATTCACCTGTCCTTCTTCACTTTCCCAATCACCATTCAGCTGAAAGTACCCAGCACCTTCCAGACCCAAGGGTCCCACCCATCCACCCATCCATCCATCCATCCATCCATCCATCCATCCATCCATCCATCCATCTGTCCATCCATCCAAACAACCGTCCCGTCCGTCCGTCCATCCATTCATTCAACCAGCCAATGTTTTTTGAGCAGCTACTATGTGCCAGGGCTGTGTAAGGGGCTGGACACCTAAGCTTAGACCCTCCTCTGCCATTTACCACATATAGCCATCCCTCTCCCCTGGAAACTATGAAGGAACATGGTCTTGGCCTCCCCCACCACCCACATATTTGCAGGTTCCTGGTTCTCCACCTCTTAAATGCCAGGAGCCTCAGGGCTCTGTCCTCTTATGGCTGCGATGACCAATGATCACTTTGATGCCAAAAGCTCTCATGCCACCACCGCAGTTCTGTGGCACTGACCCATCCTTTAAGCCCCTTCGTCCTTTCCTGGGCTCCAGACCCCTTTACCCACCTGCTTCCTGGGCTGTTCTGAGTGGGTGCCCCCAGGGCAGCGCGGCACAACATGTTTCCAGCCTCATTTCCGTCACACAGCACATGTACACAAAGATATATGTACCAGGACACTTGCTGATATATTGTGTGTGTGTGACAGGGAAGCACTGGCTACAGCCCAAAGGCTGTCAAGGGAGGGCGGGTTTGGGGTGGATGGGTTAATAAATCACAGCTCACCCATTCCTTGGACTGCAACATCGTGGTTGCCAAGACGGAGGTAAATCCCTGTGCACGGACGTGGGCAGATGTCCTCAGCATGTGGCTAAGGAGAGCAAGCAAGTGCAAGGCGGAGCGCGAATATGGATCCCATAAAAAACGAAAAACCAATTTCGTGTGCACAGAACACACTCGCACACACGTAAGAAAGGTCTGGAATGTTACCCAACAGTCAAATGACCACCTCTAGGAAGGAGCTGAGGGATGGGGTGAGGACTGTCCCATTTTGCCTGCCTTACTTCTGCTTCGTCTGAATTTATTTTACAGTGAGCAAGAGTGCCTCCTATAATATAAAAAAGAGAAAAAATGCCCAACCCGTCTGTCACTTCCCCTCAGTTCCTCCTCCTCCTCCTCCTTTTTTTTTTTTTTTTAAGATTTTTAAATTTATCTATTCATGAGATACATAGAGAGAGAGGCAGAGACACAGACAGAGGGAAAAGCAGGCTCCCTATGGGGAGCCCCATGTGGGACTCGACCCTGGGACTCCAGGATCACGACCTGACCCAAGAGACGCTCAACCACTGAGCCACCCAGGTGTCCTGAGCCACCCAGGTGTCCCAGTCTCCTTTGACCAGCTCTTCTGGAGGCAACAACCCCAATGCCACGCACCCCCTCCGCGGGCTGAGGTATAGGTCTGCTCACACAGGCTCCTCTCCCTCTCCTGCTCTCCCCACATGGCACCCCTCATCCAGGGACACCCACCCTGTGGGCCCTTACCCTGGCCTCCTGACTCTCCTGCCTGCCTCCTGGCTCTCTGGGGATCACACCCCTGCTCAGAAGCCTCCAGAGCATCTCCAACTCAGCAACAGGGCAGAGCAGCCCTGACCTCTTATGTGTAGCCTCCAAGTTCTCCTCAGCCAGCCATAAACTTCCTTCCACATCTGTGTCTGCAGAAAGCACAGAGAAGGTGCCAGCAGGGGGAGGGCCTGGGGACACATCAGCTGTCATCTGTGCTGGGACCTTGGCAACTCCCTCCCAGCTCCCTTCTTCCCTTTGCTCCTTCTTCCCTTTGCGCTCTATCTACACCCCCCCGCCCCCCCCCCCCCCCCCCGCAGCCTTTCTCCCCTTCCTCTTTCCAGAGGTGGATGTGAGGCTCCAGCCACACAAAGGCAGGCTCCCCCCATCCCCCATCTGGCCCCCCAGCTCATGCAAGGGCTCAGCTACTCTTGCCCCCACCTCTGCGCCTCTACCCCACCCATCCCTCCTCTGGGGCGTGCCCACTGTCTGTGCCCCCCCACCCCAGCTGTCTGTGAATGCTTTCCACCCTTCGGGGCTGGATTCAACCGTGCTTGTGTTTCATCCACAGAGCCTGCCTATGCCCGGCATCCTCATAGGCTGCTCATTGTGACACCCTGGGCCCCTGGAAGGTAGGGAGCCTTAGTGGTCAGACCTCGTCCAGATCAAGCCTGTCAAACCTCAGTTTTCCCATCTGTAAAACAGGGCAACCTCATAGGTTGGTGGTACAGGCTTCCCGAGCTCCAGGGCATATAGCACCTCTGCGCAGAGGCACGAGTACCCTGAAAATGAACTCTTCTTCCCATCTTTGTTCCAGGGGCACACTGCAGCCTCTCAGTGCAAGTTCTTTCTGGGTTTTGGTCAGCTTTTGCATTAACCCTGGAGACAATGGTGCAGCCCTCAGAGAGGGCCTGTGCTCCTCTCCTTGGGGAGGGGGGTGTCTGTGCAGGGGGACACAGCTGAGATGCCCCAGGCTGGCATCCCAGGGGCGGGTGGGGGGCAGCTGGTGCCTGCTCTGTTCAAAGGCCAGCAATTCTCCACGGCTGGTGAAGGGCCGGTAGGGGGTCAGACAGGCCCCCTCCTCCTGAACACTCACCACCCAGGGGAGGGGGGTGGTCCCATCAGAGAGACTCAGTGACCCCACCCCCGCAGCCCAGCATTGGGAGTGCTTGGAGGGGCCTTTGTTTCTCTGGAAAAGAGGGGCTGCCTCCCTTTTGCCAGAGAAGCCCTCCTGGAGTAGCCTCGTTGGCCAGCGGCCACTGCGAGCCCCACACTGGATGAGCCTTTTTGCCAACACTCAGTAAATACTCAATACTGCATTAAAGCAATAAATAGTCATTTTAAGGAAACCGAGACTCAATTTAGCCACCAGAGTCAGGAGCAGCGGTTAGCAGGGCTGCGGAATGTCACCGCACAGCTGGCAGCCCCGCCCCCGTGGCCCCAGCCCCAGCTCCAAGGGGAAGGCTGAACAAAGGGCCATGCCAGGCTGCACCACCCCTCCCCCCAAATCAGGTTACCGGTGGGGGGGTTGTGGCTGGACTCAGCCAGCAGCTCCCTGGAGCTATAGGAAGCCAGAGAGACAGGCAGGCACGGTGGGAACACCCCACCCCCACCTGGGGACAAGAACCCAACAAGGAGATAACTCTAACAATAGCGACAAGCTGGGGGACAGAGAAAGCAATCCCCGCTGAATGGGCACTTGCTTGGTGCCAACCACTGGGCTTAGTCCCACACACGTGTCATTGTATTTAATGCTATACCCTTTCTCATAAGGCAGAGACCCTGATCCCCTTTTTGCAGGAAGAGAGCTTAAAGATCAGAAGAGGCATTACTTTGGTCAAGGACAGGAAAAATTCTGCACGACTTGGGCATTTATTAAGCACCTAGTACCAGGCCCTATCACTGTTCTAACTCGGCTCCCTGTCAATGGCCCCTCAGCCTGGTCCAGAGAAGGAAGGGGGCGTGTGCTGCTCCCTGCCCTGAGCCTGTCCATCTGATCAGGTCCGGGAGTGGACTGGGCTGCGACAGGGGGAGGGGGGGATTTGGGGGGGCCAGGGCCTGAGACTCGGGTCTCCGGAGTTATGCGGGCAAAACAAACAAGGCTCCTCTGTGAAGGGCTGGGGGATTTGTGCTCATTGCCATGGAAACCACACAGAGCGTGGGGCAGGGAGGGGAGCCGGTGCTAGGCTCCCCTTTACAGATTTAAGACCCCCATAACCTCAGACCGGGGCTGGCTGTGGGTGGCCTGGAGGCTGCTGGAGGCAAGTGAGAGGTGGCTGGACAGACGTCCCTTCCACCTGGTGTCTCCCCGGGCTGGTGTGGGAGGCAAGACCCTGGCACTGAACTCTGGCCAGGCTCTGTGGCACGGCTGGCACGGGAGGGCAGTGGAGCCCGGTTAGTCAGGACATGCCAAAAATACCAGGCAGAGATAAGAGCAGCAGCTCCTGCCCACCTGGCTAAAAATAGCCCCGTGCTGGGAGGCAGTGAGGCCAGGGAGGGGGAATTCCCGTGGCCAGCCTGGCCCACTGCCCCTGCACCGCCATGGGTGGCCCTGTCAGGGATGGGCCCATCTCATGGGCAGGGCAACTGAGGCCAAGGACAGGGCGAGGGTGCGCAATGCTGTCTCAGGAAAGGCACTCTCAAGTGTAAGTGCCACCTCCATGCCAGGTATTGCTTGGCGTATGATCAGGTTCAGGTTCTTCCAAAACAAATGGGGATGATGAAGATGGTCGTTACAATAGTTAGAGTTGTTAACGTTGATTGCACACTTGTCATCTGCCAAGTACCATTCTAAACATCTCATGTGTTCCCTCTTATTTCAGAAATGGGGAAGAAACAGTTATGATATCCACTTCCCAGATGAGGAAACTGAGGCTCACAGAGGTTCCCTAGGAAAGCCACACAGCTGTGGGAAGCAGCAGAGCTGGGATGTGAACTTAAGTCTCTCTGACTCCAGAGTTTTTTTTTATTTAAACCTTAGGTTATTTAGCTGAGTCCAGCAAGGCCCAGAGAGGGGCATTCACCTGCTTCAGGTCACACAGCAACTGAGCTAGGATTGGAACCCAGGGTTTTCTGACTTCCAGGTCCCAACTGAGTCAACACAGCGGATGCCATCCTCCTCGCCAAAAGTGTCTGGACTGTGCCCTTTTGTTCTTTCCACTTGGCAGCCGTGCCTCCACTGCAGCCTCCTCTGTCTGTCTGAACTGAGGGTACCAGCCTCCCTGCCTGTCCCCTATGGCACAGTCCCGCCCAGAAGAAGGCCAGGCCAGGGCCTGGGGCTGCCCTGTCTAGACACTTCTCGAAACTCGGCAACGGTGGCCGCTCTCAAGGGCCCGGCCTGGCTGGGCCTGGCAACAATGGGCCCTCTGTGCCCAGCTCGGGGCCTGCTTCAACAGGCCGCCCACCAGTTCCCAGCCCAGCCCCACACACTTCCGCCATACCTCCCCAGGCCCCTGTGCCCACCCTGGGAGCAGGCATCCTTCCCCCCAAGGGCAGGGCGTGGGAGTTACACACAGCTAGACCAGGGAACTGGTTCTGCAGAATTCCCTGGGCTGTGCTCCCAGGCTGGGAGCCAGGAGGTCTCCAGGGGCAGGAACCAGGCTGGACGTCACGCACTGGCTGTGACATTTCAGTCGCTGTCACCACCCTCAAGCAAAAAGGCTCCTGGCCCCATTTTATGGTGAGAGCAACTGAGGCTGAGAGGGAACCCCCAGGCTTCCATGTACGAAGCAGCCACGCATGCCAGGCCCATGCTAAGCACTGCACATGGGCCATCTCTCAATCAGCACAAACTCTGAGCACAGGAACCATATATTTTTTTAAGATTGATTGATTTACTTACTTATCTACTTTATCTATCTATCTATCTATCTATCTATCTATCTATCTATCTATCTATCTACCTACCTACCTACCTACCTACCTACCTACCTATGGAAGAGCACAGAGGGAGAAGCAGGCTTTCTGATGAGCAGGGAGCTTGAGGTGGGGCTTGATCCTAGGACCCCAGGATCATGACCTGAGCCGAAGGCAGGCAAATGCTTAACCACTCAACTGACTAGAGCCACCCAGGCACTCCCCACAGGTACCAAATTAACCCCATTTGCTCAGATGAGAAACACAAGCTGAGAGAGGCAGAGTGACTTTCGTAAGGCTGCACAGCGGGGGTATGGTTAAGCAGGGACTGGCAGTGGTCCCCAGGGCTGTCTGACTCCAGGTTTCTTTAACCCTCAGGGTGCTGGGGGTATGAGCCTGTGGGAGGAGGCAGGGCGGGGGTGGGCAGGGGGCTCCACTGCCCTGCACGTGCCCTCTGCCCAGTGGACGTAGCGCTGGGAGCAAAGCCCACTCCAGAGCCATTCAGCCTCCACAATCCCCGCATTGTTGATTCATTAGGTAATTTCCCTGGAAGCACCAGCTGTTCGGAGGGTGGGGAGATGACTGATGAAGGCTGCGAGGGGGACTGTGAGGGCCACTGTGGGGACGGGCGGCGGTGGGGGGGGCTGTAGCTTGCCCCAGCGGGGGCAAAGGTTGTGCCTGGCCAGGTGTCCTCCCTCCCTGCTGTGGCAGCCGCACCTTGCAGGGACCCCTGGGGGCTCTGAGGATAGTGAGGGGCAGGCCTGGCACCTCCCACCAGGGCCCAGCATTTCCAGGTGTCTGCCTGTCACGGGGCCACAGCTCCACCGCCGGCTGGTGGGTAGGGAGGGGCAGGCCAGGACCCCCCACCTCAGAGCCCCAGGCTTCTGGATGCCCAGCTGAGCTGTGGCAGTTGGGATGCGGGGCGGGGGGCGGGGGGCTCCCTGGTCTATGGCTCCTCTGAGGGCTGCCTCTCCATGGCCTCGGGGCTGGCCCATTAAACCTGCCCCACTGCCCAATAAACAGACAGCAACCATGTGCTTCGGCTCCCCTTCAGGGCCCCCCTACACCAGCCCTCCGCCCACCACCCGGAGCAGCTGCCCTGGAGACGTCTGCCTGCCGCATCCTGGGCTGTCCCTCCTGTCCTGCTCAGAAGCCTGCCCAGCCTGCCTAGAGCTCCTTGTGAGGGGCCAGCAGGGCCCTGAAGGCACAGCTGCATCGGGTGTCTACGCTAGCCTCAGGTCGCCTTGCATGGCTGTGTCCACACCGGCCTGGGAGATCACCTTGCGTGGGTCATTCCCCACGCTGCGCCAGGGAATCCGTGCTGGCCTCAGAGGTTCTGCGTTGGGAAGCTCTTCTATGCCTCTTCCCCAGGTTATCCCTCTCCCAACCCAGATCTTAGGTCTTGGTTTTCTAGGGATGCCTTCTGCGGGTTAAGCACCCTGGCTCTGTGAGTCCCTGCTCGTGACAAAGGTCCCAACACTGTTTCATTGTTTGTGTCCTCAGACCCAAAGAGCCGCAGCAGGCATGGACCGGGGCTGGCTTGGGTATGGGTGCTCAGGGAACACTGGTGTTCATGAAGGGACAGACAGACAGAATTAAGTGAACGGCGCCCAGCCTCACTGATTGAGCTGACCCACCGTATTTCAAGCCCTGCCACAGTGCTTCGTGTGTTCTAGGCTTTGGTATCTGCGATTTACCAGTCGTCACTCTGCACCCTCACGGCAACCTGTGCAGGTGGGTACTGTTACCACCCTCCAGGTGACAGGCTACATGACCTGCCCAAAGTCTCAGTGGTCGAGCTAGGGCTTGACTCCTATGTCCATACTAATTGCTGCACTATTATGCTGGTCTCAGAAATTACTTCCTGGGCAATTCCAAAGAGGGTCTACCCTGACCACAGAAAGCCACGGCAGGACCACCTCTAAGGTTAGTGCAGACATACAGGACAATCCCTGAAACCAGTGTCCACAGCCAGAAGATGGAGCTGAGTCCCTGTCCTGACCTAAATGTGAAGGAGGCTGGATGGGCCAGGGCTAGCCCTGCTGGGGCGAGGGAGGGTGGTTAGTGCCTGCAGGGCTGGCCCATCCCTGGTCCAGCTGGGGCACTGGAGGGCCTCCTGGGGGAGGCGTGAAATTGCCATTCTCTACTGAGGAGCTGCTGCTGGAGGGAGGCTTCCGGGCCCAGCTGGGAGCGGGGTCAGTAGGCGCCCCTGGATATGTTCCGCCCAGGCCCAAGACCCTCCTTACCACCTGCCCAGCACTGGTGGCCAGGACAGGAACCAGACAAGCCTGGGGCATGAGCTGCCTGAAACTGTCATGCTCTGTGGGGCAGGGGGTCCATTCAGGCCTGTGACAGGGCCCTTCTGGGACCAGACAAAAGGCACCAGCTCCCAGCAACAGAGTAAGGAGTGTGCCTGTGTGTGTGTGTGTGTGTGTGTGTTTACATGCGTCTCTGTGCGTCTGTCTGCCTTTATGTGTGTCTGTGTGTATATGGGGGAGAAGAGGCCCCAGCCGACCCACCCTCACTCAGGCCCCAGCCCTAGGAAAGCAGAGCCTCTTAGCCTCTGGAAAGGTCTCCCCACCATCCTGCACCCCAGCCCCAGGTCTGGTCTGGCCCATCCCATGGTGAGGCTTCAGAATGCCTCTGGCCCCCAGTACAGACGTCTCACCTCTGCCAGGAAGTCCTCCCTCCCCACTTACCACCCCTTGAGATGGGCAAGGGGCTTTCTGGATTGGGACGCCTGGCCTCTCCTGCTGCAATTAATGCAAATGATTTTCCAAGGTTTTGGCTTGATAATTTGATTATTTGTTCGGCATTTATCTTAAGCAAAGTAGATGACAAATAACTGCAAACTAATGTGATAAAAACCATTTATAAAGCTGCCTTGTTCAGGGGCCTTCTCCTAACTATTTATGACAAGGTAATAATGCTGCCGTGTGCGTCCGCCTGACTTTAAATTGGTTACTTAGAGGCATGATGGATGAGGGGCGAGGCCACCTTCTTCTGAGGAGAGCTCCTGATTTCTGATCTCATTTTTGAGGATAATGAATTATATCTAATTAGACCTTCCCAAATCTAATCAGGAGGTGGGAATTTGGACCGGAGGGAGGGGCTAGCAGGTGGCAAGGAGGGCAGAGGGTCAGCAGGCGGGGTGCCCCCAGGCCCCTGGAGGCCTGGCTGCCTGGGGAAGGGGGCAGCCCAAACTGGAAGACTGGCTTACTTCCGGGCCCACTCCCTGTGCCCTGGCCAAAGAGATCTAGAGTGGACAAGTGCCCCCCTTGCTGTACGCCTTTCCTGACCCTCTTACCCCCAAACTCCAAACCTGGCATTTGGTACCCTTTGCAGGCTCACCCTTCCTGTCCCACTGGTCTTATCTCTTAACTCTCTCCCAATTGCTACAACCCAGCCACCACTAACCCTAAACACGGCGTCCTTATTCATGCCTCTTTGAGAATTCCCTCTGCTCTCTACATCTGAGAATCTCCAACTTAGCCCCTCTTTTGAAAAGATTTCTCCCATCTTACTGCTATCTCCTCCAAGTGAGGCCCCAAGGCCCCTTGTTCATCCCTTCACCAAATTGCTAGCCCATGCTGGATCTTGATGCTAAATGAAGGCAGCACCCCTTCTAACTCAGACATAGTTCTGTACCAGATGAACAAAGTACAAGGTGGATTTCAGTCTCCTACATGCTCTTTTGGCTGGGAGCCCTTGTGCAGTGAACAACCTGAACAACAGTACACAATCAGTCTTAGGTGCTCTCATAAAACTGGGAGTTCCCTGAGGTCCCCTTACTTATCTTTGTATGTCCCATGCCTGATAAAGCGGCTGGCACATAGCACATTCTCACTATTTGCTTGCTGAATGCCTGCCTGACTGACTGGACAAAAGCATCAAGATCATCCCACTTCGAAAAAACTCTGGCCTGGGAGTTGCCAAGACTGGGCACCCATGTCCCTGTAGAAGTGTCAAAGGCTCTGTAGTGAATGCCCTGCCACCTTCCCTGGTGAGGCTTCTAGAATACAAAGTTCATGGGTATTTCCCTCTTGTCTGCCCTCAGTGAAGATGGGCAGCCCTGCTTCCACACACAAGGCAAGCCTGGAAATAAGTCACTCTGGGGTAGCAACTTACACATTATAAGCAGAGTTCTGTTTGCAGAGAACTGGAAGTCTGATCAGATTCCCAAGTGCACGTTGCCTGTTTTGCATATTTTGTGTGTCATAGAAAATACCTGTCCCGTCTTTAAAAATGCGCTCTGGTGCTTTTTTGTTTGTTTGTATATTTTTTTAATTGGAGTTTAATTTGTCAACATCTCTGGTGCTTTTTGTACACTACCATGATCGTGCTTTCTAATTTCCTCATTTTCCTTCCCAGAGACAGTTTTATGTCTACTTTGTCAAACTGGCAATTCCTACCTCAGTGGAATCTTCCACTCTAGTGCTTTTATCTTGCCGATTTCCCATTTTACTTTTTTTAAAAGCTCAGAATGAAATGTAATAAAATACTCAAAACCATGCATACATGTTGCTTAACAGGTAGCAATGGGGCTGGGAGGGGCCAGCGCCACCTCCGAAAAGGGTGAGGCCTCCTTTCATCGGGTGATGGGCAAATGCTGCATCCAGGTTGGAGGATGGTCTGGGGGAATCGGTGTATAACATTTCCCAATGTGGCCACATTAAAGCCAAAGGTCAAAAGGCCTGGCATTCCCAACCCCCCCCGCCCCCCCCCCCAACTCAGCAGTTCTCAACTAGGGATGATTCTACACCCCCCGCCCCACCTCCCTGGGAACTTCAGTAGTATCTGAAGGCATTTTTGAGTGTCCTGACCGGGGCTATGGCACTAGTGGCATCTTGTGGGTAGAGGCTGAGATGCTCTCAATGTGTAGCTCCCGCGCCCCACCCCATCCCCCCAAAGAACAAGATAACTCGGGCCAGGTGAATAGCGCTGGGGCTGAGCAACACTGCCATCTCCTGTGGTGTAGACTCATGCCAGAGCTCAGCTCTAATTAGCCAAAGGCATGGAGATTTGAGGGATGGACAGCAGCAGCATGCCACCTCCCTCCTGTTGGGTTCCTAAATCCTACCTGCCCCTAGGTCCCCTGAGCTCCCTGGAACATCATATCCTTTCCTTCCTTGGCAGGTTACCCCACATCTGTCTTCTCTGAGCAGCTTCTGAACCCTTTGTCCTTATCTGTTTGAAACCATGAGCTGGAGGACACAGCCTCTGCTGATGATCCTACTATTTTACTTCATTGAAAGATTTAATAAGAGCCTCTGATGGGCAGGCACCAGGCAAGGATTGGGGATTTGACACCTGCCTGTTTTCCATTCCTCATATAAGACACCTGCAAAAAAATGAATCTGGTAACAAGAAATTAAAAAAAAAATATCTGCTGCTGAAGTCAACAACCTCCTGTGGTCAGACAATAGGAATCCTCTAGTCTGTGCCATTTCCTCTTCTGTCTTGGCTGCTAAGATGCTCAGAGTTCAATTTAATCTTCATATTGGTAAGATGTTAGCTTGGGTACTTGATTTACTTCCCCTATACTCTCCATGAATTTGACCCACTGTTTTTAAGAATCTTGGAGGATGCTTGGGTGATTCACTCAGTTGAGCATCTGACTCTTGATTTTGGCTCAGGCCATGATCTCATGGGTCATGGGCTCGAGCCCCACATCCGGCTCTGCCATTGGCGGGGAGTCTGCTTGAGGGTTCTCTGCCTCAGCCCCTCCTCCCACTCATGCAAGTGTGTGTGTGTGTGTGTGTGTGTGTGTGAGCATGTGTACTGTTTCTCTCTCAAAAAGGGAAAAAAATATCCTGGAAACTGCCTCACACCCTTTTAAGAAGTAGCAGGTGTAACCATAGAGAACATACCACCATCCACAGAGCAGCATGAGCCACTTTGAGGATTGCTTGCCCCACGTTGTCACTTTCAATGACCAAAACAGCAGCATCCCACCTTGTGAATATACTAAAAACCACTGGACTGTACACTTTGAAATGGTGCATTTTATGTGAAGTTTTATGTCATGTGAATTACATCTAAAACATCATATTCTCATTTCCAAATGAGGCTTGAAGAGTCAAAGGACTTGCTCAGGGTTGATTTAGTCATTGAACAAATATTTTTTGGGTGACAACCATGTGCCAAACACTGTTCTGGGTGCTAGCAGTACACTGGTGAACAAAATGGCAAAGACCTCTGGCTCTGTGCTGTGTATGCTGTAGGGAGCCTCCAGCTGGTAGGAGACAGGGCCAGGATTCCACTGGAGGATGCCCATCATCTTGAGGCTCCCCTTCCCATCTGCCTGCCTGTCATCCCTCTTGGGACAGAACAACTCTGTGTTGGGAAGGAGCCCCAACTTCTACCACTCTGGCAAGCTCCCTCAGCCTCACCCACCACGGCCCATCTAGCTTGTCCCCTCAGGAGAACCAGCTTAGTCCCACTGTCTTGCAGAGTGAGGACACTTAGATATTCTAATCAAAGGGCATCACCACAGAAGGGCTGAATGACAGAGCTAGCTGGCCCTCCTGGCTTCAGCTCCAGCCCAGGGCACCTTTGAGGGCCTCCCCCAAAAGGTCGCTATCTCACAACAGAAGCGGGTTTTATCACTCTTACACCTACTGCTTCCCTGTTGCCTCCTAGGAACTGCATATGGGAGACATTATCATTACCTTCCCATTTCACAGGGTAAAGCAACTTGTCTAAGATCACACAGCTGGCAAAAAACAGACGCAGGACCATGTCACAACTGCCCCTACTCTTCCCACTGGCCCACCCTGTTCCCTGTGGCAAGCTCTGAGCCTGGCATTCAGGAGGCACCCAATAGTTGTTCCTTTATTTCCCTTGCTAGAGTCAGCTGCTCAGGCTTTGGCACTCAGGTGATACGGGAAAAAGACAAGATCACGGGGGGAGGCTCTATTCTGGGACATGTGACTGCAGTTTGACAAGAGCAAAGCAGTCTCCTCCTTCACCGGCCCCAGCCCCCCGGCTGTCTGTCACCACCCCAAGTGGGTACACCAGGCCAACCTGTGTACCTAGCACCCGCCTACCCATGTGTTCATCATTCATGCAAACTAGATTTGGGCGCCTGCTCCCTGCCATGTAGACACAAGGCTCACAGTGCTGAACAGACACAGTCCCTGCCTTCGAGTTATTTGCTGTCTCTGGGGACGACTAGCGAGTAAACAGACCATGACAATACATGGGATCGGGGCTGGGACGGGGGAAGCACAGCAGGCTGTGGGAGCCTAGCCAAGGGGCAGCAAATGCAGACAGAGTGTTGGGGAAGGCTCCCTGGATATCATAGTCCAGCTGAAACCTGCAGGAGAGGGGAAGAAGCAGGGGTGGGTGCTGGACCCCAGGAGCGGGGACACATCCCAGGGCCGGCATGGAGCCCAGAATGGCTGGAATGCAGAGCAAAAGGAAGTGGAGGCAGAGGAGGTGGGCAAGGCGGAGTGAGCAGTGTGTTTTATGTTCCTGTCCTAACAGTGGAACTGGGAGACATCTGGGGTCTGCACTTACATGGCTAAAGCTATGTTTGAGAAGGTTCCAGCACAGTGGGTGGGTTGGTAGGGCCAAGCCTGGAGGGGGGAGAACCCAGGTAGAAAGGAGCCAGGAGCCAGGGCAGTGATGGGAGATTGGAGGGGAGAGAGTTCCAGAAATGATTAGGATTAGGTGAGGGGCCCCTGGGTGGCTCAGTTGGTTAGGCACCTGACTCTTGATTTTGGCTCAGGTCATGATCTCAGGGTCATGAGATTGGGCAGTGCTAGGCTCCATGCTCAGTGGGGAGCCTGCTTGAGATTCTCTGTCTCCTTTCCCTCGCCTCCTCCCTTCTCTCATCTCTCTCTAAAAAAAAAAAAAAAAAAAAAAAAGGGATCAGGTGAATGGCCAGGCATTGATGAATGGATGGTCTGATAGTCTGGAGAAGGGAATAGAGAGATGTACCAGGACAGTGCTCTGATTTTCAGCTTGGGAGCCTAGTAGATACAGGGGTCATTCACTAAGATTAAACAAAAAACCCAGGGGGGTTAGGGATGGGGGTTCGGGCGGGGGGTTGGGGGATGTGGCTATAGAAGGGCAACAGGAGGAATCTCTATGAGAGAACTGTTCCATATCTCATCTGTGGCGGTGGACACAGAAGCCTTCGCATGAGATAAAATTACACAGACCTCCAGGCACACGTGTGCATGTGTGTGGGCACACACAAACACATTCATATAATGTGGGAGAAATCTGAATGAGATGGGTACACTGGATTGATGTCAACGTTCTAGTTATGATATTATACAAGACATCTGCATGGGGAGAAGCTGGATAGATGGGTAGATGGTACAGGGATCCTTTGTATTCTGCCTTAAAATCGCACACGAATCTATAATTATCTCAAAATAAAGTTTAATTAAAAAACATCTACTTGGGGAAAAAAAGCCCAGGGGGAGCAGGGGTTTGGGGTGGGGGAAGGGTCTCAAACTAAGTCGACCCCTAGCACAAAGAGAGCCAGGCCCCAGGCACTCTGGGGCCTCCTGCCCTGTCCCTGCCTTTGGGCACTCTGGCCCTCTAGCTGGTATCCCTCTGTGGTCCTGCCTGGCCCTGGACTGGACTAGCCCTGTTCGCCTCATCTGGCGTCTCCCATGGGTTCTTTCATTCCTATAAACATCACCAGGGTCACACCACCCCATCATGTCCCTCCTTCCTCCCCCTGCCCCTGCTGCACCCATGAGCGACCTGTGACATGTCTTAACCATCTCATCACCTTGTTCCTACAGGGAAGTGCGGGCTTCAGGGACCGGCACCACCAGGCCAGATCTGAGACCCTTCCTCTTATCCCCTCTGGAACAAAGCAGGTCTGTTTTATGCCCACCCAAACGCACAAAGTCACGCATGACTGGCATGGTGATGTGCACACATGGACAGACACACGGGGCACCCAGACCTGTGTCCACAGAGACCGTGGATGTGCGCAAAGATGCATGCGCACTAACAGATGTGGAACCCCAGACCTGCCCAGGCTGCGCCCCCACCCCCCACATGGAGGAAGGCTTCCCTGCCAGGTGCAGCTATCACGCCCCAAACAAATCCCAGCTGATAAGGACACTGCCTTTGAACTGGAGCCCTTCCCTCTGCTCTGATCAGATAAGCAGGCAGGGAAGAAAGAGAAAATCCCCGCTTTTTCTCCTCCTCAGACTCCTGCTGTGCTGCTGCTCCACGCAGAGGGGCTGCCTGGGGGCCTGCGCCCCATCCCGCCCCACCGCGCCCCCTCTCAATCACACCGTGGATCACAGGCTCAGTGACAGGTTGTTCCTCCGGTTTGGATTTCAACCCGGGGGAGCTGCAGCCCCAGGCAGCCAAGCTGGGGCCCCTACACCTGGGCCTGATGGGCCCACAGGGGGGCCTCTGTTGTGGGGATCCTGCCTCAAAGGTCCTGGCTGGTGGGTACCCCCAAGCCTCATAGGGTATCCACCTAAGGGTCGCCCCCCACCTCAGGCACCCTGGCTTGTGGTTTTGTATTTTTGTCTCATGTAGGATCCTCTACCTCAAGAACCCTGGTTTATAGGCTTCCCCTATTTGAGGGATCACCTAAACTCAAGCTTTGGTTGTGGGGCTCCCATTCAAACCTGTATGTGGGAATTTCCATCTAAGATTCTGGCTTGTAGGTCCCCCCCTTCAAAGGTACTGGTTTAGAGGATCCGTGGGTGCACACCCCTGCTTGTTGAACCCCCAGCGAAGGGCCTGGCTACTGGCGATCCTATAGATCTTGGCTCTCTGAGTTCAGAATCCAGGTCTTCAGGATCCCTTTCCTCACCTCCCTCTCCCCTCAAAAGAGCCAGGCACTGAGACCCAGGAGGCCTCAGGAGAGGAACCTGGGATGTGGGGCAGAGGGGTCAGGTGGGTAGGTTAAAGGGGCAGGGTTCCCATGGCCCTGCCTGGGGCTGAGGCGTAATTAGAGGTCTCAGGTGTGTGTGTGTGTGTGTGTGTGTGTGTGTGTGTGTGTGTGTGTGTGTGTTGTGAGGAGGGAGTGGGCTCAGAAGGCCTTCGTATTGTTTATCCTTCACAAAGACACCCAACAGGGGGCCACCATCCCCCCCCCTTGAGACAGCTCTGCCTCTTAGTTCCCTGCACCCCGCCCCCCCCTGCACCTGCCAGCAGCCTGCCAGGAGGACAGCAGCCCTCAGGGGTCTAGGGACCCACATGGGGTGTGCAGCCCTGGAGCCCAGTGCAGGTCGGAACCCCCTCCAGCTCCTCCCAGTCTTCCTTCCAGGTGCCTCCCCACCACTCAGCTGACTCAACAGAAAACCCCATGATTTATTTATGCCCAGGAGCAGCCTCTGCCCAGGATGCAGATGGAGGAGGATCCATTCAGCTCCAGAGAAGAGAGGGACACGGGGGAGAGGGAAGAGAGACAAACACACAGAATGAGAGGGAAGCAGGCCGGTCTCCACCCCAGAGCCTCATCCAGACCCCTGTCCCCACATCCAAGTGCATCTTTCCCCATCACTGCCTCATCTGGGCCTTAGCAGACCCAATTACTTATAATAAACAATTCCGTTTATCTTTATCAGAATCATTACCTAAATTGGCTACATGACACATACTGTTCTCTAAGTGCGCCCCGGGGAGGAGGGGCCATAAAAGCCGGGTTCTGCACTCCGTAATTATCCCTCTATGGGCCATAAACCATTACACTGGTGTTTAAAATAGGTATGGCGAGCAGTTTCCCGGTCCACCGAGGGCCGCCCAGGGCACCCACCGCAAGGATGCGCTAGAAGTTTTGCTGCGGCCAACAACTTCCAGCCGTGCGGAGGCTCCTAGTGGGGCTCCTATGAGGCGCGGTCCTCAGGCAGGGTAGGGTAGGGCAAGGTGTGCGGGGTCAGGCCCCCGGGGTGGGCAGCCCCGGCAGCCAGGGAGGGGCCAAAGGGCCACGGGGCTCTCCCCTGGCATAACAAATGTTCTCCTTCTTCGGACCGCTGACCCCCCTCCCCCACCGCTGCTGACTTGGGCTTTCCTCACTGTTTGCAGAAACGCCTCCACTGCCTATGGGGCTAGTCCCCCCCCCCTCGTCATCCTCGGGGAGGCCCACGTCAGCATCTCACTCGTGATTAAAACAAAACACCCGGCTGCCCCCTTGGAGCCCCGCCTTGTCTTTCAGCTGACCGACCATCAGAGCAGAGCTGCTCTGGTTTGTCTTCCCAGAGGCCTCTGAGCCCTCTGGCCTTCAGGAGGGCTGCTGGGGCCTGCATCCTTACAAATGGCCCATACCCCTGGCAGCCAGGCTTTGTGTTTGAAGGACCAGGACAAGCTGCCCAGACGCTTGGGCAGGGCAGAAAGCCTTCTATCTGAGGTCTGCTTGCACAACGTTCAGTGGCTGGGCTTGGAGACTCAGAAGTGCTCGGGCAAGAGTTACCAGCTGTGCAGGACCAACAGGGACAAATGGGTGTTGTAACAGAGGGCTCCCGGTGGGCCTCTGCCTGGGGACATGGGGAGATGATGAACAAGAGTTCAGCAGGTTGAGAAAGGAAGAACATTCTTAGCAGCAGCTATGGCAGGGTGCAAAGCTTTGGAGGTAGGAATAAAACTCATGTTTGAAAATAGTAAAACATTTTGTGTGCCTAGAATAGTGGTTCTCAGAGTGGCTGAGTGGCTCAGTCAGTTAAGGGTCTGCCTTCGGCTCAGGTCATGATCCCAGGGTCCTGGGATGGAGCCCTGCGTCAGACTCTCTGCTCAGTAGGGAGTCTGCTTCTCTCTCTCCCTCTGTGCTCATGCTCTCTCTTTCTCTCAAATAAATAAAATCTTAAAAAAAAAAAAAAAAGCGGTTCTCAAAGGAAGGTTCCCCAGAATAGTGGCCTCAGCATCAATGAGAATCTTACTAGAAACCCAAGGCCTCAGGCCTACCCTAGCTTTGAACCAAGAACTCTGGGTAAGTGGAAGTAGCGATCTGCAGTTTAACAAGCCCTTGGGGATTCTGATGGCTACTTGGCTTTGGGAACTCTGGCCCTAGAGCACACGTGAGGTGGGAGGCTGTGAGGATACAGGGGATTTAGCAGGGGAGCTGTCTCTGGGATGCTCCTGGAAGGTCTTGAATCCCTGAAGAGTGCTGAAGAGCATGGAAGGCTTTTTCTTTTCTTTTTTTTTTAAAGATTTTATTTATTCATGATAGTCACACAGAGAGAGAGAGAGAGAGAGGCAGAGACACAGGCAGAGGGAGAAGCAGGTTCCATGCAGGGAGCCCGACGTGGGATTCGATCCCAGGTCTCCAGGATCGCGCCCTGGGCCAAAGGCAGGTGCTAAACCGCTGCGCCACCCAGGGATCCCGCATGGAAGGCTTTTAAGCAAGAAAGTGACATGGTCAGATTGACATTTTAAAAAGTGCATTCTGACTTTAGAGGGGAGTGGCAGCTGGCAGGCAGGGAAGCTAGGAGGAGGTCTGTGTAGTTGTTCAGGGGAAGGACAGAGAGGTCTACATTGGGGGATGGCTGAGGGTACAGAGAAAAGGGGACAGATCTGAATGACAGTCAAAGGGTCAAACGGGCAGGACATGGAGATGAGGGAGAGAGAAGCTTCGAGGAATCTGACCTAAACAACCAGGAGGATGATGCTTGCCTCTCATCAAATAAGTAGGGTTCTTGACAGGTGAGGATGATGACCTCAGGTCAGCAGAGCCCTCACATGAACCAGATGCCTCATCCAGGAGGAGCTCTGAGTCTGGAGGTTGCTTGAGTGAAGACTGGGCTGGAATCATTGCCTCCTTCCACCCAGTTACCTGGTCCCAATTGGGGGTCTCCACTGTTGCAGCCTCCTCAGTTCCGGAGGCCTTTATGGTCCTGGGCAGCCTGTTACTCATTCCTACTGCCTCCCTCTGGCAGCCTGGCATCCACCTGCCTAATTCCAGCTACTATCTTTGGCTGGAGAGGCATCCCTCCATGCATCTGGGCATTCACCTATCCCTCTGGCTTCCTGAGCCACCACTGCCCATCCCTGTGCTCCTTGCTGTATATTATTTCCCCCAATATTCCCAAACTCCCTAGGCAAGTGATGGTTAGCAGCATCTTACAGATGAGAAAGTGAAGACGGAGGAAGACTAAGTCACCTGCCCAAGGTAACAGAGTGAGCAAGTGAGAGGGACTGGGATCTGTACCCAAGTCCTGTCCCCACCACTCTGCCCAGATGGCACTTGTGTTCTCCAGCTGCACAACTCCAGCCCCACCCGGTTCTCCTGGGGCAGGAAGGGGCTGGTGCCCATGGCAGGCAGACTGGAGGGGCTGGGGCCTGCCTCGAGGCCTCTCTAATGTGCCCATAACTCATTTCCTGGGTTCGCTAATGTTCCCCGCTATTAGTGCCGAGCACAGCTAAGCAAACTACAAAATATTCCTCCGACTCAACAATCAATTTCCATATTGTTACAAATGGAGTCCACGCCCGACACGGTTCATTTTTCTTCAAGGCCCTTTTTTTTTTTCTTCCCTTTCCTTCTCTTTACCCACTACAGTGAGGAAGTCATTACTGAGTGTTATGAATTTCACGACGTGCTGAAAAAATATAAATGCATACCGCATAGAGTCAGGGCCACATGCTGCAGAGCTGCCTTCCCCTCCCCTGCCAGCAGAGCTTCCTCCCAGCGGGGCTTCCTGACGCTGGGGCCACCCGGGGCCAGTGACCACTCTCCACACCAGGCAGAAGGTGCTCCGCATTCCTGGGTGTTCACATCTGCTGTCTACTGCCAATGCCTTGGCCCTCAGGTCCATCCTGTGGGCTTCCAATCCACATCCCAAGCCAGGTCTTGTGCATCTGTGCAAAGCTACTGTGCGTGGCTGCTCACTGTGGAAGTGGGCGTAATAGTGAAAATCTGATGAAAACCCCCTGTCCATCATTTGGGAACTGGGCCAGCAGACAATGAGGAAGCGCTGATACACTGACATGAAGAGCACTGTCCAGGAACTGCCAAGTTGCCAAAGAGCACATGCAGCATAATCTTGTTCTATCCAAAAATTATGTACATAGCGCTGAAAGTGAATGTGCAGAACAATGTCTGGAGGAATTTATCCCACCTTCTGCAGGAATCTACCTCCAGGGACTGGTCCTGGTTGGGCGAAGGGAAGGAAGGGATGTTTTCCATTTCTGTTTATACATTTTATATTCTATATAACCTGAATTTTTCCTAGCATGTGTTACTTTGGTAATAATAATAATAACAATAATAGTAGGGGGATTTATTTAAAAGAGTGAGTTCATTTGTTACCTCTTACCTAAGTAAGACCTTCCCTGACCCACCAAAGCAAAATGTGTTAGCCTTCCTTTTAGCAAACTCCTGAACCTTGACTCTAGAGCTCTTAGGGCATGTGTATCATGCTCTGTGTGTATCCCCCCACTGCCCCTTTAGGCTAGGACTATGCTCAATACACTTCAGCAAC
The DNA here is from genome assembly GCF_053574225.1 of Canis aureus. NCBI lineage: Eukaryota > Metazoa > Chordata > Mammalia > Carnivora > Canidae > Canis > Canis aureus. The sequence continues at coordinate 4,510,277 of NC_135626.1, read as the reverse complement.
TCTAAATCCAGTACATAGTGTGAACAGGCACCCCGCCCCCATACCCCCCCCCCCCCCATCCAGTGCAAGGGTCTTGCCTGCAGTGGCTCAGCAGGAGCATAAGAATAGGGTGTGGCACAGGGGAGGAGCTCAGGAGGCCACATGTGGACTGGACCAAGAGTTTGATTCTGGGAACACTGTCTCTGAGCTAGGCTCTGGCTCATCACCCAGAAATGGAACCTAGGAGCTAGGACAAATGGAACCTAGACAAGCTAAGGGGCTTGTCTTACAAATGTGCATACTGGCCCTAGTGTCATTGGAGTGGAGTGCACTGCACCTACTTATGTGACTACTCGTCTGTTTCCTGCACTGGGTCATGAGCACATGAGGGCAGGCTACATCTATACATTTCACTGTTCTGTCTTCATCTGTCTAACATGGGGTCTAGTATAAAGTAGACCCTCAGTGACTACTAGCTGGCTGCCTGAGTTGGTGGATGAATGGATAGACGGGTAGGTAGATGGATAGGTAGGTGGATGGGTAGATGAGAGAATGGGTGGGTGGCTGAACAGATGGATGGGTGGATAAATGGATGGACAAATGAAGGATAGATGGTTAGATGAATAGGTGGTAGAGAGATGGATGGGTGGGTGGATGGATGGATGAGTAGATGAACAGATGGACGGGTGGATAAATGGATGGGTGGACCGATGGATGGCTAGATGAATGGGTAGGTGGATGGGTGAATGGAAAGGGTGAGGTGGGTGGATAAGTGAGTAAGAGGGGTCAACACACCTTCCTGCCTTTCTAGGCATGCAGACTTTCATTCTGTCATTCACATTCTATTCTGGGGCATCACCCCATGTCACAAGAAAGCAAAGTAAGGGTCTCATTCTCTTCTCAAAAGGAAGAAAAGAGATTAGCCCAATGTTTTGCCCCTGGTCAAGAAACCAGGAAGCTCAGGTCTCAGATGAGGAGGACTGAACCAAAATTCTAACCCTCTGCCCCCTGAGTTAATAATCCACTCAGGAAATATTTAGTGAGTGTCTACTGGGCACCAGGTACTATACTAAGCATGTTGAACAAGCCAGGGCAGGCCTCACCTTCACTGCTCTTCCATCCCAGAGTACAGTGGAGCTATTTCTCTAAACATCTTCCCTCATCAGCTTCTCCCCACTAACCCACCCTCCAACGAAGCAGTTGGGGTACCATAGCTCCCTTTGGATTTTGCATCAACTCAGAACCCTCAAACGCAGAATCTGAGAATTCTGAGGATAAACCCCACTTCCTTTCCAGGTGTATTTGGAGCCATTCTCCAGTGACTTCATCCCCTGCCTCTCCTTGTGCACTCAAGGGCTCTTCCACCTTCAGCCTTGTGAGCCCCATCTCTGACTTAAAAGGTATACAGAATTGTCTTCTCCATGCATCTTCCTCTTTCCAGGCTGCCCTGTATGGTTGTGTAGGTTTTTCACTGAATAAGATGCTCCTCAGAGGGGTAGATAGGTTGAAATTCAGTCTATGCTTAGCTTGCCAAGCCATGTACCCTGTGGGGAGGGCTGAGTTAGAAGTGGTGCTGCTCCCTGCCAGGCCCTAGGACTTTCCTCAAGCACAGTAGGGATTGCCCTGGGTTTGATTCACTAGTGTTCATGTCTCTCTCCCTTACCAGACTGAGTGCTCCCTAAGGACAGGGTCCAGCTATGAGTCCTCCCTGAGCCCTTCCACGGGGCTGAGAGGCCCAGAGCAGGTGCCAGTGAAGGGTCTGCCAAGGGTCAAGTGCAGAGTTCTGGGGATAGGTGCCCACGTGGTGTGTGTGGGGTGTCTTTTTGAGAGGCAGGTTCCCTGATCTAAGGAAAGCTCCTCACCAGGGACCTCCGGTGGGGTGCATGGGACCGACCCAGCCAGATGAACACAAACCAGGAGCAAGCTGGAAGAACACAGGGAGGTCGGAGGCTTGCTGCTGCTGGGACCAGGTGGAAGAGGCGAGCAGAGGGCCTCTCTGGGGTAAGATTGACAGCAGGTGGCCTGGGAGGGCAGGAGAAGCCCCCTGGCTCCCAGTGCCTGTCAGCTCTTGGCAAGGATTCTGAAGAACTCAGCATAATCGCTGAGAGGGCCTGTCTTGCTCCAGAGAATCCCAAGTGAAATATGTCCGTCTCCATCAGCACTTGATTCAGAAAGATGCACCCAGAACTTCCCTCAGTGTCAAGACCAGCCAAGTGGAAATCTGAGTCTCCTCAAACCCTGCAAGGGGTTTAGTAGTCCCACTTTACAGAGGAAGCTGAAGCTCAGGGAGGGGCAGTCACTCACCCAAGTGCCCATGGCTAGGAAATGGCAGGGCAGGAGTCTTATTCCATTCAGCTAGGGGCCAAGCCACTCTCTTCCCCCTGATGCTTCATTAGGGGCACCACCCTGTGTCTTTCACACCACAATCTCACCATGCAGGAGGTGGAAACTGGGAGCTTCAGATTTAGGGAACAGCGGATCCCCAAAGAAGAGTCTTAAGGCTGTAGGGGCAGTGCCCCCAGGGACGGGGACTGCCACAGAGGCCCAAGCAAGTTATTCTGGAAGGGCAGTAGGCTGGAGGCAGAGGTGGGGGTGGGGGGTGGGACATACATCTTCCCCCTCCCTTTCCTGTGTCTGACCTTACTACCATCCTCTGTCTGCCATTTAGCTTAAATGGTGACTTGGGAGGAGCCTTCCAGTCAATCAATAGCTCACCCAACAAACAGGTTTTTCAAAACTGCAGTTTATGGATTTCTCTCCTCATCTCATTCTTTAATCCTGACAGCTGCTGAACTGATGGGGGAAATTGTCCAGCCTGGGAGACTGATTCTGCAGATGCCCTGCTGGTGGGATGCAGGATGTGAAGGTCCTAGGCCTGAACACCCAGAGCCAGCAGCCGTTACCTGGCAGGGTGAGCTGGCTCCCACCTGGCCTCCTCTACTCTGTGCGGCTGGGACAGAAGGCCTGGCCTCCCCTTGCGGGAAGTGGGCAGCGCAGGCCAGTGGCTATGTCTCCAGCTTTGCAGCAGACCTGTTTTCCAGTCCCAGTTCCTGGCTGGGAGACCTTGGCAGGTCACTTGTCCCCTCTGAGCCTGTTTCCTCATCTGTGAAGTGGGCATAAAAGTGGTGTCTACCTCATAGGACTATTAGGACAATTCCATGAGGAAACACAGTACCCAGTATGCATTAAGTGCTCTGTAAATGTTACATTGTATTGTTTCTAGTTAATCCCTTTTTAAGATCCCAGGGAAAAAAAAGACCCAGGAGCCCTTGTCTACCAACAAGCACTAGAGAAGGAAAAGGCAGGACCCAAGACACACTTTGTCATACCTGTCCCTGATCTGCAGACAGGTGATGGTAGATCCCAGAATGCCTGGGACAATCCTGATTTAGATCTGTGGTCACAGCATCATTATTAATAACATACTCTTTTACTTTGAAAGCATCCCTGGTTTGGACAGTGGATGACACAGTCCCCTATTTCGTAGAGCTGCTCATCTGTATTTGGGACAAATGAGATGTCATTAGATCTTGTCAATAGTCCAGGAGTAGGGGCTGTTCTCCCCAGTTACACTGAGGTTCAGAGAGGGTATGTGACTTGCCCAAGGGTACACAGCAGGGAAGTGACTGAGCTGGGCTCAGGCTGATCCCAGGATTGTGTGGCCCTGTTGTACTGCCACCTTCAGCCATTCTCCTGGGCTCTTTTGGGACATGCAGGTGAAGGAAGGCCCAAGAATGGAAAGCTAGAACTCCTGGGAGCAGACAGAGGCCTTGGGATCAAAGTCCCTCCTGCAGCTGTCTACATACACCCATGCAGCCCTTCGCCTCTGCACAGGTGTGTTACAGAGAGCAGACCCAGCTACCTGGAGAGCTCCCTGCCAGCCATGCACATAAGTCAGCCCTACCCGGGATAACAAGCTGTGAAGATCTTATCAGGCCCCTGATGGCTGATGCTGTTGCTAGCGGGCTGTCCCCCTGCCCACTGCAGCCTCAGCCTCCTCCCACGCTGGGGAATCCTGTTTTCTTTCCTAAGTGGAACATCAGATTACTCAGGTCTGATTTCACTGCTGATTGGCGGGGGTGGGGGTGGGGGTGCAAGGAGAAGGGGGAGGACATAACACTCAGCTCTCAGGACAAAGTGAGGCCACCTGAGGGGGCAGCTTATCCATCACCTTCTGACAACGTTTCATCCTCATTCCACTGTCCCTTCCATGCTAGGGTGGGAGTTTCTGAGTAAGCAAAAGGCCAATTTGTCTCAAACCTCCAGGATGGACAGGGGAGTTACCTGAGATGACTAAGAGAAGTGTTCCTTCTCGTTTCCTTCCTTTCTTTCTTCCTTCCCTCACTCATTCATTCATTCAACAGATCTTCCCCAGTGTCTATGACACAGAGAGCTCCCCCATACCGCCACTGCCCCAGAAGGCAGGGCCAGCCCTGCAGCACGACAGCAGAGGCTGCCAGGGGGATGACCCCAGAGCTGAGTCTTACAAGGATGGGAGGAGTTTGCTTGGTGAAGGCAAAGGAAAGCTATTCTTGGTGGAGGGGACAGTGTGGACAGGGGCGCAGAGGCAAGAAAGACAGTTGAGCGTCCAGGGAAAGGGAAAATCAGGAGAACTGGCCATCTGGTGATGGTACCTGAGGGGTACATGGGAAGAAAGCTGTGAAATACCTTGACACCTGGCATCCAGGTTGGAATCTCTCCTGAAGGGGCCAGATGATCTTAGAATGGCTGTAAGGAGGGGTCCAAGCATGGGCTTTGGGGTTTCACTCATTCACTCAGGCATTTGATCCCAGTCTTTCTGGGATCCAGGAGATGCCAGGCCCTGTTGCAGCAGAAGACAGGCTATGGGCAGGACAATCCTAGCCCCTGCCCTGTCGGGCCCCTTGGGCTGGCTGGGGGACATACATATGAACATATACGGCCATGGCATTAGGTGCCATGAAGGATAATAGAACTGTTCTAGTTAAGTGGCAGGTGGATGTCAGGGGGAAGCTCTGAGTCTCCCCATGACCCTAGCAAGAATGTATGTTGAGCCTCAGCTTCCTCATCTATAAAATGGGTATGGTTGTGTTCCCCACCTCATGGAATTGTGAGAGCATGTGTGTGAAGTGCTCACCCAGGGCCTGGCCTGGGAGTGTGAGCAGTTACCACAACTGCTCATATTTAAGGCAGCAAGAAGCTGGTGGGCCTGGTATCAAGAATAGCAGCCATGTGGGAAATGGACTGGACACAGCAGAAGCCTGGGAAACATGGCAGGGTAAGAATTTCCCAGAAGATGGAAAGGACAGCCATTCCTTTCTAAGAGATGCAAAAAACTGGGACCGGTGATACTGAGGAGGGGGTGCAGAAGGCAGGGAGTCCCAGCTAAGGAGTGACCGACCATCTCTCTCTGAGCAGGCACACCTAGCGCATCCCTGAGATCATACCATCAGCCACCATGGTTAAGAGCAGGGCCTCTGGGGCAGCCCTGGTGGCTCAGCGGTTTGAGCGCCGTCTGCAGCCCGGGGCCTGATCCTAGAGACAGACCCAGGATCAAGTCCCATGTCGGGTTCCCTGTATGGAGCCTGCTTCTCCCTCTGCCTGTGTCTCTGCGTCTTTCTATCATCTCTATGGATTCTCATGAATAAATAAATAAAATCTTTAAAAAAAAAAGAGCAGGGCCTCTGAAGCTACACATACTTGGGTTCACATCCTGCCCTGCCATTAGCTCTGACCCAAGGCAAGTGTTGTAAAACTCTTAGAACCTCAGTCTGTGAAATAGGCATAATAATGCATCTACGCTTCCTGAGAATGCGAAAAGATAATGTGTTCGAAGCACTTAGCATGCTGCTGAGCACATAGTGAGTGTCCAGTAAAGAGCCCTTTGAATTATTTCTGCATCCCCCAGAGTCTTGGACTCCAAGCTCCCTTGTGTTCAGGAAAGGTGAGTTTCCAAACCAGAACTCGGGGGCTGTAAGCCATAGGGAGCCTGAACAGACCCTCTTGGGAAGTCCTGAAGATGAGCTCCCTCTTAGCTCCATGCCAGGCTGCCTGCCCAGTGGAACCCAGGGACTCAGGACAGACAGATGCAGTCCACCTGCCTTATACCGCTTCCCCTGTTCACTTCCAGGTAGGCCACTTGGAAGAGTCTCCTGAGCTTTGCTGTACTCCTTTTTCCCAGAAGATGTTAGAAAATCTGGAACAGGGGGATCCCTGTGGCTTGGCGGTTTGGTGCCTGCCTTCGGCCCGGGGCGTGATCCTGGGGTCCCAGGATCGAGTCCCACATCGGGCTCCCTGAGTGGAGCCTGCTTCTCCCTCTGCCTCTCTCTCTCTCTCTGTGTGTGTCTCTCATGAATAAATAAAATCTTAAAAAAAAAAAAAAAGAAAGAAAGAAAGAAAAAATCTGGAGCTTCTGGGAGCAGGACCAAGTTGTCTTGCCATGGGCAGGCGGGCCTCGGGAGTAGGCTCTCCAAGTGTCCTCCGTGCTAACCAAGGGCAGAAGGCCACTCCTGGCTGGGTGCCCAGCCTGTGAACTCACTGTCAGAGAAGGTGGCTCAGCTCAGGGGAGCTGCCCCAAGGAGGTGCGGGACCCTCCACCTTGCTCTGTGGACTTTAGCTCACTCTCTGCTCTCTAGTACAGCCTAGAAAAGCAACAGCACAGCCTCCAGAAACCCTAGTCTGGGATATGGAGCAGCCAAGGCCTGTCCTGGCCATGCCCCCATGCTTAGCCTTTCCAAGTAGGACAGAAGGGGAAAGAAAGGTACAGGCAGGGGAGTGGTGGGGACATTCCTGACCTGGGACCTGGAAATAGATGCGTTTGGTAAATGTGGCTGAGGCCCCCCAAGAACTTGTCACACAGATGACAAGCATGTCAGAGTCATCCCCAGTCTCAAAGATCCAGGACTGATGTAGCCCCTGCCCTCAGCTACAGGCCACAAAAACCAGAGGCAGTGGGAGGGCTGGCCTCCCTGACTCTGCAGCTGCTCAAAACAGGACAGGGCAGTGACTTAAAAGCCACTTGGAGAGGTCCTGTGACAAGGTCCATAGGCCATGGAGCTCAAGACAGTGGGAGCAATAGACTGTCTGCTGGTCCCTCTGCCTAGACCTGGGTGCCACAAATCAGCTTCTCCATGCCTCAGCCCCAGCTCCTACACCAGCCATCAGAGATCCCCAACCTGCAGGCAGGCAGCCTGGCACCTGGGCCCCGCAGCTCATGGGGAGATCTCCCTTCAATGGACACATCCTTAAATATATACAAGGGTATGTTCCCCCCGCCCCCACTTTTCCTTTCTATACATTGGGCTCTAAAATCTGGGCCATCCCGCCACCCACATTAACTGCGTTAAGGAGGAATTATAAAAAGAAATCAAATTTCCCATAGCATTTGAACGCCATTAAAATGCCAAACAATAAACTACCAGGCTGCAAATTAGATCAGTGGAAATATCAAACACATTGAGGTATAAAATCCATAATTGCATTTAGTGGCAGCCGTCCCTGGAGAGGCCCTGCTAAAGATCATCACAGCCCCACATATGAGAAGCTATTGACAGAGGAATAAAAATCGACAGGCCAACCAAATAAACCGTGCAGGCTTCATTAAATATTCAGCAACGGAAATTTGACTATCTCAGGCCTCTCCCCTTGGTCCCATCCTGAGCCCTTCTCTGCCCAGCTGGGGGCTCAGGGCCTGGCCCTCCCCAGCCACCAGCAGCTTGCACAGGCAGGACCAGAGGAGGGGGTCAGGCGATCGTGGTGGGAAGAGGAGGGGGCTCCACCGGGTTATTATTGTTGGGCGGCTGTTATTAGCTTTCACCCTGGAGTAGGTGGCCCTGAAGTCTTTAATTAGGTCATTAAGGGGGTAATTTCCAGAGAGGTTTTAACTCCTTAGCAGCTGAAGAGCCTCCAGCCAGAGCCCAGAGAGCCGGTGGGGCTAGGGCCTGGGCCCCCCAGGGGTGGTGTGGGTAAAGGGGCGGGGGCAGGGGATGGGAGCAAGGCTTTGTTGAGCCCCCCACCCAGGATCAGGCATCAGGCTCACCTGCCCCAGGACGACAGACAACGGTGGAGGGGCAGGTGGGCCCGATCCAGTGGGACCCCAGCCCACGGGTATCCCACCCTCGGCAGGGTGGCTGCTGGCTCTGGCCCCCGCCCACCTGGCTGGCCCGGAGCTCGGCCCTCAGCTCCTCTCCTTCCCCTCTCCTTCCTTCCCTCTCCGGTTCTCCTTCCCACCTCCCTCCCCTCCCTTCCCTCCTCACCTAGGAGCCTCGCTGCCATGTATAATGCATGCAGTGGAAGCACCCAATAGGATTAGGCACCTCCGCCCGTCTTAGCGAGAGAAAGTTTATGTAAATGACTGATGACAGCGCTATTGTGTGAGGAATATCAATGGAGTAATTACAGTTACATCGGGCGCCCGCGCCGCCGGCCCGTGTTAATTTTTCACCGGCTCCCCCGGGAGAGATCGGAGCGCGCTCCGAAGAGCACAGCTAATAATGGGAGCTCGGAGCCGCCGCTGCGCCACGCGCCCCGAGGTCTTTCTGAGCAGACTGCTAAGCACTGGCTGTCTCCCCGGAGAGCCGAGAACAGAGATAAAATGATTAAAAACTGCCAAGCGGGCCTGGCAATCACTCGCTCCGCTGTCAGCCCGAGACAAGACAAATCTCTGCGATTTTTCTCTTCCCTCCTCTTTGTGAGCCCCCAAGCTGAGACATGGGGAGCCAGGCAGGGTCGGGGTCAGCTCCCGGGAGGAGGGGGGTGCGGCAGGGCACTGGCAGGGACGGCAGGGCACTGGCCTTCGGCCTGGAGGTGGGTGCAGTCTGTAGGAAGCCCGCAGGAACGTGGAGGCCCCCCGCCACTTGCCCCCTGCTGGGCCCAGAGAGCCAGCTCTGCTCATTCCTCCCAGGAAAACCGGTACACCTGTTGGGGGCCATGCGTTGGGGCACACCCACCTGCCAAGGACACCAGCAGGGGTTCACCTGGGCTGGGGGCTCCTCCGGCTTTTAGGAACCTGCTCCCCTGACCCGGCACTGGACCATCTTGGCCCCTTCCTCATGAGCTTCCAGGCCCTGAGACTCCAGCTTGGGCACAATGATGAGGCTCCTTGACCAAAGGCCCACAGTAGACCCCCAGTAGGGGCCATGGAAGTGTCTGTCTCCTCCCAGGTTCTGGGTTCAAGCTGGGAGGGAGGGTGTCCTAAGTATCCACATGTTTGGCCCTAAAGCTAAGCTTGGCCCCAGCACCTGAGAAGATGGAGAGAAGGAAATAAGGAGGTAGAGGAGAGGAGGGGGGATGGAGGGATGCGGAGGGCCTATCACCAGCTCCTACCTTTGAGAGAGTGGGGCGGAGGCTGGCTTGCCTGCTGCTGCAACAGCCACAGAGCAGTCAGTCACCTACGATCCCCGTGCACCCTCCACCCACCATTCTACAATATAGGTGAGAGGAGATTCCTTTTTTTAAAAAAAAGATTTTATTTATTTATTAGAGACACAGAGAATGAGAGAGAGAGACACACAGGCAGAGGGAGAAGCAGGCTCCATGCAGGGAGCCCGACATGGGACTTGATCCCAGGTCTCCAGGATCACACCCTGGGCTGAAGGCAGCGCTAAACTGCTAAGCCACAGGGGCTGCCCGTGAGAGGAGATTCCTGCTGGAACCTGGGCTGGGCTCTTGGAGCTGTGGCCACGGACGATGTCACAGTCCAGGAGGAGCCATCTGTAGCTCCACTCGTCACACCCAACCCCTCTGTCCATACCCCCCCCCACACACATGCACACACGTAGTGCCCCCACTGACATGTGTATACACCCTCCATGCCCTGCTATTATCAGCACATAATGGCCAACAGCCCACACACACACACAGGGACCCTAACTCGGACATCCACACACACCACATCCATGGAATTACCAATGTCCACACACGCACAGCGTACCCTCCCACGCTGACACACAAAGATACAGGCAAACAGGTACAAACAGGCATGTGCACGGAGACGTGAGCTCACTGACAAGCAGACACACTCTGTCTTAGGCACAGAGGATGGATGATGTCCAGACACACAGACACACCCACGGTGCAGCAGCACACCCAGGCACACAGGAACACATGCAGAGACACACACGCTCACACAGGCACCGTCCCTCTTGGCACCAGCCCTCCAACGGATGCTCCGGCATTCAAATGCAGGAGGATGAACCACAGTTCCCCAAGGAGGTGCTGAACCTGCCTCTCCAGATGCTGCCTGTTCCAGAGCGCTGCGCCCACCACCCGCCTGCCATGGGCTCCGACGCAGTGAGCTGAGCAGGTACTGCAGCGATTAGACTGGGATGCCGATTGACAGCAGTGGTAAGCCCCTGGCAGCCCGGGCACGGAAGCCAGGCAGAGGTGGGGACAGCAGCCCCCTGCCATGGATGGGGTGTCAAGACCAGGTGGTATCTATGCCAGATTGGGCTGGTCCAGCTGTGGCCAGCAGCTTCCTGCCCTCTTGCTCAAGGCTCCCTGGGCTTCTGCTGGGCAGCACAGCTGGACAGAGCTGCCACCTCACAGCTTGCCACGTGCACGCACACACACAAATATCCTTGCAGACACAGACACACACGGGGACATACAGCACCATTGCTGACGGACCCACACAGATGTGTGCCCACATGCACACAACAGAGACACACACATGGATCCCAAGGCCCACTGACGTGAGCCCCCGCCATCGGCCAGGCCCTCACAGAGCTCAGGTCTGGTGATACCCACACAGACACCCACGCACACTTGTACTTACAGCCATTTGCACTCAACACAGCCTCATAGGGCCCCTTCCTCTCTGGTCCTGCCCTACTCCCCCTGCAACCCACACAGCAGAGTGAATTTCATGTTCAACTCTGACCTTGACACTTTCCTGCTTAGAATTCTTCCATGGCCTCCAGTGGCCCCTAGAGTAAAGGCCAGGCTCTCCAGCACAATCTTCAAGACCTTGCATGATCTGACCTCTCTCTGCACCCCCACCATAGTCTGCTTCCAGGCCTTGCACATGCTGGTCCCTCTGCCCAAAAACTGCTCCACTCCCCTCTGCCAGGATAATCCCTCTGCCCTCAGCATGGAGCTTCCATGGAAGCTCTCCTCCACACCTCAGTCTGGGAGAGGAGCCCCATTCCTGTGGTCTATAATTCTCCATGCTTCCTCCATCAGAGCTTTTACCAAGGTACCACCAGGGACATGCCTCTCCCACTGCACAGTGAGCTCTTTGGGAACAGTGCTTTGTCTGACTTGTGTCTGCAGCACCTGGGACAAGGACACAGTAGCCTTGCAGTCAACACCAGAAAGGAGAAAGCCCTGTGGTCCTAGCTCCTATGTGAGACCAAGGCCTGAGACGGGCTGGGGTGTTGGAGAAGGCGCTGGCATCAAGGACATCCAGCAGACCCTCAGGCCGTCATCAGGCTGCCCTTCTGCAGAAAGTGGCTGTCACTTTGTCACTCACCATCCCCAGTACCTGTCCCTGGGCTGTGGAGTGGGATGCCTCTCCACAGTCCAGCTCAGAAGGGCTGGCAGCCCATGGGGCAGGCTCTGGCTGGGGCCCTCCCCTCCTTCCCCTCAGGAGGCAGCAGCCCACAGCACCAAGCAGTGTGGCACTAAGGAGCTACCAGCAGTTGGGCATTCGAGTCTAACCCACCCACTTCCAAGCTGGGTGACCTCAGAGCAATGATAGAATAAGAGCAAAAATGACAAATGGCAGCTTCTATTTCTTCATTTGCTGGAAATCTTGGTTTAGGTGTTCAGACTGCCCAATTTATACGGGAAGAAATTGAGGTTAAGTGGCAGAAAGAGATAGATGCAAGATTGGGACCAACAGCCTCTGAAACACACACTTATCAGGACGCCTGGGTGGCTCAGTGGTTAGGCTCCTGCCTTTGTTCAGCTCAGGTTGTGATCCCAGGATCTGGGATGGAGTCCTGCATCAGGCTCCCTGTGGGGAGCCTGCTTCTCCCTCTGCCTGTGTCTCTGCCTCTCTCTTTCTCTCTCTGTGTCTCTCATGAATAAATAAATGAATTAAAAAAAAATGAAGCACACATTTATCCCTTTGACCCTCCAAGGTCATGGGTGTGACTACTGTGTCACCAGTCACGTTAAGAATTACTAGGACCCTCTGGGTGTATCAGCCTCTAAGCCTGGAATGCCCTGGCCACAGCATCTCCTGATTACTCACGGTTGTGAAAATCTTCTCATGCCCCCTTCCTTGTACCTGTGCCCAGTCTTTCCAGGCCCCAGCAGTCCACCCCCTTGCCTCTGTGTAAGCCCCAAGATGCTCTCTGCCTGCTGCTCCCCATGTGACATGTGGGCGATGAGTGAGGGGATAACGAGCAGTTGCCTGGAAGGGGGTGAGGTGGCAAGGGACAGGGGCTGGAGTCAGACCTGGTCATGGTATGGCTGTGTGGCCTTGGGCAAGTTGCCTCCAACTTCTGAACCTCAGTCTCCTTATCTGTAAAATGGGAATGATAATCACATTGACGCCTCAGGCCTGTCAGGGGGCTTCACACGGTGCAGTGCGCGTGACAAGCTCAGCCACAGCTTGGCATGTAGCAGGTGCTAGGACTTTGAACAAGTCTGCTGAACTGCAGTGCCCTGAGGAGAGCACAGCCAGGGACAGAGCTGGGCGGGGAGGGGACGAGGAAACATGGTTTCTCCTAGCAGGTCCACACTCTCCTCCTGGCCTTCCCTGACTCTGTCCAAGCATCCCCTGCCTGGTAAAAGCTCTTCAGCCTTCCCAGACAGCCTTCATTACCCCTTCCTCCAGGCATCCCCTCCCTAAGAACCTTTCCCTCCATCACAACTCTCCACTCATGGGATTATCCTCACCACCCCAGCCTTTCCCTGCTTCTGTCCTCTGTGAGGCTGGAGCTCCAACAAGATTGGGCCAGCTGAGTCACCTCTGCTTCCCGCTCCCTATGGAATGGGTGGAGGAGGGCGGAGGGCAGGGCCGGACCCAAGGAGGTGGGTGAGAGGAAGAGAAGGGGGCAAGTTGGGCTCTGGAGGCCTGGAGGGGTCAACTGGCCTTCCTGGTGTTTTTTCTGTCAGAATTCCTTTTAGTAACAAAAAAACTAATGACCGCTATAGTAACAAGAGCTGTATAGGACACATTTCTTTCCCTTGCTGTTTTATGAGTAATGAGCTTTGTGCTAAATGCTCCATATCTTCCTACTGTTAATCCTTCCAATGACCTGGAGAGAAGAAATAGTTGTACCCATTTTCAGATAAGGAAACTGAGAATCAGAGAGGTTGAGGGACTCATCCAAGACAGCAGCTCACAGATAGCATTAGGGTAAGCCTGGCACTCTGTGGTGCTGATAAACAGGGGTGGGTGCTACAGCAGGTGGGCAACTGGAAATCATGATGAAGACATTCTCTGAGCCCCTACTATGTGCCAGGCCTGCTCCTAGTATCTGTCTTCCTTTGGCTAGACCCCACCCAGCTCAGCACCCCAGGACCCATCTGGCTGGGTCTCCTCCCTGTGGCCTGCGCCCTTCATCATGAGCTCCCCAAGGCAAGGCCTGCATCCGTCTTGTTCCCCAGGCCTCCCTAATGCCCACACAGGCCTGACATGGAGGGGGCTCCATACCTAACTCTGGAATGCCACCTTTGGAGATGAGCCCATCTAGGATTCTAAACAGCTCCATCACTACTGGGCAAAGAGGCATTTCTGGTCTCCACCGCGGAGCTTTCTGGATGCCCCTTCTCAGCCCATTCTGGCAGGGTCAGCAGCTTCTCCTCTGAGGTCCCCTGCCTGCTCGTCATCCCTAAGAATACATGGCTGGAACAATCCTGCTCACCTTGGCCTGTTGGCCTGGCTTGGAGCAGGGGTCCTTCTGGTTGCTGGGCTGGGCTTCCTTCTTCCCTCCTTCCCTGCCTTCAGCGCATATTGAACACTTACCTGAGGCCTTCTGAGCAGGAGCTGTAGAACGATAAGCATCTCAGAGGCCACCTGGTGGACTGGTTGAGCTAAGCTATGTGACCTTGGACAGCTGACTTCCCCTTTCTGTGCCTCGGTTTCCACATCTCTGAAATGGGATGATAACAGACCCTGCCTCGCAGACTTACATGGGCTTAAGGGGATAACTCAAGTCCTTAACTCAGTGCCTACACAGTATAAGAAAATAAAAAATAAGTAAAAATAAATAAAACCCTTTACTTCCATTGTGCTGTTATAATTGTATGCAGGGAGAACCACATTTGGAGCAGACAGCCCTTTAGGAGCAAAGGGAGAGAGAGAGCAGGAGAGAGGATGTGCTGCTGTACCCCCACAACGTTGGCTCACTTCCTGCCTCCCAGAGGGTACTAATTTTGCCCCCCACCCCCCATTCTGGTCCCCACTGTAAGCAGCCTGACCCTTACATCCTGGGGTTTCAGGGAGAGAAGAACCCTGGCCTAGCCAGAGTCCACACGTGCTGCGATCCTGCCATCCATCCAGTTACCCATTCACCAATGTCACTCCATGCCAGGCAGTCTGCCACGTTGTGGGGAGGCTGCATGCACCATGACAGACAGATGGCCACAGCTCATTTGTTCATTCAGTACATGCATGCTGAGCACCTACCAAGTATAAGGCCATGTACCTGTCCTGGGTGTATCCTGGGCAGGAGTGCTCACAACTCCATGTACACAGATATCCCTGGAGGGGGGCAGCTAGGAATGAGGATTCACAGGCTTCACCCTGAGAGTCTGAGTCCTTGCACAGAGCTAGGAATCTGCATGTTTAACAAGCACTGCAAGACAGACCCAGGCTGGGAGGTGCGGGAGGAATCTGCATGTTTAACAAGCACTGCAAGACAGATCCCACCCAGTGGGATTTCATGAAGCTAATGATTTTTATGCCAAGCTTCAGAGGAGGAAGACTGTTCCAGAAGAAGAAGGAGGATGATGGAGGCCAGCAAATATATCCTGCACAACTGCCACAGCATGAGTAAGACCCAGATACTGACAAGTGTCTGAATGTGTGGGGAAAAGCAGGTGAGCTGCTGGCTGAGCAGAGGATAAGGGCACAGGGCCTAAGGAAGGCCTGGAAGGCCAAGCTGAGAGCCAAGAGGGAGAAGCCATTTGAGGACAAGCCTCAGGTCAATGGTAGAGTGAGGAGGTCTCCTTAATCCCAGCAAGCCTGGTTCCAGCTTCAGACACCTTGGCCTCCCTCCATTTTAGAGACTCGGGGTCTGGGGCTGGCTACATGATTTGAAGGGCCCAGGACAAAATGAAAACGCAGGGTACTTGTTCATATCGTATTAAGAATTTCAAGAGGGGGGATCCCTGGGTGGCTCAGTGGTTTAGTGCCTGCCTTCAGCCTAGGGTGTGATCCTGGAGTCTGGGGATTGAGTCCCACATCAGGCTCCCTGAATGGAGCTTGCTTCTCCCTCTGCCTGTGTCTCTGCCTCTCTCTCTGTCTCTCATAAATAAATAAAATCTTAAAAAAAAAAAAAAAAAAGAATTTCAAGAGGGCAACAGCAGCGCATTAAACCCAGCACAGGCCCCTTCTGAGTATGAGGTCCTGTGGGCCAGCATAGGTCACTTGCCCATGAAACCTGGCCTGTCAACAATCCAGACAAGTGGGTCACCCTTGCTGGGACAAGCCCAGAGAGCTCAGGACCCCAAGGCCTTAGCCAGGCCACCCAGGACCTGGGGCTTCCAGTCATACCAGCTCCACGCCCCAGGTCTCTCTGCCCCCCATCCCCACCCCTCAACCCTCGGAACTGCCTCCTAACTCTGCCTGAACCCATTCCTTCTCCAGCCACTCTACAGCCCTCACCTCCGATGAGGCAGCAGCGCCCCCATGCCAGTCTTCAGTCCCCAATCTCACGCATGTGCTGCCAATATCAGCTCCATAAAGTGCCTCTCCCATCCTGTCACCCACCTGTACAATAATCTTCAATGGCTCCCTTCTGCCCACAGGATAAAAGCCAAACCCCTGTTGCATAGCTACTGGCCCCTGCCCCGCCTCTCTAGCCCTGCATCCCAGCAGCCCCTAGGCAGCCTCTCCAGCCGAGTCACTGTCCCAGCCCACCAGTTTAACCCCTAATATTCCAGCTTCCTATGCCCCTACCTGGACTGCCCTCCCCAGATCCTCTCAGTTCCTGCCTCCCATCTCACAGGCACCTGCCTCAGGTAACCCAGCATAGACTCTTGCTATCACGTGTTATTAACCAGACCCCTGCCCACAGCCCTTCCCACTAACAAAAACAGTTCACAAGGACCAGTATGGTTCCTGACACCCACTGTTTCGTCCAATCCTCAGGACAACCCACGCAACCAGGTTCTTGGAGTATCTCCATGTGGGAGCAGAGGCTCAGAGAGGTTGAGGAACTTGCTAAGGGTTGCCCAGTTAGAAAGGGGCCTAGTGTCCAGCCATGACAGTTGAGCTCCTGAGCACTTCTCCATATTTTTCTTTCAATATAAATGGAGCACCTATTAGGTATCATGCCCTGTTCTAGCCAAGGCATGGTGCACACAGGGAACCCTAGCAAAGATACTGCCTGGCACATACAACCAAAGCCAGACACCTGCTCAGGCCCACAAAAGGATAATGGGAGCATCAGGAACAATATTAGCAAGAACCACACACCTAATCTGAAGACACTGCCTCTACTTTCTCTTTTAAATCTCATCGTTGCTCTGAGGCAGGTGTTGGTCCTCAGCAGACTGTGAGAGAACTGCAGCACAGAGAGGTAAAGCATCCAATCCAAGGCCACACAGCCAGTCAGTGGCAAAGCTAGATCAAACTCTGAACCCCGAGTTTCCAAAGCACTGGAGGCATCTTTTCTCTGCCTGGCTAAGAACTAAGTTTCTGGTCCCGCAAAGAATAAGTTCTAGGGTCACAAAATAGAAGAGGTCAACATACCCAAGCGTGGGGACTGAGCTGGCCTGATTTCTGCTTAACTGTGTCCCTTCACCCCACTCACTTCACCCAGGGGCTACCCCATCCTAGCCCCACTCAGCCAGAACCCTGGTTGAGCAACTAAAAGCTCCCCAGCTGCCCAGATGTACCAGTCTCTTACCTAACAGACCTCATTACCTCGTGCCATGAGCACTCACCAAGTGGAGCACATGCTCGGTTCCATGATACTCCCTGTGCTCCAGGGCAAGATGTTTCCTTTTACGAGTTCTCAGTTATTACTATCATTACTGTTATTTTAATTTAAATCTTTGACATTCAGGGAGATGTTTCTCCGCAGCCACAAGGGCATGTCTGTGGGAGGCTGGCACTCCGGTGACTGGCTTGAACTCTTGCCACGTGGGATGGCCGGGCCAGTGGGCGGCCAGCTCCGTCCTCCTTCAGGGCTCTGCCGCTGCTCACTTATCAGGCTGACATCCCACAGGGGTGCCGCTGCCCTGCCCGCCCCTCCGGCTCCAGGCCTGCCGACTGGAACCAGACCTGGAGGGGTAGGCAGGCGGGGGCCTGTGGGAGGGGGCCAAGCCCTCACCACAGGCCCCTTTGCAGTTCAAAGTGACATACTCAGGGCTGTCCCCTTCAAAGGGCAGACAGTGCCTGCCCTGAGCTGCTGTACCCGCAGGGCAGGGGTAAAGGTGGCCCTGTGAGAGCTGGTGAACTCCCATCCGTGGGTTGGGCCTGTTTCCCTGTGCCCTCTTCAGAGCAGGACACACACCAGCAGCTCTACCTTGCAATGTGATCCTGGGAAAATCGCCTTGTCTCTCTGAACTTCCCTGCTGTCACTCTGCATATTTGCAAAGCACTCAGGAGGCACTCAGGGATGGTCATGCATGATGCTGACAATGCGGACGATAAAGATGATGACTCAGTCTTCTGAGAAACAATAGCCCGAAGCAGTAACACCTGAGTGTGATTCCCATCAGCTGTTCCCTGGTTGTGTGACCCAGGGCAAGTCATTTAAGTTCTCTGTGCTTTGGTTTCCCCCCCATCTGTAAAACAGAGCTAGGAGCGGGATGCCTCATGCCAAGTAGCCACAGACACACCCAACTCCTCAATGCCAAAATATGTCCACGTCCTGCCAGGATCATCATTCAGCCCGAGTGAGACCCACCCAGAAGGTGCACAGTCCAGGTGCTCCCCTCAAAACCCTCACTCCCATCCACCCTCCAGGCTGAGAAGTGGTCACGAGGACAAATCTTCACTATCCGCAGATGATAGCGGCATGCTGGTGCAGCTCCCCACTGGCTGTGTGATCCTGGGTGTATGGCCTTACCCCTCTGAGCCCCAGTCCTATCACCTGGAAACCTGGGTAAACAATGATTCTTTTAGGCACTCTCACTGAGGTCTGGGGTGCCAAGGGCTTAGCCCTGAGCTTAGACATGATGTGTGACCAGTAGATGGTAGCTTATCATTGCTTCCTTAAGCTGTGTGACCTTGGGGAAATCATGGCACCTCTCAGGTCAAGCTCCAATATTGCAGAATGGGAAATGATAATAAGAACTCCTGCCCCAGGGCAGTGAGAAGACTCAATGAGCTAATTCCCATCAAATCCAGAGGTAGTGTATAATAAGCACTGGCCATTAATTATGAGGCATTCATTCAACAAATAGCATTGAGCTCTGGTGCCTGGCCACCACAGGACGCCAAACCATCCAGGGGCCAGATTCTGCCCTCCCAAAGGATCGCTGAAAGTTTTCTCTGGACGTAATGCCTGGGCTCCAATCCCAGTTCTGCTCACTAGCTGTGTGACCTTGGGCAAGTTACTCAGCCTCTCAGTGCTTCAGTCATCTCATCTCTCATCTGTAAATGATCACAACACCGTCACAGAATCTTTAAAAACTGTGAAATGCTTAGAGCAGTGCCTGGACAAACCAAGAGCACTCAAGCAACCGCTATGATTCTTATTGTGGCTGCTGCTGTTGTGTGCTCCCTGGGCGGGGCCTGCCCATCAGCAAGCCCCCTGCAGCCTTGGGGGCGGGGGGAGGGCGGTGGTAGGCTTCTGCAGCTCAGAAACTTGGGAAGTGTTAGCTCCTGCAAGGCGGCGAGTACCCTGCAGAACGGAGGTTTCTGTGGGCTTGCTCTCTGGTCTGTTTCCCCAGCAGCTGGAACACTCAGAAAAAAGCTCCCAGCCTGCTGGGCTTGTCAAAGCAGGGCCAGCTTTACTAGAACCAGCTTTGGACGATAATTCTGTGGTCATAACAACTATTTTCTTTACATACTGCTATAGAAAGGGGAACCCCCTACTTTTTTTTTTTTTAACTTAACTGAAGACACCATCAAGCGTAAATATGCTGGAGTTTTTAATAAAAACATGATGGAGGAAAACATTCAAAGCTCAATAATCAGAAGCAATTTGCATCGTGAGCAGAGATGTCGCTCCCACTCCCACCCCCTTGGCTGTGCTCTCTGTGCGGGACTGGTTTTGGGGCTGGCAACTTTAGACCTATGGCAAAAATAATGAACAGCAGTGAGGCTTGGAGATAGTCTGAAAAATATCCTGGAAAAGAAAAACATATGCCAAAGAGTGTGGTGTAAAAGTCATATTTCATGCCTGACTTTAGAGAATGTTAATAAGGATTAGAACCATACTCCAACAGAACAACTATCAGTCAAGGCGGGGTAATTAATTTTGCTTCAGATCTCTGCTTGGGAAAATGAAAGCAGTAAGTGTTGTTTCACAGCACAGAGATTCCATCGCACTAGAACAACCCAAAGAACTTCCAAAGTTGCATCCTGATCCCAGCTGAAAGAAACCTGGCTGTTGCCGGCGGCCTCTGCCGATCTGTCGCCGTGTAGATTTGGGGATCTTTTCCCAATGTGAATACCAAACTTTTTTTTTTTTTTAATTTCAGGATTGGCTAATAAATATGATTAAGATAACACATCCCAAACCACGTGTCCTCTGCTTGGCCGCCAACATGTGGAGTACAGATGTGTCTTCCGTGTACAGATGACCCAGCCGGCTGCTCCCCTGAGGCAGGGACCCTGGGAGACGGAACCCGGAGAGGTTCCGGCAGTCCCTTGGCCCTCTGTGGCCCTGGCCTCCCCGTGACCCACTGTACAGAGGAAGGGCCAAGCCCACGGTGTCTGGGGAGTCAGATACTAGAAGGACAAAGGAAGGTGCGATATGGTCACCTGGTTCTTGTCCTTCAATGTCTCAATTTAGAAGATAAAATTGCCAAATTGTGCATGGTTCCATGCTATCTGGAAAGTTCTCAAACTCATTCCATCATGGAGACCTGCCTGTTACCCTCCTCAGGAACCAGGATTGAAGGACCTTCTCCTCCCAGTGACCTCAGCCTCAGGAGAAAAGAGTAAGCCAGTGCTAAAGCCAGAGTCTGGGAGCGGGTTCTAGAAAGAATTGTGTAGTTGCCACACAGACCCCTAACTTGGCAGTGGGTAGACTGGAGTTCCTGTCTCCATTCTGCTACAACTGAGTGAGCTTTAGGGCAAATACTAACTAGCCACACCTGGGCCTCAGTTTTCCTATTTCTACAGGGAGCCTGAAAAGCTCTTCAGCTGGGACCTGCTAAAGCACCCCAAGGCCTGGGTGGTGGGTATCACTCTGGCACACCCTCTGTGGTCACTGAAGAGGGTTCTTGGAGGCCGCAGAGAAAGCCAGGCCCTGGAAATAGGGCAAGGAAGCCTGGGCCTGTTGTTGTTGACAATCAGCCAAACTCCAGCTCTGGGGAGACGGGTCAGCAATCTCTGAGGCAAGAGCACCTGCCAGCCCAACCAAGCAGGACCCACTGCCCCCAAAGCAAAGCTCTGGATTAAGGTATGAATGAGTCTACTTCTTAGCTTTGGGCGGGGGTGGGGGGGGGTGGTTAGGAGCGAGAAAGAAGGAGTTCCTCACAGTTAGCCCAGGCCAGGTAGAAGGGCTCAAGTGGACAGAAAGGGGAAGGACATTTTACGACTGTGGTAGAATGAATGAATGAATGAATGAATGAATGAATGAATGAACGAACGAATCAACAAATGAATGAATACATGAATGTATGTCAGAAGGAGGTGAGGGCCTCCAAACCCATCACAGCAGGCAGGCTGAGGGCAGGGTACCTCCCTGAGAAGAAAAGGGCCACTAGAGGGTCCCTGGGGGAGGGGTACCGTGACCTGGATGAGCCTCGGCTTCCTCCAGGGCAGGGGTGGGGTAAACTCTGGCCACTTGGCACAGGCTGGAGGGTCTCCCTTCTGGACCGGAGGCTCCTCTGGGGAGACAAGGAGGGTCAGGCTTCTCCTAATCTGGATGTGGTCAGGACCACTTTGGGGAAGAACTCTGTCACCAGCCCCCTGTCTCCTTTCAGCTGGGATGGACTGGGCATTGACCCACGCATTTCTGGCCCCCTCTTACCGCTCAGGCACTGGTCTCCCCGGAATACCCCAGACCTCTTCCCTGCTGAGCAGCCCAGGCTGGTGGGCCCAGGGCTTGGCCAAGCCGGGCTGATATGAACCATCTGCGTTGTCTTAGGCCGCCCCTCTGCCCACTGTCCCTCTGAACTCGGCCGGTTCCCGCGGGCCGTTTGATGCCTCGTAGGGTCACAGACCCCCGCACACAAATCACTGCCGCGGGGCTGGGGGTGGGGCGGAGGCGCTGAAACCTAATCCGCAAAGTTTGCTCTGCCGCCGGCTCACTCCTTCCCTCGTTCACTCGGGCACCCCCCTCCCCTTTCCAAACAAGGCTTATTTTTCTTGCCAAAAAACCAAAGTTGGTATCAAGTGTTTCGAGGGAGAAAGTCTCTCCCCCGCCCCAGCTTGGGAGGAAGGGCCGGAGCTGTTGGCTGAGCTGGGGATTGCAGAGAGGCTCTGGGAGGGAACCCGCGGGAGGTGAGCTCCCAGCTCCCAGGTCTGCTGGTCCTTCCCGAGGTTAATGGTCACGGACCCAACTGTCTCTGACCCTGCCCTGTCCCCCTGGTCCCCTGCCCAGATAGTCCCCTGCCCATCGTGGCTCTCCATCCCTGTGGGGCCAGAGATGGAAGCATCACTTCCTGCCCCTTCTCCCTCCCCATAAAACAGCCTTTGCCTGTCGCTTTTACGAGGTGACACCCAGCTCTCAGCCCCATCCTCCCCGCACTGGAGCCTGGGCTCGGGAGGGAGGAGACTGAGCAGTCAGGCATCTCCAGAGAGCTCCCAGGACGCACTGGGGTCCCTGGGAGGCTGCCCCAGAGCACAGACAGAGCTTTAAAAGGAGGCTAAAGAGCGGGGTACACTAGAGACAAATTCCTCCAAAGTCTCCTCTCCCACTCCACTGACTCTGAGGCCTTGGGAGTGAGACCCTAGAAACTGGCCAGGAGGTAGCCGGCCTGGGTCCTCGGGAGAGGTGCCGAGTGGAGGCCTGGGGGCGCGCAGGTTTCATTTGCTGGGTGTTGGTTTTGCTTTTGGTTTTTTCAGCCGGTGCAGCGACCCGGAACCGCGCCCAGCCGTTTCTCCGACGCCCGCCGCTTCCGACTGGGCTGGGAGGTGGACGCCGGTGGCTAAAGTCCGCGCCGGCGGTGCCCGCTGTGCGCGCTGCAGTTCCAGTTGTCGGAGAAAGCAGCCCGGGCTGGGGCAGGCGGCGGCCACGTCGAGGGGCCGGTCGGCAGACCCAGCTGGGTCTACGCGGCCGGGGGAAGGGGCCCGGGCGGCCGCCGGTCGGAGCTGCGCTCGCTCGGTGGGACCGGGGCGTGGAAGCAGCGGTGGCGAGAATAAAGGCGCCAGGGCCCGGCGGAGAAGCGGGTTTCCGCGGGGGTCGAACAAAGGAATTCGCCCTCAGAAGAAAGGGGCTGCGCGAGCAGCCGGGAATGGTCAAGCCCGGAGACTCGCAGGAGTACGAGCGTCGCCACATCAGTCCCAGGGATCCAACGAAATCTGCCCCGCGCAGGACCCCAGCCTGGCATCTCCATTCGGCCTCTCCCTTCTGGTCAATCCCGCTTTCATGGGGATGGTGGGTGTGCACCCCCCAGCGCCACCTTTCCTGGGAAGAGGGGACAGAGCGGCCGGTGCTTTCAGTCGGTGGAGGCAAAAAGTCCACTCCCTCTCCCAACTGGCATCCTCTGGCTGTGACGCCGTTGCCCCCATTTTCCAGAAGCTGACAATTGAGGCTCCCGAAAAGCAACCCCTTCCCCCATCCCCGCTGCAACGCTTGGCGGGCTCAGGAGACCCAAGCGCCCTCGGAAACGAAAGTCGCCCCGGGGAGGGGGGGGGTGACAGGGCCGGAGCTCCCCTCCTCCCGCCGCCCTCGGAAGGGGTGGAGGGGACACGGTTGTAAGGTGCTCCGCTTCTTTTCTCTGCTTGACATGAATAAGGGGATTAGGACGGCAAGTTTCCGTCGTTCAGTCCGACGGACAAAGGGCCCCGCGGTCAGAGCGGCACAGTCTCTGATTAAACGACAGAGCCCTGTCACTCAGCACCATCCTAGGTACTTGTGTTCGTGACATAATCTTATTAGAAGATAAAACCGGTGAAATCCTTTCCATAATGAAAAGTTACATTTAATGGCTGGACTCGCCCCCCAATCCCTCCCGACCCTGCCCGCCTCCTCCCGTTGCTGTTGGATATGGCTCGCCTGTAATTGGCATTTAAAGCACCAAGTCCGAGAGAAAAACGGGGTTTAGGGTTTTTGTAATCCCCCTAAACTGTCTTTGTTCGAAATCTCCACAGATACAAGTCTGTTAAGAGTAAATATTTGTGGATTGATACAACCACATTTCCCCCCTACAAACCAAATCTGAAAAAAATCTGCCCTCCCGCCGCGCTCCGGCAAGGGCACAGGAGGGAGGGGGCCGGGGTCGGCCCTAGCGTCTGCTTCGGGGACCCTGCGTTCGGGTCGCCTTGCCTCCTCTCGGACGGAGCCCAGGGACTTTGCACATTTCTCAGGCGGAAGAAAGGTCTTAGGTTCTTTTTTCAATTTTCTGTGCTCTGGATAAACAAACCTCCCGAACCTGCTGCTTTTGGGCCTGCCCTAGGGGGTCGGTGGGAGGGTTTGTGGAGGGCGAAGTCTTTGCTCCATTCCAAAAGAAAATGTGAACTCTCTCCACCCGCTTCTCTCCCCTCGGGCAGGTTTGATTGACTCTAAGAGGACTCGCTCCTCCTGGGTCGTGGGAGACCCGACCCAGCAGGGTGCCCTGAGTCCAGCCTAAGAGAGCACCCGGAGCCGCCAAGGGGCCCCCGAAACACGAAGGAGTCCGAAGGTTGCGGCGGGGCCCCCGGTTCCCGGCTCCAGCACGGCCCGTCCCGGGATCGGATTCCTTCATAAATCAGCCGCTGGGTGAAAGGGCTGCGCTTTAGAAAGGGCAGGACCGTGTGCGCGTATTAGAGCGCGCGGTTCCCAAATCCGGGCTAAACCCCTGGTGACACCGAAATTCATCAACCACTGCCGGCGCCCGTGGCGCAGCCGAGGAGCCTGTGCACCGCGCTGCTCCACTCGGGGGAAGGAAGAATGAGGAGCAGGGACCATCCGAGAGGTGGGCCTGGAGGGCACGGGTGGAGACCTCTGAGAGCCGCCCCGCGCACGCGGGCTTCGAGCAGTGAAGGAAGCTCACTGCCAGGGGGAAGGCAGTTATTCTAACCTTTTTCCTTCTCTGGCAAGGGCTGGCCCTACACCGACATTCTGGTGCGAAGACAGCAGTGACCTCCACCCTCACCCCTCCCAACCCTGAGGCAGTAGCCCCCCCCCCCCCCACTCACCTTTCAGTCTGGGCGCTCTAAGGAGAATCACAACTGCCCAGAGCAGACTCTGGGGCTTTGGGAGGAACAGAACTCCAGGACTTAGGGATCCCATCAGCTTTGGGAGTTAGACCCACCTGGGAAAAATCTGCTACATAGTAACTGGGCCTGAGAGAAGTTACCTAACTTCCTCCACCTCAGTTTTCTCACCTATACAGGGACCCAAAGCAATAAAGGCCAGTAGACATCGCAGTACTCCAGAAATGTCATTCCTTTTCTTTCTAGATGTACTACTGTGACCTGCCCCTCTAGGTCAATAGGACTCTGTTCCTTTGAGTTCCTATCTAATCTACCCTGGCCATGCTCAAGAGTAGGCTGGATAAAAAAGCAGGACCTCTGTCCCTCAGTAATAATGGGGGGCCATTCACAGGCTGCTGCCTGCCTGCCTGCCTCCAAGAACCGAGGGACCTGCCTTATTCCCCTTTCAAGGGAAAAATTCAAAACACAGGCTCCAGACCTGGGCAAGGGGCAGGAGGGTGGGCTAGGCCACTTCAGGAGGCCTGTTTAGGAGGCTCCACGCTCTGTATGAAAGGCAGACAATGCATTCCTGCCAGGCAGGGCGTCTCCAGCTCACTTCCCAGGCAGGCAGGCAGGAAGCATACATTGACTGAATGCTCATTGGAGGCAGGCACCTTTGGGTCTGTTTCACTTTATCCTCAGAGATTGATCCACTTTATCCTGGGAAACTGTAACTAGTACCCCCAGTTCAGAGGAGGAAACTAAGGCTCAAGAGGAGCTATGTGCCTTTCCCTAAAGGCCCCTAAAGCTTGGCCAGGGACATTCTCCATCTCAGCTCTGTACTTGGAATTTTATTCTTTCCTTGGAGAAAATGTGCCCCGCCCAGGAGGCCCTCCGTTCGTTCGTTCCTTCCTAGGAGGTGGCTTCCCGAGCACCTTGGTCCTCTCCATCTCCACAGGCTCGGGCAGCTTTGAGCCTGGGCGGGAGCCCACACCCGCCCCCCAGACCTGTAACTATGGCAATTCAGGAATCACATGACAACAGTCACTGAGTCCCGGTGGAAAGCAGGGCATGAGGTGGGAGAAGGGGAGGACAGCAGTCACACCCAGCTTGTCCTGACCCAGGGCTGCTGGACCTCCTCTCCTGTCACTGCTGTTGCAGCACCCCACAGAGGCACCTGGGGAATGGAGGAGCCCCTGGCGGTCCTGTGTTCCAGCATTTTAACTCAGCTTTTTGCATCTAGCCGGCAGCTCTGTGGTCTCATTTCTGCCAGCCCCGGTGGGCACCTCTGTTGCTCCGGGCAGCCCTCAGAACCCTCTCCGGCTGGCAACCACCTAACAGTTCCCAGGGAAACCTCTTAAGCAGGGGCCAGGAAGCAAACATCTTTGTTTCTTCTGGAACCAAACTCCAGGAACTAGGTTTTTCCTTCAGCAACACTCCCCCCGCCCCCCCCCTGCACGATTGCAGTTCACCAAGTGCTGGGCAAGCCAGGTGCTCTGCAATCAGCCAGCACACTTGGTCCAGGCCAGTCTGAGCCAGGCTCTGGACGGAGACAAAGCCCCCTCCCCACCCCACCCAATGTACTCACATATCCCTGGGACCCCTCTACTCCCCCAACCCCCCTTCGGGGCCCCAGGGTCCACAGGGCAGGTCCAGTGGCTGCCAGTCAAGCAGCTGAACAGAAATGGATACAATATTGCCCCGGGAATAACAAAGGAAGGGCCCACGCAGAAATTTATTTGTTCTGATCAGGCGAAGCAAAGGTAAAGGGCAGCGAGGAAGTGCTGTCAGCCAGGCCTGAAACCCAAGAAAGTTGCCATTCTGAGCACAGTGGCCCCTTATACCCCACCACTCCACAACACAGCGGTAGTTAAAGCAAACACAGACCCTTCACTGCCCTGTCAGTTACACCTTCCCCCCAAAATTACACAAACTTTGAAAGATTTTTCTGAGAGAAGATGGATGCTTCGGGAGACTTGAGGTCAAAGCTAGGCTGTTTAAAGTATATTATTAACAAATAAACATTTACTGCAAAAAAAGAGAAAAACCCTATAGGCCACCGGGGAACCAAATCATGTTGCTTTTGGCTTCAAATGACAGGAGACATTTATGACATGAATGGAGAACACCAGCCGGTCGATGAAATGGCAAACGTCTGCCACTTTGCTTCCTCTGCTTTCGTGAATCAACTTTTTCAAATCTGGTTTTCAGCCTTACCCTCCCTTCACTACCACCACCTCCCCACTTCTGACTGCAGTAGCAATAAATATATATAATTTTGGTTTTGCTCTCTGCTGCCATCAGCACAGAATCTGGGAGTTGGAGAGGGCTGGGTCAGCCACAAAGCCAAGGGCCCTGGGTCCTCCTGCCCCAGCTGACTGACAGCTCATATGAGCTCCTCCGTGGATGAGTGGACCATCCCTTTCTTCCTCCCTCCCTTGAAGCTGAGGCCTGATTGTGGTGTCCAACAAATTGGAAGTTATAACTCATGTCATTGAACGTATCCTCCATTTCTCAGCCTAACTAATGCCAAAGTAGGACTGGGATTTTTTGTTTCCCCTTTTCTGTTTTAAAAACCTCATAGCCACAGGACAGAGGAAATTCCTTGGGGGAGCACAGCCAGCCCATCGTGGACAGAACAAACCTCTGTGGGCTGAAGGATCTTTCTGACCACCTGAGCTGGTGTTTCTCCACCTTTTCAACCTTTTCTTTTAGAGAAACATACAGATCCTTCGCTCTCTACACGACCCCCCCCCAACCCCGCCACAGCCCTTTCCTAATGGATTCTCACTCATCCTCATAGGTGTTGGGTTGAGCCTTTTTCCCCTTGTCATTTGAGTCACAAAAACAGTAAGCCCAAAGGGTTTTCTAAATAAGAAATTATATTATTGAGTAAGCTTTTTCAAGCTATTCTCAGAACCCGAAGATCCCAATTGCTCCCCAGTTGTTAAGATATTTGCTGTGGATCAATTCCACTCCCTCTCTCAGCCCGAGGAGAAATAGGCCAGAACACCAGGCCCATCCTGCTACCTGCCCTTCCTAATAATGCATAGTTGGCATTTATTCTTACCTATATAATCAGAAGGTTTTTTCTGCCTCTCACAGCTGAAGGTAATGAGGAGGATACTGGATCCCATGGACTGTGGATCATTTATTAAGGCCCCACCAGGTACCCTGTGTAATCCTCACAACCATCCTGGGAAATTTTATCATCACCCCTAATTTGCTGATGGAGAATCTGGGGCTCTGAAACAGGTAGTCAGTTGGCTAAGATCACATGGCTGCTGAATGGTGGGGCTGGGAGGTACACCCAGCTCTGTCTCAGAGCCTAGAGTTTTTCTCCTCATTAAAGGAGGCATGGCCCTCACAGTGCCCTCACTCAGGCAAAGGGAATGATTTTCTCAGGGGTACCCCTCATCTTCCCCGCACAGAGAAGCTAATGTCAAGCCTATCATGCCAGCTGCACCTTTCTCTGACACAGAACCCATGGGCAATTTGGTGTCTCCTTGGAGATAAGGCATTCTTTGCCATACTGCTGGTGGTATTGGTAACAATAATTTCCAGAGTATTAACAACATGCTAGGCGAGATGCCAGGTCCTCTGGGGCATGTTATCTCAAATCCTTATTAGAATCCTTTCCCCTAGGTGGATATGTCCCCATTTTACAGAAGAGGCTCAGGTGGATGCCAGGACTGTGTGGTCCTAAGCCTGGTTCCAATGGATGGGGTAGGAGGGAGCTGAGGGTTGACAATCACCTACTCCAGAGGAAATCCTCACAGCCTTCTTCCCCGACTCAAGAAAAATCCGACAAACAAATTAGGCTACACTAGCCCAGAGCCTGGGGAATACAGGGTGAGCCAGGAGTCAGCTGTGAATAATGCCTCCGTTCAGCAGCAGATGACTGCAGCCTCAGGAAGGCCTCTGCTTACCCTTCTACCTGCAGCCGATGTACCAGGGTTAAAAGGAGGGTGCCGTCCCAGGAGCCAGAGGGTCCTCAGACTTGGCCTGGCAGAGTGAGAGCCCTTCAGCCCTCAAATCCCCAGAGGGAGCACTATGGAGGCCTTTCTATGAGGCAAAGCACTGGCTTTTCCTCCCAAGCAAATCCATTTCCAGGACAGACCCTCTAGCTCAGGCTGTGGGCAGGGATGTGTGCAGCTCTGGATTAGACAGATGGGGGCCATGCCAGCTGGGATACCCGCTGGTAGAGAAGGTGCTGCTGGTAACTGGCACCCTGCAGTAAGGCCTATGGGAGGCCCTCCAAGCTGGGAGAAACAGCAGGCAGAAAAGGCTGGAGCCTGCTTTGCTCTCCCGGTGCCACACCCCTATTCTGCCGGAGCGCTCAGAGGAGAGGTGAGCCTCCCTGGAAGGCCTTTCCCGGTGTAAACACTTCCAAGGAAAGAAGGAAAGGAATGTGCTGGGAAGAGCCAGGTTGGGCCACTGGAGCCTCAGCCAGCTGGGGTAGATTTACAAAAAAAAAAAAAAAAAAAAAAAATCACCCCAGGAATCAGTTTGTTTTTTTTTTTTTTCCTGAAACTCAATCAAAGTCTCACTGCTCCCCCCTCATCTTCTGCGAGTGGGCGCATCCTACCTGGGCAGACGAGCCCCAGGGGACCCTCACGGGCTCAGCGGAGCTCTGCAGCTCTGCTTGCCGCGGGGCGAGGCCGCCCAGGCAGGCCCGGCTGGTGCAAGGGCGCCGCCAGCTCACGGCACCGCGGCAGGAGCACGGCCCGAGCAGGAGCGCCGCGTCTTTGGGGCACGCAGGCTCCCACTTGCACACCAACGGGTCCCAGGTTGCCAGGCCTGGGAGCTGTCTTACAAGCGATTAGACTCCATTTTGTGACAGATTTTTGGACTCTCCCACCGACCCTCCCCCCTTCCGGAGCCTCCTCCAGGAATTCGCCACCTCCTCAGGATAGAAACGCTTTCCAGACGAGCGACAGACGGCAAGAAAAAAGACTTACATAATTCTATTTGGCCAAGCCACCAAGAAAAAAAAAATGGGGCGCGGGGCGGGGGGGGGGGGGAATTATGTTGTCAATTTTCTTTTCATATGTTCTCCGGTGGAGGAAGGAGAGAGAGGTGTTCGTGATTTCGCATTTGGAGGCCCCGTTTCCTCCCGCTTTCTAACCAGGTTTGCAGATCCAGAAGGAGCTCTGGCCGTCAAGGGGCCAGGGCCTCGGGCGCAGAACGATCGGATGATTTTTTTTTTTTTAAAGGAGTCCCAAAAAACACGTATGGAGAAAAAGTAAATTTTTCGAGTTACGCGTGAAAATGCCCAAATCCCGAGGCCCGCGCTCTGCTTCTCCTGTCCAGGACGTGTGGTTGGATTTTACCAAACACTATTAAATGTGCCCGAACGTCAATTAATCACCCCCATGGTGCGTAAAATCACGTTGCGCTTCTGGGTGTCCCGGGTCTTTAAAACAAATCGAAAGAAGAGACGCTTAATAAAAATAAGCAACCTCTTTCTAAGGACCAAGCCCGGCAAGCTCCTCATAGGGCAAGGATACATTTTTCAAGTTTTTTTTTTTCCTTTGGGCGGGGGGGAGGTTGTTAATTTCCCTATACCATTGACACAAAAGCTCTATAAAATCAAGAAGGCACGTTTCTGTGCCCACTTGCCTGGATTCTTGTCTGAAAAGCATTTATGCACAGATGCAATAAATATGCATCTGCGATCCTCAAAGAAAAAAGAATTGTGAAATACACTTTTATTTTGCAGAGAACGTCGCCTCCCCAGTGAGTCTCTGCCTGTCTTACAGCGCTGGCTCTCCCTGAGAAACGCTGAGGCGAGACCTACCGGGGATATTTGTCCATAGGATTGTCTTGATAACAACCCCTCCTCAGCCCTCAGCCGGCCTAGTGCAGATACCTAATTGGCCTTATCGGAAGAAAGAGGGGGCGAGGGAGGAGGAGGGCACCGTCGGAGGTGTGAATAATGCCCGCCTGGAGGCTGCTGCCTTGCAGGACCTCGACCCAGAACTCAGAACCTGAGATTTGCCCAGCGCCAAAATTCACGGGCAAACACATCCCAACTGCAGTGAAGCATCAAGCTCTCAGGCGCCTTTTTTCTTTTCTTTTTTCTTTCTTTTAAACAAATATGCTTTCAACAAAGCCAACGCAAATATTTAATTGTTTTGTAAAATTAGGGGGTTGGCCGCTCTGCTGTAAGGAAATACCCAGCTCAAATTTTGTGACTACAGTTCTGAGCTCCGAAGGACCAGGGAGCATCCTCTCCTTGTTTTAAACAGAAGCTCCATAAAGGACTGAGAGATAGGAGAAGAGACCTGGCAGATACGTACAAGATATTGGAAAGGGTCCCTCCAATATGTAAAAAAAAAAAAAAATTTTTTTTTCAAAAATCTGCCAATCTCCAAATGACTTGGAGGCCCATTTCCAGTTTCCTGGGCCTCCTGCCCCCACATGTTGAGTCATCCAGGCCGGTGGCTAAGTTGGAAGTGGCACTGCCAGAGCTGATCTAAGGGTCAGGCAGGCAGAGGTGCAGGAGGGCAGGACGTGGGTGGGCTGGAAGTTGGTGAGCCCTGCCCCTTGGCCAGACCAGAGCCCCCAACCACATCTACCCCAAACTACTTTCCCCATTTTATTTGTGCTGCTCTACGCCTGCCTTTGGCCGAACTGACTGGCGGCCACACTTTGTCCTAGACCTAGAATCATATCTGTCCAGAGCACAGCACAAAACCCTACCAACAGCAGTGTGCCTAATTTGGGGTGAACCAGACAGAGGGAGAAGCTTCAGCAAGACTCTGGGATCAACAAAAGAACTGACTCTGAAATGTACTCCAATTCCTGCCCGCAGAGTTCCCAGTGGGCACGAAGAGCAAGGTGCAAAGAGCAGGTCCTATCGGACCTCCAGACCAGGGGGGAGCACAGCCAAATTTGGTGCTTTTGTGGGGCTCAGCCAGAACCCTTCAGAATAGAACGTAATACTCTCTCCAGGGCTCTAGCCTACAGCCTCACTATTTCTAGGCCTCAGCCAAGCAGCTAGAGAGATGGAGATGGGGCATCCCAGCTACTCCACTTCCCATCAGGGCCTGGACAGGTAGGCTGCAATCATCACCAGGCACTGGCAGCCCAACCTTTTCCTGGAGACTTGGGCACACACAGCTCCCTCTGAGCCCCGAACCGCCTGAGAACCTACTCATTCTAAGTCCCATATAAAAGGGTCTTTTGGGCCTCACTCGAAAGTTTTTGAATGTACCCACTTGTCTCCACAATGCCTTCCTGGGGTCCCCACACCCTTCCTCCTGCTATTGCTCCTCTGCCTCCCTCCCAATCACACTGCCAGGCACAAAACCCAGAGGGTTTGCTCTCATCTGTCCCAGCACCTTGCCAGACAAATGCATAGTCTCAGCTAAAAACAAGTCAGCAGATAGGGCTCAACCCATAGTGTCTGAACTCAACCCGGAGGCTTACTTAGGCTACGCCAGGGCAGAGCCAGTTAACCCCTCTCCAACACAAACACTATGCAAGAAAGAGGGCCTGCTAGGGAAGGCTGACTTGGGCAGTTCTTCACCCCCTGCCCCCAGGAGCCCCAAATTGTGGTTTGCCACCTCTTGAGGTCCTCTTCCTAGACAGCTCCTCCAGCCAGCAAAAACTGCAAGCGCAAAATTCCCGCATGGAACGGTTTGCAGAGAATGGACACTTGTTTTCTGGCGGGGACTGAAAGTACGACAGGGAGCATGGCAGGAGGGGGGCATCCTGACCTGCTCAAGTAGTGCAGCACCCCCCCAGCCAACTCTACTTCCTTGCTCCAGAAACCCCAAACCTCCATAAAACCCTACTTTGGGGAAGCACACCGCCAGAGCCTGGCTCCCTAAAACAGTTTTCATTTGGGAATCAATTCTTGGTCCCCAATTTAGGCCTCAGTGAGGTCAGGCCCTGTCCCTGGACAGAGGAACTGGTAACTCCTAGTTGGCCGAGGGCCTTCTCCTGTACCCCAACCAATGCAAGTTTCCTGACAAAAGATGGCAACTAGAGACCGCCAGAGGCTCCTGGCCACCCCACTAGTGGCAGCCAGGCTGGGGATGGTTCGTCCCTGCCGAGAGTCGCGCAGCCCGCACAGCCCTCAGAGCTGATGGGCCCGGCGGCGCTCAGAGCCGGCAGTTGGGCGGCCACGGGCCTGGCCAGGCCGTGGGGATGGCCGGGCTCGAGTGCCGGGCGGCGGCAGGGAAGGAGGAGGACGAGAGGCGCTTACTGTTGGTAGTCTTGTTTGCAGTACAGTTTCCGATCCCGGAAGTAGCAGCTGGTGGTGAGGGCTTGCTGACACGCAGCGCACTGCAAACACTCCTCGTGCCAGGAGGACTCGTTGACTCGCATCAGGAAGCGGTCAGAGATGGGCCGCTGGCAGCCCTCGCACACGGCGGGATGCGGGCAGTCGGAGCCTGCAGCGCACAGGGCGAGAGTGGAGCGGTCAGCGCCGACCAGCCTGGCCCCGGCGTCCCGGCCGCTCCGTTCCTGCAGCCCGGGCCCCAGAGGCGAGGGCAACCCGGGAGCGCCATCCGCCGCCTGCGCTCCACCGGTCGCCGCACCCGGGCTCGGGCCAGGGAGCCTGGGCGTGGGGAGGCCACAGGTCTGGAGCCTTGGCCCGGCGCTGCACTCTCCCTTTCTCCGGAGATCAGCGCTCGGTGTGACTACGTAGGAGAGCCCGCTCGGCGTGCAGCAGCCGGCTGGGACCAAGACGGGCGAGGTGAGGCTGGGGCGCTTGCTGGCTGACACGCCCCACGGTGGCGTTCGTGGACTTCTGTCCCCAATCTCCCCAAAACCTGTAGTTGGGGTGGCCCAGGGGACATTTTTCTCTTAGAAGCTCCCCCCACCAAGTGACCTGGCAGCACTCCCAAGCTTGCTAAGGTGACCACTTGAGTCCTCCATCACTCCTGCCGCCCGCCTCCTACCCCCTCGGGAGTGGCAGCTCTAGCACCAAGGCCCAGGGAGGATGGTGGGTGGCCGCTGGAGCTGTCCCTGCCAACCTCTGCCTCCTCACCAAGCCTGTTTAGGGGTGCCTCACTGCAGGAGTCTGTTCTGTGTCCCCCGCACCCCCATGTCCTGCAAACCGTCTCCTTATTCCGTTGGTCCGGACCCCCGCGTCCATCTCGGGAGCGTGCCCCTGTCCCCTGCCCGTGACCACTCGGGCGTTCTGATGCCTCACTCACCCAGCAGCACCCCCAGAGTGGCGGGCCCGGGGCGCAGGGCGTGCTCCTCCATCTTGATGCCGTCCAGCATCTTGGCGCAGTCCGTCTGCCCACGGGGGAAGCACCTCTCCAGCGACTCGGGACCTGTTGCTATATCCATGGGACGCGGGGCGCGCCGCGGGCCCCGCCGGCCAGGGTGCTCGCCCGCCCGCGCGCCGCCCAGGAGCCGGGGAGGCGCGGCCCCCGCGGGGCTGGGGCTGGGGCTGCGGCAGGGGCCGCCGGCCGCCCCCGGCTAGCGTGGAGCGCGGGCGCGCCGGCCCCGGGCCCCGGCGTCGTGGGGCGGGCCGGGGCGCTGCAGTCCGCGCCGCGCTCTCCCGGGCACTCGCAGCCACGCGCGCCGGCTCCTCTGTCACCTGCTTGTCAGCCCCGGAGCCGGGCTGCGGCGGCGGCGGCGGCGGCAGACGGAGCCGCGGGGAGGAGGCGGAGGCGGCGGCGGCGGCGGCGGCGGGCGGGGGAGGGGGCGGGGGTGCAGGGGCGGCCCCGCGGGCTGGGGGGGCGCGGGCGGCGCAGCGGGGTCCCGGGCGGGGCGCAGCGGGCCGCGGGGCTCCAGGCGCGCTCCCCGCGCTACTCCAGTGCCATGGTGCGCCCGTGGAGCCGCCGGGTTTAGAGCTGGGGCTGGCGGCGGAGGGATACTCCGGCCGGGAGCCGCCTCACCCCTCCTCAAACTTCCTGACATTTGAACTCATTGGTGCGCCTCGTATCCCTGCGCCGGGATGAGCCGGCGGCTCCACGTCAAATAGTGCGGTCGCCGCCCCCCCCCGCGGGAGGGCTCCCCGCGCCCCCAGCCTGCGCCCCGCTCCGCGCCTGACCCGCGCCCCGCGCCCCGCGCCCCGCGCCCCGCGCCCCGGCCAGATCGAGCGCCCGCTGGCCCCTTGCAAGAACTTTGGGTCGCCTTCGAATCCAATCCTTCTGCCCCACCCCTTGGAAAAACTGATCTGGGAGTCGGGGACTGAGCCTTCCTCTTCTCCTTCCCGCCGTCTTTATTATTAGCGTGTTTGTAAAGCTCCGGCGCTAAGAGGAGTGGCCCCGAGCGAGGCCGGGCTGCGCGGACGGCGGGGAGCGCAGCCGATTCGCCGGGGGAAGGCGCCGCCCGGAGTGGCCGCCCGGGGACCCCGTCTGTCGGCCGAGGTAGGTCGCTCCGGGCTGAGTTGACGTCCCCTGGGCGGCGGCGCCCTTCCCGGGACCCTTCTGGTCCGCGGACAGGCTGGCTGCTCGGGTTGAGGGGCGGGGACCGTCGGGAGGGAAGGGCTGCTGGCCCGGGGATGGCCGAACGGGGTCCTGGCCCGGGGAGAAGGGGCTGGGCCCCGGATTTGGGGTGAGGGGTCGGGAAAGGATTCTGGCGTGGCAGAGGTCGGGTGGAGGGGTGGAGGGGTGGGCGAAGATCCTGGAAGAGCGCTGCGATCAAGGACGGGAGATGTCTCCGCTGGGCAGGCGAGGAGGGTCAGGCCCAGGTTAGGCGCGGAGAGGTTAGAGGACGATTAGGTCCGAGAAGGGGGTCCTTGGTCAGGGGTTGGGGCGGTAGATGGAGAATTTGCAGTTGCAGGGCGGGGGTGCGGGTGCGGGTGCGGGTGCGGGTGCGGGGTGGGGGTGGCCCTGGGGTCGGTAACCCGAGGCCCTGGACGATGTGTGTTGGGTTGCTCGATGGAAACGGGATCGGCGGCCGGGAGAGGCTACTTTTGGTGGCCGAGGAGCCCGGCTAGGGGTCCGTAGGCGGCACCTGGCCGGGGCAGCATCCTGGTCAGACCGGGCAAAGTGGGCGTTGGCGCTGGGGAGCGAAAGGCCTGGCACCCACCCGGCCCGGCCCGGCCCCCGCGCTCGCTCGCTCCCAGCGCAGGCCGCGGCGTCGGGCCGCAGTGCTCCGCGCCTAGGCTGGCTGTGTCTTCGGCTCCTGGGAGTCCACGGAGGCGCGGCTCGCCCAGGAACAGGGGGGCCGGTGCGGGCCGGGGCAGGCGCTGGGGGGCCCCTCGAGCCGCGGCGGGGCGGCCCCCGACCCCTCCCGGAACGGAGCAGCCGCGCGGAGCGGGGCGGGGGCGGAGGGCGCGGGAGGCGGGTCCCCTGACCCCGCCGGAGGCGAGAGGGCGGATCGGATTTGGAGCCTGCCGGAGGCTCGATCAGAAGTGGCCCCCTGTGCCGCCGGGCCCCGCGGAGGGGCCCGGCTTTGTGGAGGCTTCGAAGGCTCCCGCCCATCCCGGTACCTGCGTGTGTGTCGGTGGGTGCCTGTGTGCGTGCGCGTCGATGCGCCCTCCTCGGATCGGCTGCGTGCCTGTGCACGCGTGTCTGCGCGCAAATGCAGTATTTCCGTGTGCCCGAGACTTTCTGGGCTCGGAGTGTGCGAATCTGTATCTGGGTGTGATTCCCGTGCACATGTGCGTGTGCATCTGCGGGTCCTAACACGCCCCTGTATCCTCTGTACGTTTCTAGGCCTTTCTGTGTGTCCCGGTGTCGGTGTCGTTGTACGTGGGTGCCGACGGCTTTGTGTGTCTCTCAGCCACTGTATTGTGTCTGGGGCACTTTTCTGTTTATGTGTCTTCGTGTCATCTTTGTGTGTCTGAGTGTGTCTCTGAGTTTCTGAATGGCTCTGTGTGCTTACGTGTCTTTTAGAGTTTTTTTTTGGGGGGGGGGTGTTATGTGTGTGTTTGCGCGTGGCTTTTGGTGGCTGCTCCGGGTATTTCTCCACGTCTTTGTGTGTCTGTCTCCGGGACGGGGGGTGAGGGGCTATGTGGCTTCTCTCATACGCCCTTGGTGCCTTGTCCTTGTGCAGCCTGGAAGGCCCTGAGCTCCCCAGGTTGGGCCTGGGCCTGGGCCCGGGCTGCCTTCCTCGGGCAACTGGGACCCGGGGCGCGAGCTGTGGGAGAAGCCGGGCAGGCAAAATTCGGGCGCGCGATGCCCGGCGCGGCACTGGCGAACCGACCGGGCGCATTCTGCCCTCTGCTGGCAGCGTTGCGTTCTTGCACCGGCTGCCTGTGGGCCAGAGGTCCGGCCCGGTTCCAGGCCCTCGCTTTTACCTTCAGAGCGCACTTGGGAATCCGCTCCCAACTCAGGCCCTGCGCACTCATCCCGGACCCCACGCTCTGGATGCAGCGTTCCATCCTCCTCCCGTCTCCCCCGCCTTCCCTGCAACCAGCCTCTTCCTCTCCTCATTTCTCCCCTTCAGCCAAATGGGGGCCCCTGTGGCCCGGCCTCTGTGACTTCTGTGACCCTGGGTCTGATGTCCAGAGCTGAGTTGGGGTCGCGTTCCTAGGGCCACCCAAAAGCAAGTTCTCAGAGCAGGAGAACGTACCAGCAGCCTTGCTCTGGTGCCCTGGGTTGGTCTGTCCTGGGGCACATACAATCTTGGTGCCTCACCCCCACGCCCCTGCCGGAGTCACGGCCCACCCCACCAGGGCCCACACTTGGAGGGCCACAGAAGGTGCTCAGAGCCACCCCCCGAGGCTTCTAGGTACATGTCCGGCCCAGGCAGCGGCTGCTCTTTCTGGTCTGGGAGTGGGGCTGCTCAGCCCACAAACCTGGGATCCCGCTCCACATCCCCCTTGCTCTGTGTCAGTCCATCCCCTCGCCACACCTCCACGCTCCGATCCATCGCCATGTGAGTCCTTTTCTTTGCCCTTTGTCCCTGCTCCGGGGTCCTTCTTTCTCCCAGCTGAGTCCGCGGTCTGGCTCCTCCAAACACAGATGCGCAGAACACCCAGGTCTCTCTCAAGCACAGTCCCGGCTCCTGCCCTCCCAACCCTTTCCCTTGCTGAAGAAGTGGCCGGCTGGACGGTAGAATGGGGAGCCCAGGCCCCGTCAGGTGCCATCTGTAGGCAGCTTGCGGCATCTTGCTCGGTGCAACAGAGCCAGCAGGATCTGGCGACCGCCCACACCCCCCGGGGCATCCACGGACCTGTGACGCCCCCAGCGGCTCACCCCCAGGCGCTCCCGCCTGTCTGGGATTTTCTGTGGCTTGGACTTCAGCCGCAGAAACAGTTTCAGATTTTCTCCACCTAAGGAAAGACCCAGCCTGGCTCTTTGGAATTGCTGGGAAGGAAGCAAGAACTGAGAGGGAAGCTCTAGGCGGGAGTCACAGCTCTCACAATCCTGCTGATGCCTCATCTCCACGGAGCCCTTCCCTATACCCCCTTGCTGGGGCCCTGCACTCCCTGCGCCTGCCTCTGCTACTGGCCTTCCAAATGCGGCCCTATGACCACCCCCTCCCCACAGTGGAGTCCTGTCCATCCTCCCCATCTGTGCTTCTGACCAGAGCCGAACCCAAGTCCCCTCCCAATTTACAACCCCAGCTAGAAGCAAGGATCCTGGGCAGGGATGAAGTACCCGCCAATGCCCAGCGGAGTGAGTGCTGGGGAGCATGAAGGCGAGGAGGAGGGGCTGCACAGATGCCCAGTTCCACCCTGCAGGAGAGTCAGGGCTGTCAGGGTTGCCAGAGTGAGCGCTCGGACCTGTCCAGTGACACCCCCCCCCCCATACCATTGGCCTTGACAATCCTCAGATCTGCTGGAAGCAGATTGGACCAGAGCCACCCCAACACATGGCCGGGCTTGGGGCCCACTATTCCCTGGTGGCAGCTGGGATCTGGGAATCCAGGAGCTCTGGAAGTGGGATAGGACAGCAATATCAGAGGTGTAATGCCCCCACCTTCAGAGCCAGTGGGGACCATGCTCTCTTCTGAGGACCACAGCAGGCCTGACCCCAGGACATGTGGAGCAAAGGCTCAGGCCTCTTCTCAGCCAGCAGAGAGAAGAGTGTGTGTGATAAGTAACCCGGTCATCTTCCCAGAGCCCAGAGAAAGGTTTCTGTGGTCTTCTTGTGCCTGTGGAGAGCTCACAGAGCCCCTGAACCACGTGGAGGTCAAAAAAAGAGGGATGACTGAGGAGAGGCCCAAGCTGGGGTCCTGCTGACCCAGGGCTGAGTGTGGGTTCTCACTTTCCCATCCGGGGTTTTCTAAGGCTAGTGAGAAGGACGTGGCAGAGAACAGGATTTTAGGCAGCGTTTTGTTGGTGAGATACAGTGTAGTGGCTCTGAGGCCTTGTGCTGGTACATGCCTGTGTGCAGTGTGGAGGACTTCCCAACCCCGGGCCGAGTCCTTCTATCCTCCTGCAGCCCAGTCCCACCTCAACCAGCTAGTGGGGGCTCTGGCTACAGGCCCATGACTTTTCAAGTGCGAAGTGTGGGACATTAGTCATGGAATTCCTCCCTGGCGGGTTAAGAGCTCAGGCTCAGATCTAAAGCCTTCTGTCTGTCCTCAGGACAGGAGAGGACAGTGCCATGGCCAGGTGGCTCACAGCTAAGGTCTTCCACTGGCCAGGCAGTACATTGGAGTGGTCAAGAGCAGGTCTTGGGGAGTCACCAAGGTCTAGTTCAGGATCTGGGTGTGGGACTCTGGAAAGTGCTGCCCTCTGTCTGTGCCTCAGCTTCCTCATCTGTAAAGGGGGCAGAGTAGTAGCATCTCTCCCACAGGATTGTTGAGATGGTGAAATATAAGTGCTTACCACGGTGCCTGGCACATAGTAGGCCTCTATAAATATTTGGTAAATAATTGGATGAAAGGAGTCCCTGGGACTTGGGAAGATCACAGCTGCCTCCTCCCCTCCCTATCAGGACCTCAGACACATGCTGAGCTCAGCCATTTGTTTTTCTTTAGGGCAGGCAAAACTCGGATCCAGACAGCTGTGGGCTGGGTGCAGGAGGCTTGGGGGCAGGGGGGTGCCCCAATGTCCAGCACAGACAGCCTCAGCCTTCTCCGATTGCCTTGGCTATGAAGCCTGGGTCTGAAAGTTGCTTTGGAAGGCAACAGAATTAGGGGTTTCAGCCTAGTGCATCAAAACTGACCAGGTGGGAGGGACTCTCAAGGTGCCATTTATATTTATTTTTTAAAAGCCACTTTCCTGAAGCATCTTTGCCTTTCTTGCCAAATGGATGGGCTGGGTTATTTCAGCAACCCATCTAGAACTAGGGGCTTCCCCTACCAAGGACCTGAGCCAGAACAAAGAAAAAGCCAAGAACTGTATATGAAGTCATAAAAGTCCCATTAGGACACTAAGAATAACTTTCAGAAAAACATTTTATATGAATTGGACACAAATTCACAAAAGCAAAAAAAAAAGTTCATCCGTCTCCACCCTGAGGGTCTCTAGCTGGGAAGGGGGCTGGGTGTGATGCTGAGGCCAGCACCCATCCTATTTGATCTTTATCTTCAATCCACTTCAAAACGCTGGGGATTGGCGGAGTTGGAGGTTTGCCCCTTCCTGTAATTATTTGGTGTCTAGTAAAGTTTTTATGAGTGTCTGTGCAAATAAATGCATTTGATGTGCATTTGTTTTGGCGAGTGCCGCTTTATATAGGAGGCGTGTGCGTCTTCTGTTGGCCCTCAGAAAAGAAAAGAATGAGAGTGGAAATAAAAATAAAACTAAGATATCCGGACCAGGCAGAGGGGCGGAGCGGGGGCAGTCCCACTGCCAACCCTCTCACACCAGGGCTTGTGGGCGCCAGGGATGCTGCCAGTTGAGTTTGCTGCCACTCAGGACTGGGAGCTGCTCAGGGCTGGGAGGCAGGCTTTGTGAAATCCAGATTCTAGAAAGGTGTTCTTGGAAACAGAACTATGCCTGCCTTTTGGTTACTGTGCCCTGGGTATTCTTAATGAAGTGAGATGGATAATAAATAAAGGTGGTCTTGGGGTGTCGCTTTATCATTGAAGTGACAGACTATGCCTATTTCTCTAGAATTTGAGCTCAGCAGGATCTGGCCAAACAGGCAGACTGAACAGAGATGTGGCTTCCCGCTCTGTTGAGGCAGCCGGGGCGGGGCAGAACAGGCGGTCCTCCTGGGTGTCTGGGAAAGCAGAAGTGCTCCGTAAGGGTGAGGACTCAGTTCGGGGTGTCAGGGGCTAAGAGCGTCCATGC
The DNA here is from genome assembly GCF_053574225.1 of Canis aureus. Taxonomy (NCBI): domain Eukaryota; kingdom Metazoa; phylum Chordata; class Mammalia; order Carnivora; family Canidae; genus Canis; species Canis aureus. Next base: position 4,469,634 of record NC_135626.1, on the reverse strand, counting down.
TCTGCTGGTGTGCAGGATGCAGCCTGCAGGTGCATTCAGCTTGGGCCCATACTATCTCTCTTCCCAGGACTGCAGCCTTGATTTATTTGTTCTAAAATTATTTTAGCATTTTTATTGAAGTATAATATCCACATAGAGAAGTGCACAAAGCATAAAATTACTAAGGGGACACACTCATGTTCCCAATACCCAGATCAAGAGAATATTTCCAGCTCTCCAGAATCTCTCCTTGTGCTCCCTCCCAGGGCACTACCCATCCCTCTTCCAAGGAAAGCACTATCCTGATTTCCAGCACCATACATGAGTTTTGCCTTATTTTTGAACTATATATAAGTGGAATCATACAGGATATACTCCTTATCATGTCATGAGATTTTGGGTGAAAATATAGATTTTTCTGCTGAAAAATCAGAGGTGTGATCATGTTGGACCCTCATTCCAGCAGGGTGATTGATAATCTAGAGCTGAATTGTGTCTTTCCCCCTTCCCCCCAGTCTTTCCCTCCCCCTGGTACAGGACACCCACCCTCTTCTGTTTAGCAGTGGTAACTCCTGATGTAAGCTCCTTCCCCATCTTCAACACCTCCTCAAAGGAATCACTGTATGCACACTGAGGAAGTACATCCAGAATCTTCTCTCATCCCAGTCCCTCATCTGTGTTCAATACTCTCTGAGGTAGAAGTCCTGAGACTTCTCTTAACAGGTGAGGAGATCTTCTGCAGAGAGGTAAAGTCACTTGCCCGGGGTCACACAGCCTTTCAGTGTCAGATTCTGGATTCAGACCTGGACTGGCTGGACTCCAAACCCCAGGCTCTTGTCACCTCCCCACACAGCTCCCTTGGGCATCCAGGCCCAGGCGTGAACAATCCCCTCCTGCCTCCTTCCAGCAGGGAGGAAGCTGGACTTTTTCCAAAGGAAACGCTGGGAAACACAAAACCCAAAACAGAAAACAGGGCAGGGATGGTTCCCAGGCCCCAGCAGCCTAACCTCGGGTGATGCAAGTTTCATCTGGGATGGGCTGGTCTGGACTGGTGCGGCCTCCCCAGATGCATCAAGGAAGGGTGGTGTCATGCCATCCGCTGAGAATGTACCACATGCCAGGCGCTTCCCATGTGTGGTTCCTGAATACTCACAGTGCGCCCCACTTCACAGATGAGAAAACTGAGCTTCAGAGAGGTCATATGTCTCGCCTTAAACCACAGGTGGACGAGTGGCCATGTTGGGTTTTGAATGCATTAATTGTGACTTCAGTGTCTTTGCTCTGTGCCACATTGGTCCTATTCTGATTCAATGGAGCCAAGTGGCTCAGCCACTTTCACTCTTCTGTTATGATGGAGGTGTAACCAGGTGCTTCCTCTTGGGTGAGCAAAGATTCTGGAGTCTGGCTGACATGGTTTGGAGTTTAGTTTGAGGAGCCACGTGGTGGTTCTCAGGGCCTCAGTTTCTTTAGCTAGCAAATAGGGATGATATTACTACTTCCCACTACTATTTGGAGGTTCAACAAGGTCTGTGGGCTTTTGAATCTGGAAGAATTGGCAGTGACCTGATAGAGAGGGCAAGAGGGTCATTGGTGTGCAAAGGTCCTGAGGCAGGAAAGAACTTGCTCTATTGGAAGCATGTATGGCTAGGTTAGAACAAGGATGTGGCTACAGGTGTGGGCAGGAGGCTGACCACGTGGCATTGTGGGTCATGATGAAGAGAATAAGCTTGAACCTGAGGGCTGTGGGGAGCCACAGGAGGGTTTCAACAGCACCGTGCCATGGCCAAGTTTGATTTCTTTTAGGAAGATCTCTCTGACTGTGGTAAGGCCTCCGGCAGGAGGCCAAGTGACCAGGCCTTTGGGTCTCAATATCCCTTTTGTATGGAATGAGGCTGGGCGGTCCGCAGAGCAGACCTTACCCTCTAATTTCCCATAGAGGTTGTGTTTCCAGATTCAGGGTTTCATGTTACACGGTTATTCTTTCTGGAATGTGTCCCCCGAGCAACCCCGCTGGACCCTCCGTAGAAGGAGGGGCTCTCCTCAGTGCAATATGCACATTTATGCAAAGAAGTAGAGCATCCCAGTCCCAGGGCTTGGCAGTATCTGATCCAGAGACAGTTCAGCAAGCAACGGACAGAACAGCGCTCAGGAATTGGGACAAGCTGCAAGCATCAACAATACTAATAGTAGCGACGATACTACCGCACCTTTATTGATGACTTGTGATACCAGGCCCTTGGTGAAGCCTGCAAGATCTGTGATCTTACAGAGTTCTAAAGCCTGTGAGGTAGCTGGCATCGATGCCCATTGTGCAGATGGGGAAAGCGAGGCTCAGAGAGGGGGAAATGCCTGGCTCAAGGTCATTAAATGGAAAAGCCAGGCCAGTAGCTACTGCCCTTATACTCTCACCTGTGGGTGCTGAGCAGCCTCAGAAGGGTGGTGAGTTGGGCGTGCTGTTGAGCTCTGTGGGATCCAGGCAGCCTTGCAACTGTTCCCAGCACACAGAGGAGGCAGAAAATTTGGTCCCCGCGTCCCGACATCCATCTACACATCAGCCCACACAATCTGCCTGGCAGAGTTATTCTCCCTAGAAGAGCTTTTCCAAACCCAGGAAAAGCTTCCAAGTCTAGGCCTCTAAGGCCTCCTGGCCCATGTCCACTTCTCTGGCCTCATCTCCACCTCCTTCCTCCTTACTCCCTGTGTCACTCACAGAGCAATTGTGCTTACTTTAGCTTTTCAAGCAGCGCATACTCTCTCCTGCTTGCAGCGTGTGATCAGGCTGTTTCTTCCCTTTGCCTGGAAGGTTGTCTTTGCTCCTTTTCCCTAGCTTACTCCTATTCATCCTTCTCAGCTCAGTGTAAACATCACTGCCTCCCAGAAGCCTTCTTTTGCCCCCTGGACCAGCTTCGGTCCCCCTCAGTGTTTACAGCAGTACGTGTGGCTCCTTCAGGATAAGATGGAAGCTCCCCACCCCCGCCCCCCACAGTCTCAAGGAGAAACCCAGGAAGGATCAGAGAGGAGTGATGGGGAGGGTAGGACTCAGTGTCAAAGCAATGGAAAGGATTCTACAAGACACAGAGGGGACAAGTGCCCTTGAAATATAACATGGTCCACATTGTGCTCATTTGATGGTTGGGGATCTGCCTCTCCCGTGTAGAGCAGCTGGGGACTCCAGCCAGGCAAGAAACGGATTCTCATGGCAGAAGATGAATCTGATTGTACTGAATGATCATCTTATTTCCTTCATCCCCCTTACTCCCTTCCCTTCTACCCAGGAGCACTAAGGATAAGATTGAAGATGCGTGGATTCACAACCCATGGTAGAGAAGATGCAGAGGAAGACTTGGGCCTGCTAGATTCTGGGGGAGGGTGGAACAGTCTGGGAAGATTAAGGCAGCAGAGACTTAGAGACTGGGAGGAGCTAAGAGGCTAGAGGTGGGGATGAGAGAATGTGAGGAAAGGAGGGAATGATCTCTGGGGAGTCTTGAAGGCAGCCATAAAGGCAGTTCTGGGGGGGGGGGGGCCTGTGATGGTCTCACAGTGCAAGGGGACAAGCGGATGCGGCCAGGGCCCTGGTCCCGTTCATAAGCACCCAGTGCCTAGTGGTGACTGTCAGAATTCCACCTTCAAGGCTACCTTGTCTGCCACTTGTGAGCAGAGGACTGGCAGGCCAGCTTCCCATCCTGGGAGCTCACTATGGGGCCAATTGGAAGATGACAGCCCCAAGGGGACCCTGTGAAAGGAAAACTGTTTTCAGAGTGTTGAGATACAGGAACAAATGTAAAAATCTGTTTCCCGGGACGCCTGGCTGTCTCAATTGGGAGAGCATGCGTCTCTTGATCTTGGGATCATGGGATCTTGGGATCCCTGTTGGTGTCGAGATTACTTGAAAATAAATAAACTTAAAAAAAATTAAAACTTCATTTCCAGCCATTTCTTTTACAAGAATATTAAAAGGTACACAACAAACATGAGCCTTTTAGATACCAAATACTTTCTGCATTTAGGAAGAATCCCACTGGGGAGTAGGGCAGGCTTTGTGAGAGTCTTAAGGCCCTGAATGCTGGGTTCTAGGCTGTAGGGGAGCCCAGAATGTTGGAGACGGCCAGGCTGTCCCCAGGAGAGCCTGGCTGGGAGAAACAGTCCTGATGCCAGAGGATTCCACATATGCCCTGAGCATGTGAGAAGAGATGCGAAGGGATGGGAAGCACCCTCATATTTCTTTAGTGGGAAGATATCCCCCAAATGTATTTGGCCAGTTTGAGTATATAAACTGAAGATGCTGAAACTGTCACATGCCTACTTAAAATATTACATTTACAAGGTGGGTATTACCTGCAAAATTACAATCACAATTTTTTTTTAAGATTTTATTTATTTATTCATGAGAGACACAGAGAGAGAGGCAGAGACACAGACAGAGGGAGAAGCAGGCTTCCCCCAGGGAGCCTGATGTGGGACTCGATCCCAGGACCCTAGGACCATGTCCTGGGCTGAAGGCAGGCGCTTAGCCGCTGAGCCACCCAGGCATCCCAATCACAATTTTTATTATACTTTTAGATATTTATACCAGTAACCTGACAGATGGGTTAAAAAGAGATAATATAGGGATGCTTGGGTTGCTCAGTGGTTGAGCATCTGCCTCCAGCTCAGGTCGTGATCCTGGAGTCCCCATAGGGAGAAGGAGACTTCTGCTTCTTCCTCTGCCTGTGTCTCTGCCTCTCTCTCTGTGTCTCTCATGAATAAATAAATAAAATCTTTAAAAAAGAGAGAGAGAGAAATAGAGATAATGCATAGGGGATGCCTGGATGGCTCAGTCTGTTGAGCATCTGACTCTTGATTTCGGCTCAGGTCATGATCTCAGGGTCATGAGACTGAGCTCCATATTGGGCATGGAGACTGCTTAAGAGTCTCTCTCTCCCTCACCCTCTGCCTCCCGCCTTAAAAAAAAAAAAAGAGTAAAAGATAATAAATATAAATAAACTATTTTTCATGTAATTTCTGAGACAGTTTAGTTTCAAGCTCTTGTATTTTTTCCTTTTTATTATTTTTGTGATAAGATACACATAACATTTACTATCTTAACCTTTTTTTAAAAAGTAGGCTCCACACCCAGTGCAGAACCCAATGTGGGGCTTGAACTCAGGACCCTGAGATCAAGACCTGAGCTGAGGTCAAGAGTCTAACACTCCGCCAACTGAGCCCCCCAGGTGCTCCCCACTTAACCATTTTTAAACATACAGTTTGGCGGCATTAAGTAGAGTTATATTTGTTGAGCATTCATCACTATCATCCATCTCCAGAGCTCTAAGCATCTTGCAAAACTGAAATCATGTTCCCATTAAACACTAACTCCCTATCCTCTCCTCTTCCCAGCCCCCGGCAACCACTTCATTCTACTTCTGTCTCTATGAGTTTGACTACTCTAGATATCTCAGATAGGTGGAATCATGCATATTTGTTCACTTGTGACTGGCTTATTTCACTTAGCATTATGTCCTCAAGGTTCATCTATGTTATAGCATGTGTTGGAATTTCCTTACTTTTAAAGACTGAATAATATTCCACTGTACATATATACCACATTCTGTTTTTCCATTTATCTGTTGATGGACACTTGAGTTGCTTCTATCCCTTGGCTATGGTGAATAAGACTACTATGAATATGAGTATACATATATTTCTTCGAATCCCTGCTTTCTATTCTTTTTTTTTAATATTTATTTATTCATGAGAGACAGAGACAGAGAGAGAGAGAGAGAGAGAGAAAGAGAGGCAGAGACACAGGCAGAGGGAGGAGCAGGCTCCATGCAGGGAGCCTGACGTGGGATTTGATCCTGGGTCTCCAGGATCATGCCCTGGGCCAAAGGCAGCGCCAAACCGGTGAGCCACCTGGGCTGCCCTGCTTTCTATTCTTTTAGATATATACCCAGAAGTGGGATCGCTGGATCATATGGCAGTTATATTTCAATTTTTTGAAGAACCACCATACTGTGTTTCATTGTGGCTGCACCAGTTTACTTTCCCACCAGCAGGTCACAGGAGTTCCAATTTCTCCATGTCCTCTTATTTTTTTACTGGTAGCATCCTAATGAGCATGAGGAGGTATCTCATTGCAGTTTTGATTTGCATACCCCTAATGAATAGTGAAGCAAAGCATATTTTCATGTGTTCACTGGCCATTTGTGTGTCTTCTTTGGAAAGATGTCTGTTCAAGTCTTTTGCCCATGTTTGGTGCTTTGTGTTGTTGGGTTGTAAGAATTCTTTATATATTCTGGATATTAACCTCTTATCAGGTCTATGATTTGCAAATATTGTCTCCCATACAGTTGGGTTGCCTTTTCATTCTGTTGACTGTGCCCTGTGATGAACATAAGTTGTTTTGTTTTGTTTTTTTAAGATGTTATCTAATCATTCGACAGAGCGAGAGAGCGCATGAGTGTGGATAGGAGCAGAGGGAGAAGCAGACCCCCCCACTGAGGGGCTTGAAACCAGAATCCTGGGATCATAACCCGAACCAAAGGCAGACTCCTAACCAACTAACTGAGCCATCCAGGCACCCCTGAGCAGAAGTTTTTAATCTTCAAATCCAGTGTATCTATTTTTGCTTGTGTTGCCTGTGCTTCGCCTGCATTTTTGAATCTGTGTCCTTTGTCTTGACTAAACCACTTTTCAAGATGCCCAGCATCATTTTGCATTTTGTCATCAGCGTCCACTTCTAAGTTGCTTGACATACAAATTCACATGTGGTGCTGTAATTGTCCCTCACCACAGATACCTATTTGCCAAACATTATGCCACAGGTTATATACTTACTCTGCTTGTTGGCATAAATTCATAATCTGTACAGCTTCTATAATGCATTTATAAAGTGGACTGTAAAAGGCTTGTTTGAAACAGCATCCAGCCCCTGTGTGTGCAAGGCCACACTCCCAGGAGAGATTCTAAAGCTACACAAAATTACTTTATCTCTTTTAGCCCATTTGTCAGGTTACTGTGATTAACATCCAAAATCAGCGTGAAGTGAGGTCATTTCAGGATAATGCATCTTTCCCAAACAGCATTGCATTGGTCAAAATGAAATAATTGAGAAAGTGCTCCATAACACAGCATACCCTGTAAGGAAGCAAATATAAGGAATAATTCTGGGGGAAAAACCCTACTTTATATTTCGGCTATCTAATAATTAATATACAATAACAGCAGCAGGAGTAGGAGCAGCAGTGACCACCATGTGTTGGGTACCGCTCCAGCCTGGCTGAGCTCAGTGCGCCACCATTCTTAATGCTGAATCCATATGACAGCCTATGAGGAAGGTACTCAGATTGTTCTCAATCCACAGATGGGGAAACTGAGGCTCAGACAGGTGAAGGCACATGCTGGGAGAGCTGAGATTTTAATCCATGTCTTTCAGAGCCCAGACTCTTAATCATTACATGAGCCTGCTTTCATCCACCTGGCTTTTATCTGTCTGTGAGCACCCAGTGCTGCACATGACCCAGAGAGGAGCCCGCCCTGAAATGTTGGGTTTATAATGTTCCTACCTCGCTCATGAAAGTTGGCTCCAAACTCAGCTTGGTTCCCTCTACCCAGTGGTTGGTGCTTATTCCCAGGGTGCAGCTGATATGTGGAGAGGGCATCACCCATGTCCCCTCCTGCTCAGGCAGGTTAACACCAACTCACCATAAGGTACGTAGAAGAAAGAAGGAGTATTGGAAAGTGAGTATCCATTCAGGCCACATTTACACAGAGGTGACCACATAAAAACATCAGAGACACAAGAGATCCTGCTTCTGCCTTGGTAAAAAGTGCTTTTATTTTTTATTTTTGATAAGGTTTTTTATTCTGGAAAATTTCAAACATAGATAAAAGTAGAGAGTATAATGTACCAATGGATTGTTTGGCAAATCTTGGACTCTCTAATATTTCAATCATAACTATTTTGGTTTATCTTTTCAAATGATGAGGATGCCTTTTTTCTTTTTAAAGATGTTATTTATTTATCTGAGAGAGAGCAGAGCAAGAAAGAGAGAGCATGAGCTGAGGGGCAGAGGAAGAGGGCCAAGCAGACTCTCCATTGAGCAGGGAGCCTGATGCAGGACTCGATATCAGGACCCTGAGATCGTGACCCGAGCTCAAGGCAGATGCTTAACCCACTGAACCACTTAGCCACTCCTAATAAGGATATCTTTTTTTTAAAAAAAAGCTGGCAGCCATAATGCCATTATCACACCTGTAGAAATTATCATCTCACATACCTAGTCAATGTTTACATTTCCCTGATTGTCTCGTAAATGTTTTTATGCCTTACAGAAAAGACCATACATGTCTCTTAAGCCTCTTTCAATCTGTAGTCTCCCCTCCCCCTCCCTCCCGCCCTCCTTCTCTTTCTCTCCCTCCTCCTTTCTGTCCACACCTCTCCACCTTGGAGTTTTTTTTATTTAAGACTTTATTTATTCATGAGAGACACACAGAGAGAAGCAGAGACACAGGCAGAGGGCTCCCCTATGGGGAGCCTGCTGTGGGACTTGATCTCAGGACCCTGGATCATGAGCCAAAGGCAGATGCTCAACCACTGAACCACCCAGGTGTCCCTGGAGTTATTTTTTTGTTATTTTTTTGTTAATTGAGTTTTAAACGTATCACGACGAACAGAGGGATTTAATGTTATTTGCTGTTTTTTTTAATCCTCTGCAATTATTGTTCCTATTGATGCTCAAATGATCTCATGTGGCCAGATAGAGCCTCATAGGTTGGCCCCCGAGGACTTCTGACCCCAGAAGACTTTGATAACTTCCTTGCTTTTTGGAATAACAAGATGCCCTAGACTCATCTTGTATATATTCTGCCTGGAATCAGCTATTTCTCCAAGAAACCAGGGTTTCTTGGAGTGGGGGGTGGTATGTAGAGACCACAGTGGAGGTTTAAGTAATGCTCATTGCTATCAGGTTGGTCACTATTTCTGATATGATATATATTTCTGATATATTTCTATTTTTAGTGGATGGAGCTAGGGAATACAGCTTTTTTTTTTTTAAAGATAAAATATTTCTTGAGTCATAGTTGTCAAAACATGAAAGCAACCAAGGTGCCCTTCAGTAGGTGAACAGATAAGCTATGATATATCCACACAGTGGAATGTTATTCAGTGCTAAAAAGAAAAGTGATATCAAGGCATGAAAAGACATAGAGAAACCTGAAATATATATTGCTAGGTGACAGAAGCCAATCTGAAAAGGCCACATACTGTATGACTTCAGGTATATGACATTCTTGAAAAGGCAAAGCTATGAAGACAATAAAAAGATCAGTGGCTGCCAGCAGCTGGAAGGTGGGAAGAGGAAGAGATGAATAAGGCAGAGCACAGAGGATTTTTATTTTTTTAAAGACTTATTTATTTATTTATTTATTTATTTATTTATTTATAGATTGAGAGAGACAGAGGCAGAGCACGGTGGGGATGGGCAAAAGGAGATGGAGAAAGAATCTCAAGCAGACTCCACGATGAGCGCAGAGCCTGATGTCGGGGCCCAATCTCATGACCTGGAGATCATGAGATCCTGGAGACCACAGGAGCTGAAATCACGAATCAGATGCTTAACCAACTGCGCTACCCAGGCACCCCAAGCACAGAGGATTTTTATGGCATGGAAACTATTCTGTACCATGCTACAGTGGTGGATACATGTCATTCTACGTTTGTCCAAACCCACAGGAGGTACAACACAAAGATGTGAAGCCTGATGTAAACGATGGACTTTAGTTAATGATAATGTATCAATATTGGCTTATCAGTTGTAACAAATGTATCCCAGTAAGGCAAGATGTTAATAAAAGGGGAAACGAGGGGGAGAGAGGGAGAGGAAGGGCATATGGGAACTCTCTGTCCTTCCTGTAAACCTAAAACTGCTCAAAAAAATAAAGTATACTTATTAAAAAATATCTCACGGGTTCATAGTGATACTTCAAATTCAGGACTATAGTGTTTCCACTTAGCCTCATCCATTTATTTGATTTTATTATTTGATTTTATTATTTTTAAAAAGATTTTATTTATCTATTCATGAGAGACACACAGAGAGAGGCAGAGACATAGGCAGAGGGAGAAGCAGGCTCCCCCGCTCCCCAGGGAGCCTGATGTGGAACTTGATCCCAGGACCCCAGGATCACGACTTGAGCCAAAGGCAGAGGCTCAACCACTGAGCCACCCAGGTGGCCCTAGCTTCATCTATTTTAAATCTGTATATCCTTTCCTGCATGCTGGGTGTCCTTTTCTCCAGTTCCCGTGAAAGATATACTTACTTGCTGAGCCCCACTTCCACATAATGTTCTCCGATAAGAACATCAATAGCACCAACAATGTAATTATTGAGTCTTTTTTTCTTTTGCAGTTTACTTATTTATTTTTGCTTTGTCTTTAGGAAATACCTTATTAGGGATAGACAGTTAAAATTACTGTGCGTTAGTCATGGAGTGATTCCTCAGCATGTGGTTATCACAACTTACTATAAGTTAGCTTTTTGTTTGTTTTGCTTTTTTATATCTGGAATTATTTTTGAAACAGTTGACATTATTTTATGATTGTGTGAAATATTTGCCTGGTTTCCAAATCAGGTCTACAAAACATGGGCTATTAGAAACAACCTGACTTCTGTTTCTGCCCATCAACCCTGTTTCCTTCCTCTACCTTTCAGTAACTTTTGCTGCTTCAACTTTTTGGTTTTTCCTTTCATTTTAAAATATAATGCCCCTTCTTAGATAAGTAGAAGTCTAGTCTGCACACTTTTCTCCAAATTTTAGACCAAATTTCTTTCTAGTCAAGCTCCAGATAGTTGCAGAGGAAGGCCTGACTCCAGACTTGGTACACCATCATAATCTACCAGATTTGAAATAAAGTATTTCTTTTCTTTGTTGAGGGCCTAGTACTACTTCTCAGCCATTGTATAGAAGACTTTTCACATTGCTAACTGAGCCTTCAGACAGCCCTATGAGGTAGGAATTATCCCCCCCATTTTGCAGAAGCCAAAACAGGAATTCAGTGAGCTGGGATTTGAACTCGGGTCTCCCTGATTCTATTGGTTCACAAGTATTTCTGGAGCCCCTAACTATTTTGGACCCCATCCCAGGAACTGGGAAACAGAGATGAACCACAATTATGGTATAGGACTGTCTGTCTGTCCAGTTGTTGGTCCACCTGCTGCCCTGGGAGCTCCTTAAGGGAATCTGCATCTGGTCCACTCTGAGCATGAGCCCAGTTCAGTAAAACCAGTGGGTGTTTGTTGAATGAATAAATAAATGAAGAAAGAAAGTTAAAAACAAAACTTGAGGTTGTTATGGAAATCTAATGCCTCTTATACTCAGAAACCTTTGGAAAAAAATAATTTCTAAATTACGGATATAATCTACTTCATTTTGGAAAATTTGGAACATATAGAAAAGCTCAAATGAGAAAATAAAAATAATCCATAGTACTAGTGCCCAGAGTTAGCCTTTTTGTTTAATACTTTGGTCTTTTTTAATGTATGGATATCTTTTTTAAAGAAACAACATTAAAAAAAAAAGAAACAACATTTAGATCCTGATATATATATATATATATATATAATTTGCATTTAAAATGCAAAAAAGTTTGCATTTAAGTAAATCACTAACGATGTATCATGAACATTCTCTTAATTGAACATCCTTTTAAACCTAAGTGTCTACTTAGAGGTTGGATTTATTTTTACCAGTGATGATTTTCTTTACTCTACACAATAATTATAAATTCAAGATTAAGGCTGAATTCACAACAAGAATATTTAGCAGGTTTCTAGGCTGTGCACTGTGCACTAGGCTCAGCCTCAGCTGCACAATCTTTCCCTGGCAGATGCCCAGGGAAATGCCATGAGGATGTTAGCTGCTGATGAGGCATCTGCCTTATCTGGCTCCTTTAACACTTGGAGTTAAATTATCATTTGTGTTTTACAGTTCCAATCTTTGTAGGTATCACTAAAATTCTCTCCTGGCTGCAGAGGAACTATGATAGGCATCAGAACAGGTGATTAAAGGCTGGCTCTGGAGTCAGACTCAATCTAAGCCTGGCTGCACCCGAGATGGCTGTGTGACCTTGGGAAGGAACTTCCTTTCTCTATGCTTCTGTTCCCTCTTTTTAAAAGAAAGATTTATTTATTTAATGATGGGGTGAGGTGGCAGGCAGAGGGAGAGGGAGAGAGAATCTCAAGCAGACTTGTACTGAGCGTGGAGCTCAATGCCAGGCTCAATCTGGACCTGATCACCATCTGAACTGACGAAACCAAGAGTGGGAGGCTTAATGACTGAGCCACCTAGGCATCCCTCAGTTCCCTCACTCTTTTTTTTTTTTAAGATTTTATTTATTTATTCATGAAAGACACACACAGAGAGAGAGGCAGAGACATAGGCAGAAGGAGAAGCAGGCCCCCCCGCCCCGGGGAGCCTGATGCGGGACTCGATCTTGGGACTCCAGGACCATGTTCTGGGCCGAAGGCAGGCGCTAAACCACTGAGCCACCCAGGGATCCCCAGTTCCCTCATTCTTAACACAAGATAGCAACTGTTCCCACCTCCACAGGTGGTCATGAGGAATCAAAGGCAAAATGCCTGTCATATGATAAGCCGCTAATAAATATCAGATAGTGTTATTATAACTTATATGTTTGGAGCATCTTCTCTTTTTTTTCTGAATTGCACTTGCCATTTGTGAGTGTCAGGGCTACTCTGGGCAACTTTTCTTGATGGAAAGATAGGAAGCATCTGGATGGTCACATCTTGGAAGGAAGCATTAGCACCAGCATTTCAGGTGTGCTCTGACCCCATCTGCACCTTACACAGCCAGGTAGCCTGAAACCACTGATGGGGGCTAATGATTTCATTTTGTTTCTGAATTAATAAAAATAATGTATAAAGCCATCGTCAAAGCAATAACATGTAATAAATAAGTTTATGGTCTCTCAAGTGAGACAATGAGCGTTCCAACTCCCCCTCCACCCTTACTATCTAGATGACTCTGAACAGACTATTTCCCATCTCTGAACTCCAGCTTCCTCATCAGCAAGTTGGAGATAATTGCGCAGATGATTGTTTTGTCTACCCCTAGCCAGTATCCATTTCTCTGCTTTTGCTTTAGGGTACCAATTCTCTCCGATGCTGGATCACGATTTTACTCCCAGGCTCTGCTTGTTGGGGCACCTGACCTGGGTTTAAGTCAATCAGTGCACCCATCACCTGGCCAGCAACTGGTTGGTAGGTGGTTATGGGACCCAAGCCCAGCCAATGGCTTGCCCTCAGGCTGTGCGAACCGCCTCATTTCCATAGCCCTGTGGTTGTGAGGGTGGACTGGTCCCTGCTGCAAAGCCTTTTTGCATCTTCATGAGGATGTGCTCCAGAAGAGTAGAGCCAAGAGAAACCAGTTGTGCTGGACAACTTTTGGGCCCTTCATGATGCTAGTCATGTCAAGGTAATCAATACTCTTTGCTTAAATCAGCTTGAGTTGGGTATTTTGTCCCTTTCAAAGGACAGAATCCTGCCTACAAAGCTACTGTATCTGTGTCCCAGAGTTGTTATGAGGATTAGATGAGGAAATGTATAGAAAGCCCTTTATACAGTGCTTGGCACCAAGTACGTGCTAAATAAATGGTAGTTGTTTATATAGTTGCAAGAAAATGCAGATAAAACAAAAAGGAAAATCAAGAGGGAAACGTGCACACTATTCTTTATTTCACCCCTTAGGGATAATCAAGTAAATATTTTGACATTTTCTTCCAGAAAATTTTCCTATGTGTATGTATTTATAAAATCCACAATGAGATTCTCCTCTAATACTGTATCATACCTTATTTCACTCAGATACAAATCAAACACATCATGAAGATATCTCTGCACAATGCTGTCATTCGTGGTGGCTGCATGGCATTTCACGGTTTTGCTGAGTACTCAGATTATCCCTGAGTTATTTTTGAATAAATGGTGCTGTGAAGGCATTCTCCATTATTTGTCCATCAATTGGTCTGTACCTTTGTGCATTTTGTAATTTTCTAATGATCAGTTTCTTTTATTTTTTTAAAAAAGATTTTATTTATTTTTTCATGAGAGACACAAAAAGAGGCAGAGACACAGGCAGAAGGAGAAGCAGGCTGTCTACGGGGAGCCTGGTGTGGGACTCGATCCCAGGACTCCGGGATCACGCCCTGAGCCAATGGCAGATGCTCAACCACTGAGCCACCCAGGTGTACCTCTAATGATCAGTTTCTAAGACTAAGATTGCAAAGTCACTTTTACAGATTGAAAAAACTACATTTGTAAGTTTTATTGAAATGCTTGTTTTGAATAAAATACATGTCTCATTTAGTAATTTTAGGCTGCCAAAACAGCGTATCAGAGACCGAGTGACTTATAAACAATAGAAATTTATTTCCCACAGTTGTGGAGGCGGAAAAGTCCAAGATCAAGGCACCAGCAGATTTGGTGTCTGGTGAGGACATGCTTCCTGATTCATAAACCCCTTATCCTCCAAAGGTAGAAGGAGTAGGAAACTCTCTAGGGTCTCTTTTAAAAGGACACTAATCTATACATGGGCTCCACCTCATGGCCTGATCACCTTCAATAAGCCCCATCTTCAAATATCATCACATTGGGGATTAACCTTCAGCATATGAATATTGAGGGAGGGCACATTCAGTCCATAGCAATACAATATCAAACATTTTTTAAAAGATTTTATTTATTCACTGGAGAGAGACAGAGAGAGCACAAGTAGGATGGAAGGCAGAGGGAGAGGGAGAAGCAGGCTCCCCACCGAGCAGGGAGCCCAATGTGGGGCTCGTCCCAAGACCTGGAGACCATGACCTGACCAAACGCAGACACCCAACCATCTGAGCCATCCAGGTGCCCCCAGGATCAAACATTTAAATGCCTGTTCCAGACAATAGGGAGTGCAGTTCTGTGGGCTCCAAATACTGCTCTGCAGCAGATAGATTACAGATCATGAATTATCGTGATCCTCCTGTAGGAAAGGGACTGTGATCTCCATAACTGAATTAATCAGCCTGTGATGACAATAAGCTGGATCTTGCTAGTTCTGAGCACCAGCCTGTTCACTCAGGAGACCTAGCACCTTGCAGAACCCCATTTTTGTAGGTATTTCAGGGAGACCCAAGGGATGTGTAACATGTACCCACAGGTTAAGTCCTGGCTGTCATTTTATTTCAAAAGGAAAAACTAGGATTGCATTTGTTTGCAAATGATATGATCATCTATGCAGAAAATCCAAGGTAATTTACAAAAAAGCTGCTAAAACTAGTAAGTGAGTTTAGTAAGATTTCAAGATATAAGCTAAGGTCAAAAATCAATTGTATTTCTACAAAGTAGCAATGAACAATCACAAATTAAATTTTTAAAAAAGATTTTATTTATTCATGAGAGACACAGAGAGAGAGAGAGAGGCAGAGACACAGGCAGAGGGAGAAGCAGGCTCCATGCAGGGAGCCCGACATGGGACTCGATCCAGGGTCTCCAGGATCATGCCCTGGGCTGAAGGTGGCGCTAAACCGCTGAGCCACCCGGGCTGCTCCACAAATTAAGTTTTTAAAACTGTAATTGAGCTGTAATTCACATAAGTCCCAGTCATCATTTGACAACGCCTCTATCATCCCTCACCTATGCCTCTGTCCTGTTGAACAAACTACTGTAACCCCTGGCCATGTCAGGACTCTACCATGGCCCACTGTCCACTCTCCTTGGGGTTTCCCTGAGCCCTCTCTGATGACCCTGGAGGGGAAGGAGAGGTCACTCCTCTGGCTTTTGCTTAGTTAGGGCTGCTTGGGCACAGGAAAGGCTAGGGTTTAGTCAAGAGGGGCTTTCTTCCACACAGCCCCCAGCCTCCTTAGGGAGCAGTCACATTGCACATTGGCAGGAGAGCTGTGTTCACACTCGTGGACTGCCACGCTGCCGTCCAGAGCAGCCACATCCTGACTACGCCCACCTCTGCTCCTCAAACTCCGGGCTGAGTCTGGCTCTGGCTCCTTTTCTCTCTCAGGGGCCCGCAGGTGTCACTGCTCCTCTCTGACCTCATGCTCCTGTTGCCCGACTCCCTTGTTCCCTCAGGTTGTCACATGTTTGAACCTGCCATGGGTGTCCCTTGCATCCACCCCAGGATGCTGCCTGGTCCTCATTGGGCACAAATGGCTGCTGAACTTGGATGTGGTGACCCCTTAGCCCCAGTCAGGTGGTCCACTCTGTGACACAGATGCAGAGCTGGAGGTTCAGAGAGCACCTAACCTGCACCTAACGGCAAGTTATGATGGAGGCAGAATTGGTGCCATTTCTCTCTGACACAGAGTTTTATGCTGGTTCTGCTGCGTCTTTCAGGACCAACCATTTCCCACCAGTTTGTTTGTTTGTTTCTTTCTTTTTAAAGATTTTATTTATTTGTTCATGAGAGACACAGGGAGAGGGAGAAGCAGGCTCCATGCAGGGAGTCCAATGCAGGACTCGATCCCAGGACCCTGGGATCATGCCCCAAGGTAGATGCTCAATCACTGAGCCACCCAGGTGCCCCTTGTTGCCAGTTCCTAAAACCCATAGTCTGAGAAGCTCTGAGCAGGGAGGCTGGGGGTGAAGGGTGTCTGGTGAGTGAATGGCGTGGAGCTCTGGAAGAAAGACCTAAGCTTTCCCATTCACCTGCCTAGATTCAAGTCCCTGTACACTCTGTCCCCAGGGCCCATCCAGGGGAAGCTTCTCTCCTTTAAGTCCTACTGCCAGACCCAGCTTTCTGCCCTGGGGCTCCTGAGTTTGGAGGCTCTTCACCTGCCTCAGCCCTGGGTAGTGTGGGGATGGGGTTGGATGGGAGGGCGGCTGGGGTTTGACAGGCAGCTGGGCTCACTGGGCTGCAGGCCTGGCCCACCTCCTTTACCACCACCCCCCATCCCAGCTGGCTCCAGAGGGAAGCGGGGGTGGGGGCAACTTCACAGGGAAACTTTTGTTCTTGCCCAGAACAGACACAGGCTGGGGACCTAGCTTCCCCTTGGCTGCCACGGAGACTGGGGCCACTTGAGTTCATGTTTATTTTCACAGCGTGGATTCCATGGAGATAATCGGCCCTGACAGGGAAGCCCTGGTAGAGGGCTCAGGCCTCTGTGGAGTGCCTACTACGTGCTAGACCCGGTAGGCAGGGGCCAGTGGAATCCACAAAGCAGCCCCAGGGATTAGACACCGAACCACACTTGACTGAGGAGGAGGCAGCCATGGTACAAAGGGGGAAGCCACTTGGCCGAGGTCACACAGCAGGTTAGTAGAGAACTGGAAGAGGAGGCCACTGCTCCCTTGGGCTTTCTTTCTACCTTATGCCTGAGTTAGAGGCCAAGGATCTTAGTCTCCCTGGGGCTTCCTGGAGGAAGTACTGCCTAGGGCTTCACACAGGCCAGGGTCTGAGAAACAGGGTAGGTAAGAATGGGGTGTCCCTTTGAGGGGCTCCCATCCAAGCTGAGGCCTTGGGCAAGCAGCATGCTCTGAGCCTCAGTCTTCTCCTCTGCATAGTGGGGTTGATTACAGTGTCTGTCTCATCAGAGGGCTGTGCATACCCATTAGGACTAAGAGCTCACTCTTAAGTATTGTTAATATTATTATCACTGCTACTCTTCCATCGTACCCAGTCCTAAACCATCAGGCTCACCAGGGGCTCCAGGAGTCTCCTAGAAGACCTGTCGGTGCTCTTCCCGGATGGAGGCTTTTTCTGCTCGGGCTGCAGGGGATGTGAGAGAAGGGCTGAGCCGTGTCTGAAAGCCTGCTGCTGGTCCTCCCTGAGGAACAGACCGGATTGCACGGGGACTCACCCCCGGCCCCTCCCGGCTGGGCATCACCCCTTACCCCCTGCATCCTCCTCACGGGGCCACGGGCCACCACCGACTAGCGGTTCTCCTGCCAGTCCCAGGCCCAGGTCTGCCCTCACATCCTCCCTCCACGTTATTTATTTATTTTTCCATATTTACTTTCTCCTTTAGTTTATTTCACTTCCGAAATACATCTTGAAGGCACAGATCGATCCAATTCACCGGGCTGGTGACGAGCCTGCCAGTAAGCCCGGCATCGGACGCCAGAGGACCCGGGGAAGCAGGCGAATCAAAAACCAAACATGGAACCAATAAAATCTTTAACCTGACACTACAAACTTCCCACAGACTTCAGAGAAATACCTCCAGAAGTGCACGACCTCTTAGTTTCTCCCCAAGGCTACCTCCTCCTCCAGCGGGGTCTTTCTAAAATACAGATTTGACCCTGTCACTTCCCGGCTTCAAAACCCCTCGATAGCTCCTCATTATTTATTATTCTTCTTCACTAACATTGATCGCGGTCCTCTGCCGCGGTCCCTGCCGAATGCCTTTCGTGCATGTGTTCCCGCGGGGCAGGGACTGCTGCTATCCGGGTCTCCGGCCGGGAGGGCACGGCCACGTGGGGGGACTGCAGGGTCACACAGCTGGCGAGTGCTGGGGCCGGGATGCAAACCTGGGTCAGTCTGAATCCCGAGCTTCTTCCCCTCCACCTCGGCACCACTGGATCCCTCAGCCTACCCTGGAAGAGCCCCCCGCCCGGCTGACATCGCCCCATCTCCTGCCACGCTGCCTCTCCCCCCCACCGCCCTCCCTGGGCTGACCCTCCCCGCTCATCACTTCTGTCCCTGTCTCAGGGCAGAAGCCCCACCCCACCCCTGGGCCCAGACCTCCGCCTGTTCACTCGGCAGCGTCCTCTGAGGGACCTCCTTGCCTCCAGCAACCCACCAGCTCCTGGGACTTGAACTTCTGAATCAGCAGCAGGGCCTCAAGTGTCCCGTTTTGAAATAAAAACCCTCCCTGACCTTAAGCCTCCTGCTAGACACCAACTTCTATCTCTGTTCCCATTTCCTGCCAAGCTTTTAAAAGACCAGCATGGGGACACCTGGGTGGCTCAGGGGTTGAGCATCTGCTTTCTGCTCAGGTCATGATCCCCAGGGTCTTGGGCTTGAGTCCTGCATCGGGCTCCCTGCAGGGAGCCTGCTTCTCCCTCTGTCAATGTCTCTGTCTCTCTCTGTCTTTCATCAATCAATAAATAAAATCTTAAATAATAAAAAGCCAGCCTGTAGCCCCGTCCTTGCTGGCCTCCTCACCCACGCACACTCAGCCTTCAGCTCTTGGCCTTCTGTCCCCTGTCCCACCTCTCCTCTGCAGTGACACATGGATGGCCTCCACGTAGGCTCATCGGTCCCGTTTGTCAGGCCTTCACCTCACATCTCTTCTCTGGCTCACCACCTTCCAGCTGCTCCTTCTCTAGCTACTTTTTGACACTTCTTCCTTTGCTCTGTGTCTTAAATACTGGCATGCTCTAGAGTTCCACATCAGGCCCACAACATTCCCTGCACTGCTCCATCCTCCCTGGGAAGTGTCAGCCCCAGTGACCTGCACCCCAGCCCTGGCTTCCCTCCAGAAGGCCATAGCCGACTGCCTGCTGGTGTCCTGGTGTCCTCACTGGGACACCCCCTTTGCCCCTCAGACTGGGTGCGTCCCCATTGGAACTCCTCATGAGCCCTCGTCTGTCTGCTTACCAGAAGGTGGAAGCGGGACATTTTGTAGACTTCTCCCTCTTCTCCTTTATTTTCTACTCCTCAGGTTCCATATTGGGCACCCAGTCCTGTGGGTCTACCTTACACACATCCCCTCTCCTCAGCATCCCCCAAGCACTGCCCCTGTTCAGCTGCCATAGTCTCTTGCCTCCTCCCGTCTCCAGCCTTCCCCTCTGAACTCTTCTCCCCACTGCACACGGAGGATCTTTCCCAAATGCAAATGTGATCTGGTTATATGCCTTCAGTGGCTCCCTATTGCTCTCACAGTAAAATTTACCTCAATAGAACCCATTATGATGTGGCCCCTGCCAGCCTCTCCATCCTACATTCTCACCAGGGAATCTCAGATCAGTTCACTACCCTCTCTTGCCAATCTCACACGCTTGATATCCACAGGAACTACATGGAGACCCCCATCACTTGAGGCTCTCCTGCCTCCATGCCCTTGTAATACCTGTTCCTTCTAATTCAAACACATTTCCTCTCTGGTCTTCCAGGCAAACTACTCTTCATAGCTGAGTCTTTCTTTCCTATGCCGAGTGCTACCTCCCTTGGATTCCCCCGGAGGACATGCAGGTGCCCCTCTCTCAGTCCTACTGGAGCCTATACAGGCACCAATGAAAGTGAGTATTTATATCTTAAGAGTCTTGTTGTATCTGTTTATCTCCCCCAACCCCACGCTTCCGCTGGATTTGGGAATGACTTGAGTGCTGGATTCAGGGAGGATTTAATTCTGAGTCTCTAGGGCTCAGCTGATGGTCTGGCACAGAGAAGGAGCTTGACAGTATTTGCTGGGTTCTCCCCAATTCAGAAAATAAAAAAACAAAAAGGAAGCTGGACTGGAAGTTTGGAGGACCAGCTGGGAGGGCCAGTACTGGGGGCTTCAAGCTGGAACCAAACTTGGGTCTCTTTGGTGATATAATCTGGGGTCCAGAGAGTGCCACAGAGTCTTGGACTGGAAATGGGGCCCCAGTTTCGTGGGTGAGTTCAGGGGTCATCCCTCTTGGAGTCAGACAGACCTGGTTTTAAATTTCAGCTCCTCTTCCCAGCTTTATGACCTTGGGCAAGTCTCTTTATCTCTCTAAACCTGTTTCCTCTCTTGCAGCTGGTGGATTGTAACTGCCTCCGGACTGCACTGATTCTAATAAGGTAGCTAGCTAGACTAGTGCCAACACCTAGTGGATGCTCGGGAGATGTTCTTTCACACAGTCGTGCAGTCTTGGGGCCCCCATTCCTCTCCCGGGGAGACCTGGCTTGACAGAGGGTAGTGATCAGCAACGGTAGCTACTTTTACTTCCTACATGTCCCAGGCACTGTACTCAAGTGCTCTACCTGAATTATTCCATACTGCTGTCCTTTCCTTTGCCAATGAGGAAGCTCAGGTTCAGAGAGGTCAGGCTGTTTGCCCAAGGTCACACAGGCAGTGATGGATGCTGGGATTTGAAAGCAGGCCAGGCTCTGCTTCTGGTCCTGGTGAGGCTCAGCTTCCTTCATAGTTCTCCCAGCCAGGCAGACTTTGCCCACTCCCCCCGCCTCCCCTCTGCCCACTGCTAGATCTGTTTAAACTAGCTGAGCAGGGTGAGGTGGGGAGGCCGCAGAGAAGGTACGGAGATGTTTGTTTTCCTTGGGGGTTTATATCAACATTGGTCTTGACATTTCGCCTGTTATTATGTGTGGTTCTTTAGAGGGTGAAATAATATTTTCTTTTGCTTGAGAAAAGGACAAAGTTCAGACAGAGCTCTTGGCCCCAAATGGATTTTCCTCCTTCTCTGCTTTCCATGTGCCATAGCTGCTCCATGTCGTCGGAGCCATCTCTGCAGGGAAGCATCCTCCCCGGCCTGCTGTGGATGCACCAGGGTGGCGTAGATTCGCCTCACGCTGTAAACTCCATCCAGGGATGCAGTCGGTGGGTCACACCTGCCGTTCTCACCATACACGTATGTGGTAGAGGCTTCTGTGTGCCGTGGCTGGGTCCTTCCACATTTGTTTGCCTTTTTCAGATACATGCGGTGGGGAGCTGGGTGGTACACTCACCATGCCACCCTGGACACACCCTGGGGGTGGTGCACACCGATAACGCTGATGGTGCATGCAGCATGCCGTAGGGAAATCCCAGAGGCTCGAGAGATCCTCTTTGGGCTTCACAGTCTGTGCACTTTAACTGGGCACCTGGAGACATAGACATTCTTCCTGATGGTGAAGAAAGCCCCTGAACTCCAGACACGTCCTGGGTATTTGAGCTGTGTGCAGCGTGCTGGAGGGCAAATGCGTGCAGGGACTCTTAGCATCCTGGAGACCTCGTTCTCTGGGTACATCTCCTCAGTGTGCTACAGATGACAGCCACAGTGTGGCCACCACTCCAGGTTAGCATGCCACAGCTGCCGTGGGACACTACCACCGACTAGGTGGCTTAAAAGAGCAGAGATTTATTCTCTCACAGTACTTGGAAACCAAGGGTCTGAAATCAAGATGTTGCCAAGACTGGTTCCTTCTTCTTCTTTTTATTTATTTATTTATTTATTTATTTAAATTTATTTATGTATTTTTAAGTAATCTCTAGGCCCAACATGGGGCTCAAACCCACAACCCCAAGATCAAGGGTCACACATCTCTCCACCTGGGCCAGCCAGGTGCCCCAGGATTGGTTTCTCCTAAGGCCGCCAGGGATCTGTTTCCTGCCTCTCTTGTTGGTTCTGCCAGCAGTTCTGGGTGCTTGTGGGCTTGTAGCTGCGCCACTCTGATCTTTGCCCCTGTCCGCACATGGCCTTCTCCCTCTGTGTGTCTCGTTTGGGTCTGTGTCCCTCTCCTTTCTTACAAAGACTCCAGTCATTGGATTCAGGGCCCACCATAATCCAGTGCGTCCTCATCTTAGCTTAACTAATTACATCTGCAGAGACTAGTTCCAAATAAAGTCACAGGCTGAGATTCCTGCTGAACATGAATTCGGGGGTACTATTAACCCAGTAGTACAGCCCCCACTCCTTGAGCTCTCTTTGTGAAGAACACAGTTAAACCTTTTTTTAAAAATAGAGATTTTATTTATTTATTCATGAGAGACACAGAAAGAGAGGCACAGACACAAGCAGAGGGAGAAGCAGGCTCCATGTGGGGAGCCTGATGTGGGGCTCTATCCCAGGACCCCGGGATCATGACCTGAGCCAAAGGCTGATGCTCAACCACTGAGCCCGCCAGGCGCCCCATTATACCCTTTTGGTACATTACCTCATTTAGTTCTCCCGAGAGCACTTAAGTGGTCGGTGTCCTCTTCATTTTTGGTTGAGACAGCTGAGGTTCAGAGGGGGCGCCTCACTTGCCCCGGGGTACACAGCCACTCTAAGGGGGTCCGAGCTTCAAACCCAGGACTACTGGAGTCCTGCCACCATTATGCCCTGTGCAGCAGGGAGCTGAGGACACATTCCACACATACTCCACATCCTCTAACTCAGGGCTTCTCAACTGTGGCTTCATTGAGATTTGGGACTGATTAATTCTTTAAAAATGTTTTAAAAATTAATTTATTTTTTAACTTAAAATCAATTAATTAACATGTAGCATATTATTGGTTTCAGAGGTAGATGTCAGTGATTCATTAGTCTGTTTTTTTAAAGATTTTATTTATTTATTCATGAGAGACACACACAGAGAGAAAGAGGCAGAGACACAGGCAGAGGGAGAAGCAGGCTCCATGTGGGGAGCCCAACGTGGGATTCGATCCCGGGACTCCAGGATCATGCCCTGGGCTGAAGGCAGGCACCCAACTGCTAAGCCACCCAGGCGTCCCACATCAGTCTTATATAAACTCCCAGTGCTCATGACCTCATGTGCCCTCCTTAATGTATCACCCAGTTACCCCCTCCCCCGCCCCCTCCCTTCCAGCAACCCTCAGTTTGTTTCCTATGATTAAGAGTCTCTTATGGTGTGTCTCCCTCTCTGATTTTGTCTTGTTTTATATTTCCCTCCCTCCCCTACGCTCCTTTGTTTTGTTTCTTAAATTCCACATGTAGTGACATAATATAATTGTCTTTCTCTGATTGACTTATTTCACTTATCATAATACCCTCTAGTTCCATCTATGACATTATAAATGGCAAGATTTCATTTTTTATGGCTGAGTAATATTCCATTGCATATATGCACCACATCTTCTTTATCCATTCATCTACTACTGTTCTGATTAATTCTTTATTGTGAGGAGCTGTCCTATGCATTGAAGGATGAAGCATCCTTGGCCTCTAGCATTAGAAACCCATAGAACCTCCCGCAGTTGCAATCACCAAAAATTCCTCTGGATAATGCCACCTGCACCCTGGGTGGGGGTGTGACATTGCCCTCTGTAGAGAGACACTGCTATGGATTTACTCCTTTTGGGGCAGATGTGGTCTGTGTGAGAGGACAAGGCTTGCCCCTTAGGTGTGACAGGTTCAGGATCATAAGGGGAAGGGACAGTGGAGATGATGATGATGACAAAGGATGCGACAGGCGCCCCTGCCTGTGGCATCTTATTTGTTTCCCTCTCCAACCCCTGAGGAACCCATGCTGTGAGGCTGGTGAAGGAGATCACAGCAGCTCAGCACCTGGGACGCTTACCTTTGGCGCTTTGCAAAAGAAAGCCCCTGTTGTCAACTCCCCCAGGCTGCTCCCTGAGGCCTGGTGATCCTTCCTAATGACCCCGGGGTTCAGAAGCTCCTGACAATCAAGGCTCCAGGGGGGATTAACTGTACCCAGAATTGGTCTGAGTGCTGACCGATGGATTTTAATACTTGCTTCTTTGTTGACCTTCAAGAGCAAGGCACCTGTCTGGGTGGATCCAAAAAGTAAAACCTTTGATTTGTTCTTAATATTTTATTTATTTGGGATCCCTGGGTGGCGCAGCGGTTTAGCTCCTGCCTTTGGCCCAGGGCGCGATCCTGGAGACCGGGATCGAATCCCACGTTGGGCTCCCGGTGCATGGAGCCTGCTTCGCCCTCTGCCTATGTCTCTGCCTCTCTCTCTCTCTCTGTGACTATCGTAAATAAATAAAAATAAAAATAAATAAATTTATTAAAAAAATATTTTATTTATTTGATGAGAGAGAGAGAGAAAGAGAGAGAGAGCACAAGCAGGAGGAGCTGTAGAGGGAGAGGGAGCAGCAGATCTCCGCCAAGCAGGGAGCCCGACATGGTCTCCATCCCAGGACCCTGGGATCATAACCTGAGCTGAAGGCAGACACTTAAACGATGGGACCACCCAGGCACCCAGTAAAATCTTATTTTTAAGAAGGGTAGCATCTTTTCTCCCCAGAATAAAGGCCTAAGAGCTTACTCAATGTTCTATGCTAAGTGTACCTGGTGCCAGCTGACAAACAGTCTGAATTTCCCAGACTCCTGCTCTGAGAGGAACAGTCAGGCTTGGGCAGGGCCTCAAGTGACAAACATTTTCTGAGCACCTAGTATGTACTAGGCCCAGTTTTAGGTGTTGGGGATGGAATGCGCATGGAACCTGAGCATGATCATAGAAGCATAGAAGATGCTGTAAAAAGAGGATGCAAGTGCTGAGTTGGGGGAACTCGGGGGCTGGGGCTGGGAGGGCCACTCTGGACCAAGCAGCCAGGATCGGGATGGGGTCTCTGTCCTGGCCTGGGCTCCCCAAGAAAGTAGGGCCTGAGACAAAGCTGCAGCATAAGTACTTTATGGGAATAAGGGATGCAGAGTGAATCAGGGAGGAGAGAGAGCCAGCATGAAGATGTGTCATCAAGTTGGCCACTGCCATCAAGGGACAGTGTGTGCTCAGTCTTGTAGGACAGGTGTCTGCCCCCTGGATTAGTCCTCTTGTGGTCAAAGGCTTACTCCACTCACTACTCAGTGGTTATCCCTCTCAGTGGTTATCTCTTCCTGCACATTTGGGTTGCAAATGCATGAGTTCCAAGGGGGTTTCCACTGTGTAGTATGTAGGGAGAAGCCCTAATGCTGGAAATGAGCTAATCATGGTCCAGCCCAAGGGAGGCATTGTCCCATCACCCCTGTGTCTGGCTGGAATCAAGGCAGCAGAGTGCTTAAGGGTGTCCATACAGACACCCGGTTTTACTCCGATGGTAACATATCCCCATCAGGAAATTGACATTGATGTGATTCCCCTATTTTACTTGTGCTCATTTGTGTGTGTGTGTGTGTGTGTGTGTGTGTGTGTGTGTCCATACAGACACCCTCCTCTCTGAGGAGGTGGCATTTGTCCTGGGACCCAAGGTGAGAATGACCTTTGTGCCTGACCCCCTAGGTCCCCTGTGACGAAACCTAGAAAGAACATATGCTTATAGGTTTTTTTTTCTTTTAGTAAAGAAAGAAATAAAAGTGTTCTTTTTTTTTTTTTATTAGCCACAAGTTTCAGAAAGGTAGAGTATTTTATCTTTTATTTTTTAATTATTGGAGTACAGGTGACACACAATGTTAGGTTATTTTTGGGCATATAACATAGTGATTCTCTACACTATGCAGTGGTCACCATTGGAAGTGTGTTACATCAGACAGAACATGAGTCTGTGGCTCCCACTGGTTGCGTCTTGACCTTTGTGGAGACCTGGGGCCAAGCCTTGTGAGGCTCTCTGGTTTCTGATACCACGCAGAACCAATTCTGGGTCCTGCAGAGATACAGCCAATACGAAGTGCTTCTTGGGGAAGTCAGAAAAAACATCCAATGACATAAGCCAGGGGGTGAGCTCCGGTCAGAATCTTCATGATTTGATGATACTTGCAGATAATTCTGGTTGCTCTCCAGCAGTGCTGTCCAATAGAAATGCATAAAACACATGTGCTTTAGAGTTTTCTAGGAGTCCCTTAAAAAAGAAACAGATGAAAGTCATTTTAATAAAATATATTACTTAATTTAGTATATAAAAATGCCACTTCAATATGTAGTCAATATAAAATATTAATGAGACAATTTATATTCTTTCATTCATATTATGTGCTTGAAATCTGGTATGTAATGTGATGTGTCTAGCAGGACATGTCAATAGGTACTGGCCATATTTCAAGTTCTCAGTGGCTACATGTGGCTAGTGGCTCCTGTTGGACAACCTAACTCTAGACATTAGAAGTGTACTTTATTTTGTGTATTCAGATAATCTGTTTCTATTATCATAAGCTTGAAGAGTCTTCATGGGCACTGGCCCATTGGCGATGACTGGCCTAGGAATAAATGGCCAGGGCGCTATGTCTTTGGTGGACATCTGGGTTTTTTTAAATTTTTATTTAAAGATTTTATTTATTTGAGAGAGTGTGAGCACACGAGTGCACACAAGCAGGGGGAGGGGCATAGCAAGAGGAAGAAGCAGACTCCCTACTGAGCAAGGAGCCCCATGCAGGGTTTGATCCCAGGACCAAAGGCAGACACTTAACTGACTGAGCCACCCAGGCACCCCAGGCATTTTTTTTAATTAAACGTTTTTAATGAGATAAATGTAGATTCAGATACAGTTGTAAGAAATAATAATTTATCTATGCCCTGTATCCAGTTTTATTCCAATGGTAACATATCCCCATCAGGAAATTGATATTGATGGGATTCCCCTATTTTACTTGTGCTCATTTGTGTGTATATGTGTGTGTGTGTGTGTGTGTGTGTGTGTATCTAGTTTTGTGCAATTTTATCACATACACATACACCTACTACCATAGTCAACTTGCTGGACAGTTCCTTGTGACAGGACCCTCCTGGTATTTGCCCTTTTATAACCATGTCCTCTCCCACCTACCCCTCCCATTTTAACCCCCGGCAACCACTAATCTATTTTTCATTTCTAAAATGTTGTCATTTCAAATATATAAATGGAATCGATATGTGACTTTGTGGGACTAGCTTTTTTCACTCCACACAATTCCCTGGAGACTCATCCAAATAATTGTCCTTATCTGTAGCTCCTTACTCTTCATTGCTGAGTAGTTTTCCACATCCTGTGCTATAGCTCCTAACCTCATGCAGCCAGGGGCTGTACCTGTGTCCACAGTGTGCCCTTTTCATGGCCATTCTACCTCAGAGGGTTGAATAGAAGTCCCATGGCTTATAGCCAGGCAGGCCCTGACTGCTATTCAGTGATTAGCATTTAAATGACAGAGGGTTATGGTTAAGATTAGGATAAAGATTAAACAAGATAATCCATAGAGTGTTTAGCAGAATACCTGGCAAGTAATCTGCTAAACACTAACCAAGATAAAGTTATTTACAAAAGTGAATTGGGGTTTGCTCTAACGCACAGAAAGCAGAGGCTTGAGAGCTCCCAGTGCGCTATCCCTGAGGTCTCACTATACTGTAGAGGTCTCAGACCGAGTTGCCCAGGGTTGCCTGCTGGGAAGTAGAGGGGCTGGGTTCAAATTTGGCCTGACTCTAGGTTCTGCACATTGCTCCATTTGCCCTGATGTCAGAGGCTGTGGAAGACCATCCTTGCTGGCCTGATGTGTCCTAGGACTCTCAAAGGAGCATGCTGAGGCCACCTTCCCCACCCTCACACCTGCCCTGTTGGCTCTACCCACCCAGCTCAGCGCCTGCTCTGCACTCCTCTGCACTCTTCTCTCTTGCCCCTCTGGGTGGTCACATCCTAACCCTGCTGTGCCAGGAGCTGCTCTCTGTCCACCTGTGCTCCATCCCCTCTGCTGTGATGTGCTGCCCATGCTGCCCACCCGCACAGAGTGGTATTTCTGCAAACACTGCAAACTGCCACCCACCGCACAGGCCTGCCGTCCACCTCACCCACCTGCTCCTCTGTGCAGAAGTTCAAGATCAACATGGAACCCCCACCCCACCGGGTCCCATCTCTGTAAAGGGCAGTCCTTCCAGCTACTTGCTCAGGCCAAAGACCTTGCTTTTTTCTCTCACTCCACACTACTCCATTGGGAAACCTTCTCAGCAATCCCAAGTATATCCTGACTCTGAGCATATCTCCCACGCCCTGACCCCTTCACATGTATCTGGTCCAGGGCACTATCACCGTCTGCTCAAATGACAGCAGTGGCCTCCTAACTGGCCTCCATGCTTGTGACCTCTTTGTAATGCACCCTGCTCCCCACCCCAGCACTCCTCACCTCCTTCTCCTGGAGCACTCAGCACCATCTAACCTACTGTATTCTTTGCTTATTAATTTTGTCTAGTGCCTGTCTTCGCCTTATTAGAACCTGAGTGCCACGAGGACAGGGATATGGGTCAGAATTGCTCCCTGCTGCATCCCTAGAATAATGCCTGCTGCATTACAGGGCCAGGTACATGCTTCCTGAAGGCCTGCATCCCTCTGCATGCACGGCTTGGGCTGTGCTTGTTGGGGCACAAGCTGGATTTGCTTGTCATAACACACAAGTGAAACTCCTGACCCACATTGGATTCATTGGCTAAGATTTAGGTCCTCACCCGCTCCATACACTGGGCTCACTCCCTGCATCATTGTCATGGTTACCAAGAGTCCAGAGTGACCCTTGATGTGGGTCTCTCTCCAGCCGGTACCCATTCAGGGATTTGGCACTGGTTGGCTAAAAAATTGGCACCAGTGGGACAGTGACACTTGTCATTCAACCCAGGCCAACCACTCTGGGTTCCAACTGCGTGATGCCACTGGATACCCCAGGGTCTTACCCTCCAGTTGGGTTCTTTGTACCCCATTACTTCCAGTAGGGCCACAGAGATTGTAGGGTTGTGAGGAGGGGATCATATGACAATTCAACAAAGCCCTACCATGTGTCATTTCTTCACTGGCTCCTAACACCAACCCTGGGATGCAGGTAGTGCCATCAATCTCTCCGCACTTGAGTTCCTATGAACTGGACAACTTGTCCAAGGGCTCCCAGCAAGTATGAGGTAGAGCTGGGTGTCAACCCGGGACACAAGGTGCTAACACCTGTGGTGCAGAGGGGTGGAGGGGGAAGCAGGGGCTTTGGGCTGATGTCTGCAGGTCAGGAGCTACTGCAGGATCTGCATGCCCCATGTCCCCATAGCCATCCGCAGGCCACCTAGGATGAGATGTGAATAACAGGCTAGGGTGGGGGCGAAGGTACATTCAGGCCCTTCCATGGGGATACTGACTGCTCGGAGCAAGAGTGCCGTCCCCGGGCATGGGCAGACTAGGGCGGTGCCACAGGGGCACAGCCGGGGAGAGGCTGAGACCACACGGTGGCTGAGGATGCAGGGGGCGGTAACCAGGCCTACCCCTGAACAGTGGGCACAATTCTCAACCGGACAGAATCAGGGACACAGTAGACTATGGCTGGGGACGGCAAGGCAGGACTGGAGATGTAGTGGGGCAGTCCCAGGGGACACCGAGTCTAGAGCTGTTCCCGGCCCCCTGCACCCTCCCCTCCTCAGGTCTCTCAGCCCTAACCACCCCCCCCCACCCCTGCCTTACCCTGTCCAGGAGCTGCTCCTCTGCGGCTGCCACCCTCTGACGCGCCTTTGAAATCTTATCTCTCATCTTGTTCTCTGTTTCCTCCTTGTCCAGGCCTCATCTGTCTCCTGCCTCCCCCACCCCCCACCTGCTTCCCATCTGTGGCCCCTCCCCCGCCCCTGCCTGCTGGCCACTGCCTCCGTGCTGGCCTGGCCTGTCCTGTCCTCCCGGCTCCGGATCCAGCCCTTCCCTGCCTGTCCAGGGGAGATTTGAGTTGTGAGTGAGGACCCTGCCTGCTGCCTCCTGCGAGCCCTGAACCTCAGCCCCAGGCCCCTGTCTGGGCCCTCCTTCTCTCCCCTGGCCCCCACCCAGCCCTCAGGCCCTCACACTCCCAGGTCAACCGCTCGAGCTCCCTGAAGGCTGGGTCCCCAGGGCCCCCTCTGTCCCTCACAGCACAGGCCACCCTCCGTCCTTGAACTTGCCCAGCCTAGCCTTCACCTAGGGTTCTGTCTCCAGTCTGTGACCTCCTCTAGGTCAGGGACTCCACCCGCATTCTTTACAGATGGCGAAACTGAGGCTTGGTAAGCAGGCACCCCATCCCCAGTGCTTCCTTGGTCTAGGCTGCCCCTCAGTGAGGTTGTCCTGACAGCTTGACGTAGCTCGGCTCCTTCCCACTCTGGGTGCCCCCGCACCCTCCATCCCTGCACCCTAGTTTCTTTTCCTCTGGGGCCTCACCACCCACTTTACAGGGAAAACAGAAGGGGGTTAGCCTCACCCTCCTGGGGGCCGACCTGAGTGTCCACTGTGCCCCAGATGCCCCGGCAGAGGCTTCCAGCATCCTGCCCCTGTCCCCGGGGGCCCCTGCTGCCTCCAGAAGTCTCTATCCTATGAAATCAAACCGCCCAGCCTGCCTGAATTCAGATCCCAGGCCCGCCACGTAGTCACTGAGTGATTGCTGGCTCGTAAGTTCCTTTTCTTCGGGCCTCAATTCCTGCACCTGTAAATTGCCGAGGAGGGTGATGAGGGTGCCTATCTTGGGGGTGTTGTGAGAATTACATGAGTTAATGTGCACAAAACATGATGCAGCAGGACCCAGCGTGTAGTATGTGCTCAGTGAATAGCCCTCCTTGCTCTCACATGCCACAGTGGCAGCAAAAATGTGGGAGAAAATCGTGTACTTGAATGTGCAGGTAACTGTCCCCGGATACCAGTGATGCCTTCACCTTGACCCCATCCCTGAGTGCTTTCCAACCTCAGTCTCTTTGAGTCTTGTCAACAAACTTGGCGGTGTGGACTCTTGCTCCCACCTTCCAGATGAGCAACCAAGACACAGAGGGCAGAAACCCACCCAGGTCACACCTCGGGTATGCACGAGGTAGGATATGCAGGCCAACAGTGGGGCTTCCAGGCTGTAGGACCCTGGCTCAGGAACTTACCACTGGGTGTGACCTGGGACCAGTCGTGTGGACTCTCAGCCATAGTTTATCCATATGTAGAATGGGGATACTTGGTCTTACCTCACCAAGCCACAGTGAGAATCCAGTGATGTCTGTGGGCTTACTCAGTGATCACTCAGTGATCAGGGCTGGGGTTTGCCCCTGGTCTGTCAACTGTGAGTCTGAGCCTACCCTTCCCACCTCATGGCCCGGCCCATCCTGCTCTGCTAGGGACACTCAGACATCTGAAGCCATATGTACATCGATCACAGGTTCTGGGAGGTGAGGTCTACTGCTCCATTTGGAAGCAATTGGGGCCTGAGTCTCTTGGGCCTCCAGCCCATGTTGAACTTATTTGAGGCATTTGTGTTTTCAAAGTTGAAACCTAAACAAGAAAGGGAGTGTAACAGGGTGTTTTGCTGTTCATTCAGATTGTCCTTCTCTGAAGTGTATCACTGGCTGACTCCTCTGTGGCTGCACAGTACAGGCCTGCCTGGGTGGCCAGTGAGCTCCTGGGCATGAGCCTGCCACAGCTTAAACCTTCCATGGCTTCCACTTTCCACAGGGACCAGCCAGGTGCCTTAGCTAGAGGAAAGCTCTGAAGTGCACAGACCAGGGCCCCCTCCTGGCTGTGGGATGCTGAGCAAGCACATATCTACACTGAGCCTCCGTTTCCTCACCCAGAACTCGTAGAAAACATTCTTTGCCTTACAGGTTTGCCCAGAACTGAGGGATTTCCTGTGATGCTGGACCTTCAGTGCTAAAACCTGAAAACTTCCAAACATACCAGGTTGAGTTGAGTACTGTGAGGATGAAAAGTCCCTCACGTTGCTGCTTAGAAAAGAGCAGTGATGGCTGGGCCTGTGTGCACAGCATGTCTCCATTTCCATCACCTAACTCTGTCGCTTCCCAAGCTTGCCAGTGATCCTGCTTATTCCCCCCCACTTTACAGATGAGAAAACTGAGGCTGGAGAGAACAGGCAGCTTATCCAGGGTCAGACGGGGTGGCTTAGAGTGAATGACTTAATTGTACAGGTCCAGGAAGTCACCCCTGCATCCGGAGGGTGGCACTGTTGTGAGTCATGCTCCACAGGTGGTGTTTCCCTGAATAGTGGAGGTGGGAGCCCAGGGTCTGCTGGCCGTGAGGGACGCCCTTCCTTCTCCCCCTGCTGTCTCTCGTCAGGGTGGTGAAGACCAGAGGGTGGTTCAGGTGCCACTCTGGAGGAGGGCCAGACACTCAGCCTCCTGCTGACAGGCCTTGTTTCCAAACACACTTCCCAAACCCCTCTGCTGCCACTGTGCTGGGCGTTCTTGGACTTCAATTTTCTCTGTTGTAAGGGGTCCGTAATCACAGTACCTACATAGCAGCGTTGTTTTTTTTTTTAAGATTTTATTGATTTATTTTTTCATTAGAGATGCACAAAGAGGCAGAGACATAGGCAGAGGGAGAAGCAGGCTCCCTGTGGGTACCCAATGCGAGACTCAATCCCAGGATCCTGGGATCATGACCTGAGCAACTGAGCCACCCAGGTGTCTCTTGTTTTTTTTTTGTTTTTTGGGGATTCATTGAGGTAATTTATGCAAGAGCTTAGCAGATTCCTTAGTAGGTACATAGCAGTGTTAGCTAACAAGGAGAAGATTATAATGGATAAGAATAGTATAATTCACAACTTGTTTCTCCCTCCAGTATCCCACGGAATCCTCACAACAGCACTAGTTTGAGAAGTGGGTGCTATTCTCCCCATTTTCCAGATGTGGAGACTAAGGCTTTGGTCAGGGAGGAAGTTGCCCTGAGCTGTGCAGGAAATGGGGTAGGGCTGAGGAGCCAGGCCGATGGGACCTGACAAGCCACAGAGCCTACCCCAAGTCCCCTTCCCTGACTGCCTTTCAGCCTGTCACCCTCCTGCCCCTGCCCCAGGATGGTGGACTTTGTCCTTCTGGCTCCACTGAGAGCCCACTGGCTCTGTTCCCCACCTTCTGCCTCCCCGCCCTCTTTCCAGTGTGCTTATCACCAGCTGACATCAAAGTATTGGTTTTCTTACTTATTATCCATTTCTCCCACAAAAATACCAGTTCCAAGAAGCAGGGGCTTTGTCTTTTGTTCACTGCAGAGTCCCCATGCCTGCACAGCAGGCCTTCAGTGAACTGTCAGATGATTAGATTATCTTCTAATTATTATAAGAACAAATGAAACTTGGTGTCCTGCAGCCCCAGTGGTGATGCAATGCCTGATTCATGACAGCAGATGGCAGCAGAGAACAAGGTACATGATGGGTGGAGCCCAGGTGAAGTTTGCAGGTTTGACTTTATAGTGTGTGTGTGTGTGTGTGTGTGTGTGTGTGTGTGTGTGTTGCATGTACCATCTTCTATCTCCTCTCCTTAACCAATCTTCAAGCCTGCAGATCCCAACCCAATAGAAAGAAGCTTTTCCCAATCATGTATAATAACAGCTATTGTTGATTAGGTACAGAAGCAGTATGTGCCAGGCACCATGTATGCATCATCTCATCAGACCCTCACATTAGCCCTACTACTACTACCCTCATTCTGCAGACAAGGAAAGTGAAGTGCAGTAATAGTCCCCAGGTCACACAGCTAGTGGGGAGCCAGGACAGTTAGACCCCAGTCATTCTGTCAAACAACATGAGATAAGATCTCTGAGCTTTACTTGCCTGTTAGCAGACTCAGAGGCTACCCCAGGAGGAGGAGGGCCATCCTTGTCTCTGGAGGTGTAAGCTGTGCCAGATAAGTACCCGCCAGTGAGTGCCCAAAGCCACTCCTGGCCAGGTACAGCTGGATATATAATTTTCAGAACCCAGCACAAAGCGAAAATGTGGGGCCCTCTGCTCAAAAGTTAGTACAAATTTCAAGGTGGCAACAGCAGAGCATTAGGCCAAGCATGGGAACCTTCTAGGTATGAGGCTGTGTGTGACTGCACAGGTTGCATGCCTTTTGGGTCTGGGCAAGGTGTATGAGGATCAGGTCTCAGGAGCCTCTGGGACATCGTCAGCCCAGCTCTGCAGGAGTTCAGGGAAAAAGTCCCCCTCTGCACATTGCTTCTCATAAGACGGATCCTGAATCCCGGCACCTTTTATCTTTCTTCCCTGGTGGTGATTTATTTCCATGTGAAGGGCTAGGGCAGCCTCAGAGGCCCAGGTCCCATTTGATGGTCCATGAATCTTTCGTTTGCAGATCCTCTGGCCACTCTCTGCGTGGCCGGGCGGACCCACCACTTCCTTTCTGCCAAGTAAGGATTAAAAAGCCATAAAACAAGGAACCCAAACCTCTGGCTGGAGAAGCACACACATGGGCGTCAGATGCATTGGCTGGCTGGCAGGGGATGGATGGGGGCTGCAGGACTCGAGCCCCAAAGAGGGACATCTTCCCTGAGGCCACCATTTTCAGTCTCCTGTCCCCTGTGGAGGGGACTTCCTAGCCACACCTGGGGCCAGATCTGTTCAGGGTCATCCCCAGAGGGAGAAGTCTCAACTGATGCCAGGGTTCGAGGTGGTTCTGATGTGGTCAGAGAGTGAGGATGCTCAGGCTGAGCTGAGCATGAGGGCCCTGGTCAAGTTCAGGTGGGAAGATCTGAGCACCCATTGCATGCTGGGCAGTAAATACATATTGTTTTAATTTCTCACGGGGTTGTTCCCACCTGAATAGCGTAGATGAAGAATGTGGAGCTCAGAGAACCTGAGGCCACTTGTTAAATTCACATAGCTGGAAGTGATGACTTTTAGGATTTTAATTCCAGGTGAAGAGATAGCAAAACTTTGTCCCAAAGAGAAATTTTTAAACCATAATATTTGGAAAAGCACATGACTTATTTCTTGAAAGTGATCTATTTTTTTTAAAGAAATTCAAAGTTAGGGATCCCTGGGTGGCGCAGCGGTTTAGCGCCTGCCTTTGGCCCAGGGCGCGATCCTGGGAACCCGGGATCGGATCCCACGTCGGGCTCCCGGTGCATGGAGCCTGCTTCTCCCTCTCCTTCTGCCTGTATCTCTGCCTGTCTCTCTCCGTATCATAAATAAATAAATAAAAGACTGTTTCTGTTAAAAAAAAAAAAAGAAATTCAAAGTTATAAAAGGCATGTGGAACAAAATTCAAAAGTGGTATAAAATAACATTAAAGTTTATGTCTTCTTTTCCCTTCTCCTATTGCACTTTGCCTTTTAGTTTTTCATTATTTTGATTATATTCCCAGATGTGGAATTGCTGGATCATATGGTCCAACTTCATTCTTCTGCATGCAGATACCCAGTTTTCTCCAAACCATTTGTTGAAAAGACTGTCTTTTCCCCATTGACTAGTCTTGGCATTTGTGTTGAAAATCATTTGGCCATTACACATGAAGGTTTATTTCTGGACCCTCTATTCTATCCCATTGGCCATATATGTCTGTCTTTGTGTCAGTACCACACTGTTTTGATTAGTGTAGATCTATAGTAAATTTTGAGGTCCAGAAGTGTGAATCCAACTTTGTTCTTCTTTTTCAGAATTGTTTTGGCTATTTGAGGTCTCTTGAAATTCTATATGAATTTTAGTTTTGGGGGACGACTTTTCCTATGTCTAAAAAAGGTTGTTGAGATTGCACCAAGTTTGTAGATTGTCTTGGGTAGTATTGCTATCTTAGAAATATTATTCCTATCCATGAACATGGGATATCTTTCCATTTATTTGTCATCTTTAATTACTTTTCAGAATTGTTTTGGTAATTCTTATTGTACAAAATTTTATCTTCTCAGTTAATTCCTAATATTTTATTCTTTTATGAAAGCCTTTGTAAATGGGATGGTTTTCTTAGTTTCCTTTTTAGATTGTTCATTGTTGATGTTCAGAAATGCAACTGATTTTTGTGTGTTGACTTTGTATCCTACTACTTTGCTGAATTTATTAATTCTAGCCGTGTTTTTGCCTGTGTATATGTGTAATTTCAGGGTTTTCAACATATAAGATCATATCACCTGTAAGCAGAGATAATTTTACTTCTTCTTTTCTAGTTTGGATATCTTTTAGTTCTCTTTCTTGTCTAATTGCTCTGGCTAGCATGCCTGGTACTATCTTGAATAGAAATGGCAAAAGCAAGCTTCCTAGCCTTGTTCTTGATCTTAGGGGAAAGGTTTCAATCTTGCACCATTGAGTATGATGCTTCCTGTGGGTTTTTCATATATGGCTTCTATTATATTGAGGTAGTTTCTTTCTATTCCTAGTTGTTTGAGTGTTGTTTTTTAATCTGAAAGGGTGTTGAATTTGTCGAATGCTGTTTCTGTGTCAACTGAGAGGTGATCATGTGTGTTTTTTCCCTCTTCATTATGTTAATGTGACACATTTGATTCTTTTTTTTTTTATAAATCTTTTTTTTAATTTTTTATTTATTTATGATAGTTACACAGAGAGAGAGAGAGAGGCAGAGACACAGGCAGAGGGAGAAGCAGGCTCCATGCCCCGGGAGCCCGATGTGGGATTCGATCCCGGGACTCCAGGATCGCGCCCTGGGCCAAAGGCAGGCGCCAAACCGCTGCGCCACCCAGGGATCCCTGACACATTTGATTCTTAATCAAACCACCCTTGCATTCCAGGAAAAAATTCCACTTGGTCATGGTGTATAATCCTTTAAATATGTGGTGCAGCACATTTTATACTTGAGATTCAATATTATAGATGTGCTTATCTGTTGGATATCAATCTCTTTCCATTATGTTGAGCTCATTGTGGGGTCCCCTGCAGGGACCAGGTCAGTCTTGTTCACCACTTTTTCCGCAGCATCACGCATAAGGCTTAGCACAGAGTAGGGGCTCTCTAAAGAATGAGTGAATTAATGAATGAATGAGCAAATCATAAAATGACAGAAGTTAACCCAAATAGATAATGGTATGGGATTACATGTGAGTTAAATTTTCTTTCTAGGGATCCCTGGATGGCTCAGCGGTTTAGCACCTGCCTTTGGCCCAGGGCATGATCCTGGAGACCCAAGATCGAGTCCCACGTCGGGCTCCCTGCATGGAGCCTGCTTCTCCCTCTGCCTGTG
The DNA here is from genome assembly GCF_053574225.1 of Canis aureus. NCBI lineage: Eukaryota > Metazoa > Chordata > Mammalia > Carnivora > Canidae > Canis > Canis aureus. The sequence goes on along the minus strand of NC_135626.1, from coordinate 4,432,245 downwards.
ACTCTGCCTCTCTCTCTCTGTCTCTTATGAATAAATAAATAAAATCTTAAAAATTTTTTTTCTTTTTATACTTTTCTTTTATATGTATTTATCCTGAATTTATTATATAATCAAGTAAAAGTTAAATATACCTTATTTTAATGGCAGAATGAGAGACAGTTCTGGGTGCCCAGAGGAGACATGATTGAAAGGCATGAGATCAGGACAGGAAGCCTAATAAGGAAGCTGCTGGGATGTCCAAGTGTGGGGTGATGTTAGGGGAGTGTGTACAACAAGGGACTACGGGGACTAGAGCCTCAGTTTCCCCTTTGGAAAATGGGGTTAATAGTCACTCCTGTACTTAAATTGCAAAGGTCAAATGAAAATAGCCATCATTTATTGAAACATCTTCCATGTCCTTTCACTGTCCTATTTAATGCCCCCATTTCCAGTCAAGGATTATTATCTTTATTTTCCAGGTGGGGAAACTGAGTCAGTGGTCCATTCAAATCCTAGCTTAGCCATAATATAAGCCATGTGATCCCCAGTAGTTAGTTTCTGAGTTTTCGTTTCCCTATATGTATAATGGGATAATAGTCCCACCTTCTTGGGGTGTTGTGTGAGGTCAATAGCATCGGGCACATAAAGCTTGTAGACTACCTACCAGGATGGTCCAACAAATACAAGCTGCCCATCATCACTATTACCAAAAGCAGTGAAGTTACCATCCTAGAGTCACACAGCAAACAAGTGGCCAAGCAAGGATTTAGCCCAGATTTCTCTGACCCCAGAGCCCAGCTCTGTCCAGTTCCTGGTGTGAGGAGCTCCCCTGCTTGGCAAGAGCTCTGGGTGGCAGGTGTCTGTGTGGAGCGTATTAGGGCTGAGTGTGAGAGGGCTCTGTCCAGAGCTTCTTCCTGGAGATACATTATGGACAGGGGAGGGGTCAGCGATTGTGGCCCTGTGGGGGATTTTGCAGGGACTGTGTGTCCAGTGCAGCAAGCAGTTTCCCAGCAACCCATGCGCCACAAATGGGCCTCCCTTCATATAACAATACACTGAGATAACAGACAGATTTAATTAAAAAGAACACACATCCTCCTCTGCAGGGCAGCTACAGCCAGGGTGTGGGGCTCGCAATTAAAACTTAGCTCTATAAAGTCAGCGCATAGGCATGGGTGCCTGGAGCTGCCGTGTCTTCTAAAAAGAACACCCCACCCCCACATGCCCACATTATTTATCGAGTTAATTTTGTTCTGTGGCCACAGGGTGAACCAACTCTGAGCCCCGACCCTGACTTGCCTCCCGTTCCTTGTCTGTGCCAGGCCAGGACTTGCCTCCTTTGGGGAGGAGTCAGGCTGAGATGGCTAGCTTTAAAGGAGGAAGTCCCCGGTGGGACTCTCCCTGGCTTTGTGATACCGGGCAAGTGACTCACTCTTCCATCAAGAAATAGAGTCGGCCTCCTGAGGTTGGGTGAGGCCCAAATGAGCACACAGTGGACACTCGGAAAGTGTGAGTTCTTAGTATTGTTGGTATCATGACCACTGGTGGAAAGAGCTTCTGGAAGGAGACCAGGAGGCCTTGGCAAGAGGGAGGCTGGGATAGTCGAGGAGGCCCAGGTTGGGCACTCAAAGTTGTAGATGTAGCCAATGAGTGGAGCCTTTTGCGTCTGAAGGATCCAGGTTTGAATCCTGGTTCTGCCACTTTCTAGCTGTGTGGACCTGGGTGAGTGACTTCCCCTTCTGGGGCTCCATTTTCTCTTCTGTAAAATGGAAATGATAACAGAATCTTCCTTTTGGGTTGTAGCCTGAGGAATCCACAAACTGGGTACCATACCTAGCACTGAGTAAAAGCTCAAGAGATGTGAGCTTGAGCACTGTGTCCCAGGGAGGTGACTTTGAAGGCCGAGAGGAGGGGTCAGAGATGCCTGGTTTCTTGCCTGGCTCAGAACAGTTTCTCTGGAGTCCAAGTAGCTCATAGGCAGAGAGGGCCCTTCCACGCATTTACTCGCCAGGTGCCCGCCACTGTCAGGCTGGGGATGGAGGGGGGTGCCTGCCTTGCGACCAGATAGGTGGCCTGATAGCGGAGTCTGTGAGACAAAGCTATCGGAGACGTCAACAGGATACTGAATGGGCTTCTCTGAGCGGCGGGTACAGGATTGCATTTGGCTCAGATTTAATTAAAAAGACTCAAATCTTTCTGATAATCCTCCCAGCAACGGCTGGAGCAGGGTCTGAGGCAGGCTCCCTGGCAACGGCGCATCCTGCTGATAAAGAACTTTGTGGGGAGGCCACAGTGAGCCCCCTCAGCTGGCCCAGTGTTGTTGCTATCAGCCCTGCCCATCGCCCAGCCAGAGAGGGACAGCAGCTGCCGCCCCCTCCACCCCCACCCACCCCTCACCCCTGCAGTGCACATTGCTGGGCTGCTCCGTTTGTGGGTCTGAGCCCTCTGCCTTCACACCTACTCCCCCAGTCCAGCTGCCGAGGTCTTGTTTTTCTCCTGCTCCTCCCCTCGTGCTCCAACATTGAGCCTGGGGTGTCCAGTTTTGGGTGTTAATGGAATGGGCAGGTGTCCAGCTCTACTTGGAGGCTGGGCCAACAGTGGAAGGGTGAGGCTGGGCACCCACGTCTGCATCCTAGTGGTACTGTTCCCCTCTCACCTACCAGGCTTTGCTTGTACTCTGCCCTCTGCCTGGTTTCCCATTCACGGATCCTGACTAGTCCTTCGAATCCCAGCCCTCGGTGTCTTCCTAGCCCTCCTCTGATTTACATGCAAGCCCCCAGAATCCAATGCAGAGCCTGGCAGAGAGCAGGAGCTCAAGAGTTGTCTGATAAGTGAATGAATGAATGAATGAATGGAGTGAAGCATGTGAGCAAGTCTGAGCTTGGTACAGGAGTTCTTATACCAACGTCTCCTCATTACCAGGCCAGCGACCTGGCAGGCAAATGACTTGCCTCCCTTGCACATCAGGGGCACCCATCGGAAAGGCAGGCTGCTCTGTGGGAGGAAGATGTGTGATCCCTGCCAGTTCACTACCTCCTGCTGCTGCCCCAGTCACCCCTCAGTGGGGGCCTGAGGGGTGTTCTTGTGACACATCCAGCACCACATAGTCCCAGCCTTGCTTCCCCTAGGCCAGATAGCAGGGCTGAGCCAAATCTTTCTCTTCACCATCTCCTGCCTGGACCCTGCCTCACCCTGGAATCCATTACAAAGTATTTTAAATTTAATTATTTTGATATGCAACAATCCACGCAGCTCAAAGTTATTTGTAGACAGCAGGGTGAAGCTCCTACTTCCTGCCTCCACCTGCCACAGAGAGCTACTGCTGTCAGCTTCTTGGGTGCCCTTCTCAGGCTTCTTCAGGCACACAGACAGTTGATGGGATCATAAGAAGCGAACAGAACAAAGCTCTGTGCTGTGGTCTCTGCCTTACTCTTTTCACTTTTTGGGTCCTAGAGATCTTTCCATGTCGCTGTGGCAGGGTGGTCATCTTTTTGCAGCTGCATAGCATTCTGCTGAGCAGATGGCCTTGATGTATTTAACCAGCCTGCTGTGACAGACATTTTGATTGTGGTCTATCTTTTGTTATTATTAACAAAATAATAACTGTTGTGTGGGAGAACCTTGTACACTCATCATTGGGTTGTCTGTAGAGCAAGTCTCAGAATGGAACCTGTTGGGTTGAAGGTGTAATCCATTTCAATGCGGCAACTCAGGCAGTCTGTCATTCATTTATCCATCAGTAGTGTGCCCTATGTGCCAGGCACTGAGCCAGGTGCAGAGGGCTGAATGGTTGAATGAGCCAGGTCTGATCTTTGTCCTCTTAGAGGACATAGGACTTCTGCTCTATGGACATGGTGCCCTCCACCCACCCTGCCCACTGATGCTGGAGGGCTCCTCTCACTCAAGAACCTGCTTTGGCTCCCTATGGCTATTGGCTCACGTTCAGATTCCCATACCAAAGGGCGAGGTTCTCTGTCCTTTCTCATCTGGCCTGTTGTGTCCTTATTTTTCCAGCCAAAGCCTTCACCAAAGCTTCCTTACTGACTTCACCTCTAGGCAACCCCAGAGAATAAGCCCCAAGCTGGGTGGGTACCTTTACTACTGGAACACCTGTGGTGTGCTGGGGTGCTGGGCTGTGTTTGGGAGCCCTGGCTCTGGGGTCAGACCATTTGGGTTCAAAGCCCATCCCATCACCTTTGAACCCTGTGGCCCTGGGCAAACCACCTAAGCTTTCTGGCCTTGGCTTCGTCATCTGAAAAATGGGGACAGTAATCTGACCTGCTTCCAGGCTCGTGGTGAGAAGGAGGTGATCTTAGGCCACTATAGCAAGCACGAAACAGGAGCAGGCTGGCATCATATGCTGCTTAATCCCCCCAAATACCTTCTGGGGTGGGCTATTGGCCCCACTCACTTTGCACATGAGCAAGTGGAGGCAGGGTCTGGTTTGGAGTCCAGAGTGTTGGGATCTATGATCCTTACCCTCCATCCGTCATCAGCCTCTTCAGCCACCTGCAGGTCCCTATCTGCATAGGGATGCGCCCCCTCTGCCCGCCACAATGGCCTTTCCTTTCCTATACCACAATGGCCTTTGCGGCCCTCTCAATCCCTTTCCCTTCTGCTGGGCTCTGGCTTCTCTCTGTTTATTCATTCAGTTGTGCCAGGCACACTCTACAAGGACCAACATGGCTGTTGCGCCCGATGACCTGAGAGTGGTAGGGGTGCAGGGTGTGGAGGGAGAGATTGGCTAAGAGAGAAGGAAGAGTCTCAAAGGAAGGCTGGGTCAAGAAGCTGGGGCAGGACAGAGACACACCTGGAAATGGGGGGTGGCTTTGGTGAGTAAGGGGAGCTGGGTGGATGTGAGGAGCAGGGGTGCTAAGGAGTTTGCCTGCACAGGGGTGAGTAATGAGAGGGCCCAGATGCTGGTAGGGGGAGTCCAAGGATTTTTCCTTTAAGCATGGAGACCAGGGCAGTGTTAGGGCCACAGGAATAGGAAAGATAAGGGGCTTCCGATAAAGAGGCTGGAGGCAGAGCCCAGCAGGAGAGGTTGGCCCCAGGCTAAGTGGGCCCTGTGGTGGGGGATCTTCTGTTTGAAGCCCTAAGAAGTCAAGAGTACATCCCACCTGGATCCCCAACTGCCTTAGGAAGAGGAGCTTTTTGGGGGCTGGCTGGCAGGTCAGGGCCTGGTGGGGGGGCCCAAGGAGAGGACCAGATGGCCCCTGCGATATCCCCCTGTCACCAGGTGAGTGCTCACTCGGAGCCTGTGCTGAGCTGAGGGCATTTACATGGACATTCTCGTTTCATCCATGCGGCAACCCAGTGATGAGGCATGACCATGATGCCCATTTACCAGAGGAGGAATCTGAGGTTAGAGAGGATGAGAGTTTGCCCGAAGCCACACAGCTGAGGAGCCAGCCACAGGTAGTGGTGGGATTTGATGTCCAGAGGCCAGGTTGTGGACAGGGTCCCTTTCACCCACGACAGAGTCCTGGAGGACCCTACTGCTCTGCATGGGCCTTGGCACCTGCTTTCTCAGCCTTCTGCTCTCTCTTAGCCTGTGTTCAGTGGGGGCGGGCACTGGAGGTGCAGAGGTGATCAGACCCAGGCTCACCCAGGGGCTCACTGTGCTCCTCTGATGTGGAGTGCATCATAGAGGATGCCAGCCGGGCTTCCCTGCCCACTCTGGCCCTGCCCGATGCTGAGGTCTGGTTTCTAGCATGCCAAGTGCTCTGGGATGCTCTTCCACTCCTCACCTGGGGCCACGGACTCACTGATATCCAAACCAGAGGGACGGTGAGCAGAACTGGAGCTCCAGGAACAGAACCTGTGTCATCTGGTTTACCTCACCCCATCCTCAGCATCCAGAGGCCCGTCGTAATGGGGGAGTGGGGAGTTTGATAAAGACAGGGAATGAAGGGCGCTATGAGAAATGGGGTGTGCAAATGTGTGTGCCTGGGATGAGCCCACGCAGACTCCAGGGGCCTTCAGTCTCCTCTCCCAACAAATGTCACACTTTACTCCAGTCCTCCTGCACCAGGACATCCAGGGCTCGGCCCCCACCTGCTGGGAGTGAGGTGTGGGGAAGAGGACACAAGGAATCTTGCGGGGTTATGAGGCCTGGCAGAGGTGCCAGGTACTGAGCCCAGCTGGAGAAGCTTGGGTTGGTGTTGGGTTGGGTGAGGGGCCAGGGAGGAGAGCCAGAAGCTCCCCCTCTCAGTTCCAGGATGAGATTCCTGAGCCATTGGTGATTCTGTGCCAATAGGGAAGCCCTTACTCTATGCGCTGATTGGAAGATTAGCATTTTCTAATGGGGTGTTGGACTGTTTATTGATGTTTAAGAATTGTTTATGAGCCAGCAGATGAGGGGATGGTCAGGATACTACCAGCCTCCCTGGGCATCTGTAAGAGAGGAAGGTTCTAGAGCATTCTGCTTGAGCATCCTGTCTTCAGGGTGGACATGGCATGCCAGCCAGTTTCAGGGCTGCAGGCCATCTGCCCAGAATGGGGTTGGGAGGGATGATCAGAGTCCAGGGAAGGTGAGTTGTTCTGAAGACCCTGGGACTCCGGGTACAGGGTGGCGGCTGGCTGTTTCCAGACCCTATTTGTTGGTGGGGGTGACTCTGAATATGCATTCAGGATTGGCTCCCATGGGAAACAGTGTGCCAAGAGGCAAAGTGGGTGCCACATCCCAGATTGGGGAGTTGCACAGGTGAAGGTGTGAGGGGCAAGGTGTATTTCAGGAAGAGTGACAAGTTTAATGGCGGTGAAGGAGAATGTGTGGTTCAAGAGAAATGGGGAGTATGACTTTGGAGTGGTAAACAGGCCTTGAATGTTTTGGGATGTCAAAGAAGCAGTAGCAGCCAGCCCTGGTCTGCGGGCTACCCTGGTACTATACCAGGCTCTGGAGGCTCCAGACCACAGTGTCCTCAGCCACCTCTGGGCTGGGGCTTGGCAATGTGGCTGATTTTATAACCTTCCAGGTGAGTGCGATGCTTGTTTGGGATGGACATCAGGACGGTGGGGAAAGGATCTTTACTGGGAGTGTGCCCTGGACAGATTATGCCAGCACGTCTGGCCTCTCCACCGCCCTCTTCCACCATGTCCCCAGACCTCAACCACTTGGCCCATTGACCAGCCTGTTAGTCACCAATTTTCTAGAGAAATGATTAAGTTCGTTTATTTTATTTTTTTAAAATATTTTATTTATTTATTCATGAGAGAGACAGAGAGAGGCAGAGACACAGGCAGAGGGAGAAGCAGGCTCCGTGCAGGGAGCCGGACACGGGACTTGATCCCAGGGCTACAGGATCAGGCCCTGGGCCAGAGGCGGCGCTAAACCACTGAGCCACCCGGGCTGTCCTAAATTCTGTTTTTTAATCAAAGTTTTGAAAGTAATGCACATAATACCTGTTAAAGTTCAGGGGAAAAAGACAAATAGAAGAAAATAAAAACTATTTGTAGTCCTATCACCTAGAAACCAGCACCATTTAAGATATTAACATATATCTTCCAGGAAATATACATCTTAATTTATTCAGCAAATGTTTATGTCTCATTTTGTTGTTTTTTGAGAGAGAGTGAGGGAGAGGGCACATGAGGGGGGTGAGGGACAGGGACAGAGGGGGAGAGAGAACCTTAAGCAGGTTCCATGCTGTGTGTGGAGCCCAACTGAGGGCTCAATCTCCCGACCCTGCGATCATGACCTGAGCTGAAATCAAGAAACAGTTTATTAACCAACTGAGCCACCCAGGTGCCCCTCAGCAAATGTTTATTAAGCTCCAAATTTGTGTCCAACAAGTGAGATGAAGTAATGAATAAGCAAGATAATACAACACACACATTCCTTTTTTTTTTTTTTTAAGATGGGATCATGCTATTTGTGCTATTCAGTAAACTGACAGCTTTCCATGTGGAAATATACACACGTATTTGGCATAACTTTCTTGTTTTATTTTATATTAAAACATCACAAAATAAAAAATTTGGAAGTCTAAATGGCTTATATTCCATCCCCCATCACCATCCACTGTTAACAATTTAGGGGGAAGCATCTTTTTAGAATTTTTGTGCCTATGCATGTAAATATACATATTTTTCCACAACTACAAATATCCTATACATACTGTTTGGCATTTGCCTTTCATATTTAACCATAGTCTTGCAGGTGGTTCCACATTAGCACACAGAGGTCTCCCTCATTCTTTTTTTTTTTTTCCTCTCATTTTTGCTGCTTAGGATGGGGGTGTAAAAATTTAACCTTTAAACGTTTAGTTTGTATCCAATTTTATACATATTTATAAACAGTGCTTCACTGAATACTCTTGTGCATGGAACTTGTTTAGTACTGTATCCTTTTTCTTTAAAAAAAAAAAAGATTTTTATGGGACACCTGGGTGGCTCAGGGCGAGATCCTGGAGTCCCAGGATCGAGTCCTGCATTGGGCTCCCTGCATGGAGCCTGCTTTTTCCTCTGCCTGTGTCTCTGCCTCTCTCTCTTTGTGTCTCTCATGAATAAATAAATAAAATCTTAAAAGAAAAAGATTTTATTTGAGAGAGAGGAGAGAAAAAGAGAGAGAGAGAGCAAAAGCGAGGGGAGAGGGAGAAGCAGACTCCCTGCTGAGCAGGGAACCTGATGCAGGACTCAATCCCAGGACCCTGGGATCATCACGACCTGAGCTGAAAGCAAATTTTTTTTTTTTTAAGATTTTATTCATTTATTCATGAGAGACACAGACAGAGCTCTGGAGAAGCAGGCTCCATGCAGGGAGCCCGAGGTGGGACTCGATCCCAGGTCCCCAGGTTCACACCCTGGGCTGAAGGCGGTGCTAAACCGCTGAGCCACCCAGGCTGCCCCCACCCTCACCCCAAGGCAGATTTTTTTTTTTATGATAGTCACACAGAGAGAGAGAGAGAGACAGAGACAGAGACACAGGCAGAGGGAGAAGCAGGCTCCATGCATCGGGAGCCCGACGTGGGATTCGATCCCGGGTCTCCAGGATCGCGCCCTGGGCCAAAGGCAGGCGCCCAACCGCTGCGCCACCAAGGGATCCCCCTAAGGCAGATTCTTAACTGGCCAATGGGATACGCAGAAAGTTGTACAGTCATGCTGGTCCGCTGAGCCGGATGTCCGGTTAGGGTGTGTCCTGGTCTTTGATTAGGGCGGGGCAGTGCCCTAAGTAATAAGCAGGTCAGCGCAAGGCAGGTGCAGCCCAAAATAGAGTCAGTCCTGCTCTGCTTGTCCAGGGGTAGGGGATTTTGTTCAATTTCCTGGGTCCCACATTCCCCTCTTTTTCAGAGGATCCTATGCAGGACCCAATCATGGGTCCAGGTTGCTCTCAGAGTGAGCCAGGGGGATGATTAAACCAGGATTCTCACCAACCTTGTTGCTGTTCTCTTATTTACATTAAAGGCAGCACATAACCCCCCCCAACCCTTTGTTGTAAGAAGACTAATTCTAATCTCCTATTTTGAAGGACAACCTTGGACTAGGGAGTCTTGGAGGTGGGAAATAAGTGAGAACGGCACAGTCTTAGCTTTAGGGGATTGTCCTTGTCCGGTTGGCTTTTCCATTCTGGAACAAAGTCCTTGAGAACGGCGTGTGGGTCAGCTGGCCGGACGTGGGTGTAGTGGACCCAGGGAGTAATCCCGTCGACCTTGAGAGCGGTGGGAGTGGTCAGGATCACGATGTAAGGTCCCTTCAATCCGCGAGGTTGAAGTGTCTGGTGTTGGTATCTCCGCACGTACACCCAGTCACCTGGCCGATATCGATGGGGGTCCGGGGGTGGCCCAGTCTCATAGAGGGCCCTCAGCTTAGGCCACACCTGCTCATGGGTTCATTGTAACATTTGGAGGGAGAAAAGAAGTTGGTGATCATCAAATTCAGCAAGCACCTCAGGTTTTAAATTGGGGATAACAGGTGGAGGAAGACCGAACATGATCTCGTAGGGAGTCAGTCCCATATAGGGTGAAGGGGAGGAGAGTCACCCAGTCCCCGCCAGTCTCCAGGGCTAATTTAGTTAAGGTCTCCTTTAATGTTCTGTTCATCCTCTCTACCTGTCCTGAGCTCTGGGGCCTATATGCACAATGTAATTTCCAATCTGCCCCAAGTACTAGTGCCACTCCCTGTGTTACCTTAGAGACGAATCCTGGGCCGTTGTCTGACCCAATTTTAATGGGAAAACCATACCTTGGCACGAGGTCTTCCAGCAGTTTCTTGGTCACGGTCTGTGCCGTTTCATGTTTGGTGGGAAATGCCTCTGTCCATCCTGAAAAAGTATCTACAAACACTAGTAAATACCTATACCCGTATTTTCCAGGTTTTACCTCAGTGAAGTCCACTTCCCAGTAGGCTCCTGGGCGGTTCCCTCGGAGCCGGGTGCCTGGGTTAGATCCATGGGCGGTGGCATTAGTTAACTGGCATGTGTGGCAGCTCGCCACGATCTGCTCGATCTTTGCTCGAGAGTCTTTAATAGTGATCTTTGCATGTCGTATGAGGTCTTCCGTCTTCCTTGTCCCCATGTGAGTACTCCGATGTATTTTGGGTAGGACTCGCTGTCCCAGTTCCTCTGGCAAGATGATGCTGGAGTCTGCAGCTCTCTACCAGCCATGCAAGCACTGGGTCATAGGCAAGCGTTTGATCCAGTGTAAATCAGCATCAGTATAGTTGGGGGTGTCAGGCAGGGTCGGTGCCCCCGGATCAGGTCGTCTGGTTGCTAAGACCTGGGTCACCACAAGGGCTGCCTCCTTTGCTTTTAAATCGGCTCGCCGGTTTCCCCTGGCTACTGGTGTGTCTGCCTTTTGGTGCCCCGGACAGTGGATGATGGCTAGGGCCTTGGGCAGCCAGAGGGCCCTCAGGAGTTCAAGAATCTCCGTTTTGTTTTAAACAGTCTTTCCCTCTGCTGTCAGGAGCCCTCTCTCCCTGTAAAGGGCTCCGTGGATGTGAGTGGTGGCGAAGGCGTGGACCCGCTGTCGGTGTAGATGTTTATTCGTTTACCTTCCCCCATGGTCAGCGCCTTGGCCAGTGGGATCAGCTCTGCCCGTTGGGCCAACGGTCAAGCTGTCAGTGGCTCCGCCCAGACGGTCTCTGTCTCCGTGGTTACGGCTGCTCCCGCATATCTGACTCCTTCGCGGACAAAACTGCTGCCGTCGGTGTACCAGGTGGCATCCGCATTCGGCAGTGGCTGGTCCTGGAGATCAGCTCTGATTCCGTGCACCTGTGCCAAAATTTCTTGACAGTCATGCAGAGGGGGGTCCCAGTCTGGGTTAGGGAGTAGCGTTGCCGGATTCAGGGTTGTCGGTGGCTTAAATAAAACTCTGGTGGGGTTTAGCAGCAGGCTCTGATAATGGGTCAGACGGGCATTGCTGATCCAGCGGTCTGGGGGCTGTTTGAGTACCCCTTCAATAGCATGGGGGGTGGTAACATGCAGTTCTTGCCCCATGGCCAGTTTGTCTGCGTCCTTGACCATAGTGGCCACCGCAGCAATAATTTTTAAGCATGGGAGCCATCCAGCGGCCGTGTCCAGCTTTTTGGAGAGATAGGCAATGGGTCTCTTCCAGGGACCTAAGTACTGGACAAGGACCCCTTTTGCCACCCCGTCTTTCTTGTCCACATATAGGTAGAAGGGCTTGGCTAGATCGGGCAACCCAAGAGCCGGGGCAGACAGTAAGGCCTGTTTAAGGTCATTAAAGGCTCTGTTCATGGCCTCTGTCCATTCGAAATTTTGCTGGTGCCTGGTGGCCTCGTAGAGTCCAGTAGTCGCCATATGTGGGGTGTGATCCCCTCTCGTGCTACTAGAGGCATGGGGTATTGGCGGACCCTGACAGGGTCTGCCCCCGGCTTTAGTTCTATGTATATGGCTGGTCGATACTGGGCCAGCCCGACTCCCCCAGTTTCTGCCCACGCTTGGGGAAATTCCCGCAGCCAATGGTCAATGTCAGTCATTGGGGCTGAGGGCATTTGGTGGAGACGATATTCATCTTCTAAACTCAGGACAAGCACCTGAATCGGGTGCCCCTTCTTGTTTAGGACTTTTGCCCCTTCGGGGTGGAAGCAAATTTGTGCCCCCATCTTAGTGAGCAAATCCTGACCTAACAACGGGTAGGAACACTCAGGGATGACCATGAAGGAGTGGGATACCCGGCCCTTGCCGAGACCCACAGTTCTTCGGGTAGTTCATGAGTATTGTTTGGTGCCCGTGGCCCCTTGCACCCATGAAGTTTTGTTTGCCAATTTCCCTTGGGGTTGTAATAAAACCGAATGTTGTGCCCCAGTGTCCACTAGGAATTCAACAGGTTGCCCCTCCACTTTAAGAGTTACCCTGGGCTCGGGGAGGGGTGCCGAACCCTGACTCCCCTAATTGTCCAGGTCCTCCATTTCCAAGATCTTGGCAGGGGCCTTAGATCTTTTGTTAGGGCAGCTTTTTACCCAATGGCCCTCCTCTTTGCAATAGGCGCATTGGTTTTTGTTCATCTTAGGGCACTCCCAAGGGGGACCAGGGCCATCCTCCTTACCGGTCCCTGAAGCCAGCTTCTTGAGGTGCCTCCGTCTTTCCTGTGGGTCGTCCATGGTTGTGGCCAGCAGGATCTTGGCCAGGTTTCGGGTCTGCCGGTCACTTAGTTTGGTTTGTTGTTCTTCCGGACTTTCTCTATTATTATAGACTCGTTCTGCTACTATCACTAAGTCCTGCAAGCTCTTCTCTCCCAGTCTTTCTACTCTTTGCAATTTCTTTTTAATGTCCGGAGCGGCCTGGTTAACAAAAGCCATGATAATTGTGGCCTTTGTTTCTGGGGCTTCTGGGTTCATAGGGGTGCACTGCCTAAAAGCCTCTATGACTCTCTCTAAGAAGGCTGCTGGACTCTCACCCTTACCCGGCCTCACATCATAGACCTTGGCCAGATTGGTGGGCTTGCGCGCGGCAGCCTGGAGCCCTGCCATTAGAGTCTGGCGGTGGACCCGGGGTCTCTCCTTACCTTCAGGCGAGTTGTAGTCCCAGGTGGGGCGGGATAAAGGGAAGGCGGCATTTATGAGGTCTGGGTTTTGAGTCGGCTGTCTGTCCTCTCCCAGGACAGACTTCCGGGCTTCCACCTGAATTCGTTCTCTCTCCTCGGTGGTGAGGAGAACCTGCAAGAGCTGTCGGCATCATCCCAAGTAGGCTGCTGGGTAAGGAGAACAGTATCTAAAAGCCCGATTAGATCTCTCGGATTATGAGAGAACTTTGCATTTTGGGTTTTCCAATTATATAAATCACTGGTGGAGAATGGCCAATATAACATTAGCTGTTCGCCAGTCTCATCGGGGGCCCCATGGCACGGAGGGGAAGGGCGGTGGAGTCGGCTGGCCCCGCATTCAGAGGTGGGGCCGTCCGCGGGGTCCGACCGCGTGTCCCCGCTGCCGGCCCGCGACAGGGCCTCCCTCGTCAGGGAGGGGTGGCGCCCCTTCTGCAGCCCCCGGTGTCTCCGATGGAGGGGTGGAAGGGGGAGGGGGTGCCTGGTAGGGCGGCGGGAGAATCAGGTCCTCCGGGGAGGAATCCTGGAAGACCGGATAAAGAGGTGCTTGGGGCGTAGAGTCGGTCTCCTTCTCGGCTTTCCGCAGGGCTAGAATCTCGGTGGGTCCTGCTTTGGGGGGTAAAAATGGTTTTAGCCAAAGAGGGGGATTCTCGATCATGTCCTGCCAGATCAGGATGTAGGGCACCTGGTCAGAGTGGCCGTCCGGTTTGTCCCTGAAGATCACGGCCTTAACCTGTAAGATAATAGGTAGGTGAAAAGTTCCTTCTCGGGGCCATCACACGTCAAAGGTTGGCCATTCTGACATGCAATAAATTCGGAATCTCTCTCTCCGTATGTCTATGCTCAGAATACGAGCTCTTTCCCTAGCATCCGAGAAGTGGGAGAGCATAAGAGACAGGGGAGTGGTTTCTGTCTCCCCCGTTATGTCCCCAATCCACACCAAGACACACAGTAAAGACAATTAACAAGGACACAACAACCCAGACAAATGCAAAAAAAGTTAACAAGGACATAGTAACACAGACCAACGTTCCAGTGTGGCCGCAGAGACAAAACAGAAAGCAACCCGAAGGGCTGGCAGCCCGTCCTCCTTACAGGTGAGGGCCCCGTCCTCCCGGTGGGGGCAAGGGACGTCTCCTCAAGACCCTCGGTCCACGGCCCGCCAGCGCGTCCGCTTAAGCCAATGCCGACCTAACACAGATCGGAATTCCTTCAGGTTAGAGCTCTCAGAAACATGCGCGCAAAAGGTGGAAAAAGTGGAGTGCACTCACCACGCATGAAACCCGCCGGATAGGGTCCTGGGGGTCTCTCGGATCCCGGACGAGCCCCCAGATGTTGTGCCCAAGATTGCGAATCCGAGAAACCACCACGGAGCCGACACCGATGCAATCACACGAGGGTTTATTACAAGCTCGAGCTTGGGTCCAAGTGTACCCGACGCAGCGGAGCAGGGACTTGGACCCCGAGACTAAGAGGCGTAGCAGCTTTATAGGGGCCAGTGGCCCATGGGATACGCAGAAAGTTGCACAGTCATGTCGGTCCACACGCAGGTGGCCGATTGAATTACACCTTACCCTATAGTATCCACTTGAGCTGCCCTATTACTTTGGTCAGAATTGGCGCACAGTTTTGGCGGGCACAAAGCAGGGTCACATTGTCATGAGCCGGATTTCCTTAGGGTGTGCCCTGGTCTTTGATTAGGGCGGGGCAGTGCCCTAAGTAATAAGCAGGTCAGCACATGGCGGGTGCAGCCCAAAATAGAGTCAGTCCTGCTCTGCTTGTCCAGGGGTAGGGGATTTTGTTCAATTTCCTGGGTCCCACAGGCGGCGCTAAACCGCTGAGCCCCCCGGGCTGCCCCCACCCTCACCCCAAGGCAGATTCTTAACTGAAGCACCCAGGTGCCCCAGTACTTTATCTTTCATGATAAAGTACTGGAAGGCTGTTAGTGTGTGCTGCCTCCTCCTGAAGGCTGCGCCGCCGGCTCCCCCGCCAGCTGTGCAGGGCGCCTCTTTCCCTGCATTGTCATCAGCACTGGGTATTACCACTCTTTTGAATCTTGACTGAGCTGATAAACAAAATGTGCTATCTTCATGTGATAGTGATTTGCCTTTTTTTTTTTTTTTTTTTTTGATTTGCCTTTTTTGACCATGGCTGAGGTTGGCACTTTTTCTTACATATACAGACCATTTTAATTTCTTTCTTTGTGAATTGTTTCTGTTGTATTTCTAGATTTGTAAGAGATTCTTATATGTAAGTATATTCACTTCTTTCTGTCATCTACCTAGCAAATATCCCTCTTCCCTCCAATATGAGTGTATCTTTTATATTTTGCTCATTTGGAATACGTTTATGTAGTTAAATATAGCAATTAAAAAATCTTTTTGGTCTTTGGAGTCATATTAGAAAGATCTATACACTCAAGATTATAAAAATGCTGATATTTTCTTCTGGTAATTAAGTAAATTCCCTTCTAAAGTCTTAAATCCTTAATAAATCTGGAATTTATTTTCGTGTAAGGTATGAATTGAACTTAATTTTTCCCCAGTGGTTCTCTTAATGTTTTCACTTATTTATTAAAAATTCCGCTATTTCCTGATAGATTTGAATCCTATATTTTGCTGTATTTAATTCTTACTGTCTTTGGATCTGTCTCGTTGACATGGTTTTCTCTTCCTCTGCCAGTGTCTCCTTGATTTATTGACTGTAGTTTTACAATATGTTTTGTTATCTTATAAGCAAACTCTCATTAATTTTTTTCAAAAAATTTTGGTAATTCTCAAACATCTGTATTTCCAGATGAACTTTAGAATTATTTAACTAAAAAAATAAAAATTCCACTGCTTTTCATTTGTATTTGGGTTAAATTTGTAGATTACTTTAGAGAAAATAAGCATTTTATAGATTTTTATAGTAATTGATCTTCCCATCAAGGATTATTCAAGAGTGCGATATCCCTCAATAAAGTTTTTTAGTTTTATGTGTAGAGGTCCTATACATTTCTGGTTGTTTATTTGTAGGTATTTGGTACTTTTTATGGCTTATATAAATGGGATTTTTTTCCATTACATCTTCTAACTGCTTGTCACTGAAATATAGAAAGCTATTTCTATTTATCTAACCACTGGCTATTTTACCAAACTCTCTTTTTAGTTCTAATCATTTTTCATTTAAGTGTCGATTTTTATTTAAATTCAATTTACTTCAATTTAATCAATGAATTAAATTTTATTTAATTTTTTATTTGAGTGTTGAGCATTTGTAGGCAAACATCTTCATTTGAAAGTGGTGATACGTTCTTTCCCAGTGTTTTTCTACTTCCCATCAGCTCCCTGATATGTCGTGTTTATTTGAAGGGGGTGGTTTACATCTGTGGACTGAAAATCATGAATAACCTCAGGTGTGGCTTCGTAAGCTGAGCACCACTTTTAACACCTGCGGGTGGCCAAGAAGAGAAGGGTATGTGAGAGTATGTCTGTGTAGTGAAGACAAAAGGAGGACACCTGAGCCAGGAGAGCCGGGATGATGTGGCAGCATGTTGCCATCACAGCTGTCCTTGTCAGCAACCTGTGCTGCTTGCATTGTGTGCTGCTGGCATTTCATTTTTAGGTATGTAGTGTGCACAATATTTAAATTGAGAATGGGCATTGAATGCAATGGACAATATAAGTAGCTTTTCCTCATGTTGACCATGCATTCTTGGACCTGCATTCCTAGAATGAGTGCCCTTTTTAAAAAAGATTTTAGGGATCCCTGGGTGGCGCAGTGGTTTGGCGCCTGCCTTTGGCCCAGGGCGCAATCCTGGAGACCCGGGATCGAATCCCATGTCAGGCTCCCGGTGCATGGAGCCTGCTTCTCCCTCTGCCTGTGTCTCTGCCTCTCTCTCTCTCTGTGTGATCATAAATAAATAAAGAAAAAAAATAAATAAAAAAATAAAAAAAGATTTTATTTATCTATTCATGAGAGACACAGAGAGAGAGAGAGAGAAGCAGAGACACAGGCAGAGGGAGAAGCAGGCTCCATGCAGGGAGCCCGACAAGGGACTCGACCCCGGGTCTCCAGGATCACGCCCTGGGCCGAAGGCAGCGCCAAACCACTGAGCCACCCGGGCTGCCCTAATGAGTGCCATTTAATCATGGTGTATTATACTCTTAATGTTCTACTAGATTCTCTTTGATAGTGTTTGATTTCATATTTTCCCATCAATATTTCAGAAGAGACTGATCTACAGAGCTTAGGGCACTGTCTTTGTTGGATTGCGGCATGAGATTTATACTAGCTTCACAGGATTATAAGTGAAACTTTCCATCCTTTCTTATTCTCTGGAAAATATTAATTGCATGTGAATAATCTATTCTTTGTGAGAGCTCGTAAAGCCATGTGGGACTGATGCCATTTTAGGGTCATCTTTCCAAAACTGAAATTTGGCTAGGGCACATGTTTTCAACAGCTTCTCATTGATCACAGGATAAAGTGCAAATTCTTCAGCCTGACATTCAAGATGCAGTATGATTCAACTCTGCATTGGCTCTTATCATTTCTCCTCCCTCTCTTATACTCCGGTACAACTAACTTCTGGAAATTCCCCAGACCCTACAGTGGGAGATTCAAGAGGGTAGGAACATGTTTGTTTTGTTCAATGCAAGATCTCTGACACCCTGTAGAAGCTTCCATTTAAAATATATTCTTTGAGGTCTTACTGAGTGGCATTCACTCTCTTAATACTGCTGTATCTTTTAGTTTATGTCAATACGTGTCTACTAAGCATCAACCTTGTGCCGGGTTTATATGTTGGCCCTGAGAAGAAAGAATCCCAGTCACTGTACTCAAGTTCCCATTTGGCTGTTGGGGAAACAGGTGAGTAGAAAGACCTTACACACAGTGAGGTAACTGCAATGAGGGGGACGTGAATGGGCATCCAGGGAGAATTGGGAAGGGCTACCTGACCCAGCCTGGGGAGAGAAATCAAAGAGGCTTTCTGGAGGAGGTAGCTTTGGATTTAGACTTACCTGATAAGGAGAAGCAGAGACAGGCTGTTACAGGTCAATAGGATACCATGAGCCAAGGAAGAGAAGGAAGAGCCAGCACAGCCCACATCATCTCCTTGTGACAATAGCACTTGTCTGCTAGGATATCCTATCCTTCCCGCTGCTGAAAATCTGCTAATGCCTTCTTAGCTTACTCCAGATGAATTCTAAGTCCTTGGCACAAACAAGGCCCCCATGCTTCTCCGAATTTACCAGATCATTCTGTTCTAACCACTCCTGTTCCTTGCATAGCCCCAACAGTCCTAGCCCTTTGTGTGTTTGTGCCATCTGCCTAATGACTCACACCTTCACTTTGTCCAGGTCTCTGCCCAAATGTCACCAACTGGTGAGGCTGTCCTCTAACCCTATGGAAAACAACCCCTCAATTACTCTCTGTCCTTATCCTGCTTTAACTCCATACTAGCAGAGCCACCTGATATTACACATACACATACATGTTTACATATGCACACATGTATACACACACCTATATGTATGTATATATCATAGCCTGTGATATGTATATAATTTTTTAAAAAAGATTTTATTCATGAGAGACACATGGAGAGAGGCAGAGACACAGGCAGAGGGAGAATCAGGCTCCCCATGGGGAACCCACTGTGGGACTCGATCCCAGGACCCCAGGATCACGACCTGAGCCAAAGGCAGACTCTCAACCACTGAGCCACCCATGTGTCCCTGATATGTATATAGTTTTTAACTTTTTTTTTGCCTGCTAGAATGAGAGTTTCAGTAGAACAGGGATTTTCTTTGCTCAGTCTTCTAGCCCCAGTTACCCAGTACACCATCTAGAAGAATGTTCTCAGTAAACATAAGCAGTTTGGCATTGCTGGGAGCAATGAGGGAGGAGGTGGGAGGTGAGGACCAGTAGCTAGCAGCAGGAGGCTGAGGCAAGCCTCAAATGATAGTGAGGAGCTTTGACCTTCTCCTGGAGGTAGCTGGGGACTAGGAAAGGGTAACAGGGTGAGGCATATGCCCATTGGAAGGGAGGGACTGGAGGGAGTGAATTGGCAGACACCGAGGGCTGGTTATCTCAGTGTAGGCAAGAGGTAGTGCTAAAGGGCTGGCGGTGAGGATGGCAGACAGGGAGGGGGCAGGAGAAATGGATGGCCTGGCTGCTGGGGGGTGGAGATGCCACTTGCTGAGCTGGGGAGTCCCAGTAGTGGGGCAGAGATTCCATTCTTGGTGTGTCACATCCAAGGGGTTCCTGGGCATGCTAGTGGGGGTATTCAGGAAACTGAGGTCAGGTGGGTCTAGAGCTCAGAGAGTAGCCTGGACTGAGAGAGGTTTGGGGATTGGAGCATGGGGAGCATGATGTCACTGGCCTGGCTGCCATCACCACCACTTACACTCTTCAAAGCAACTTTTAATTGGGTCACCTAGTATGTACCAGACCCTGTGCTCAGGGCTCTAGGTAGATTCTTTGTTGATTTTCCCCTAGAATCTGGTGGTATGCTGGCACAGGTCTTTCCACCAGCTCTCTGGAGAACAAACCAACCAACCCTGATTTGTAGGGTCCACCAGTTTTCGTGGTATAAACACTCCCGCCATGGCTGATTTCAAGCTACCAACATGATGTCACCAGACATGGAGTTGGGAAGGGATGTGCAGTGGCTCAGCATCATACAGTATTTTTACAACACAGAGACAACCTCAAGAGCATTGGTGAGAGTAAAATGAAATAAATTTATAGAAATCGATGACTTTGGAGTATTTATTACCTTTGATTTTAATATCACTTATTGAATTGTAAGTTTATATAATTTAATTTCTAATAGTGGCTGTTTTTAACAACCGGCTCACAAAATGGACTCCTGAAAATTAACAAGCAGTGCTTTCAGGCAAGTATCAATCAATGCCAGCACATTGCTGCTACAGTCTCATGACGGATCAGGGAGACGAAGTGAGGTCTGGTAAAGGAGAGAGCTGAGTATCCGTGGGCAAGTAACTTCTTGTCCTAGAGCTTCTTTGGTTTCTTAACCTGTAAAATGGGGACAAGTAATGTGTCTCCTAAGAAACTACGGAGTCTCAATGTAACTAATAATGCTTGTAAAGCACCTGGCACTTGGTAAACAGCGGACAAGTAGAAATCACCAGGCGTTATAGTTATTTTGATAATAATCAACATGGATCCTACCCTTAAGATATTTATGGTTTAGTGGAAGGAGGGGGCCAATGATAAGACCTACACATGTTCATAGGATTCTGATTCAGGCAGAAAAGGAAGCCTTCCTGGAGGAGGCTGCATTTGAATGGAGTCTGGCAGATTGGGTTCAGAAGGGGAGGCATTCCTGATTGATGGTTCACCACAAGCAGAGGATGGACCCAGGATGCAGGGACAGTGCTAGATGAGGCTGGGGGTGACAAAAGGAACATATATGCCAAGACAAAGTCTGAAGTTTCCCCTGAGGGCAGTGGGGAGTCCCAGTGGCTCTTCAGCAGGGCCTGAGGGAATCTGATTGGCCTCTTGGAATATCAGTGTGACTGCAGTGGGGAGGAGGGCCGGGAGGGGGCAGGAAGGAAGGTGGCATTGACCATGGGTGGGATAGGGTGGTGGGAATGGAAGCTCACCCATCTGGGCTCCTTCTCTGTGCCTGGGTGGGGCTTGGGAGGGGGTGTCCAAAGACACAGGCTCCCTTGACCCCTCCTCTCCCATAGCTCCTGGAGGTGAGCAGCAGGGTTCCCTCCCTCAACCACTATCATCCCCAGCCCTGCCCAGGCCCAGGTCCAGCTCCAGCAGCTAATCCTGGTCACACTGGGTCCCAAGGCCGGGGCGGGGCAGCCGGGCAGCTGGCCTCAATTAGCTGGGGAGCTGGGTCTGGACAGTGTCATTAGGAGAAAACCAGAGCCCGGCCATAAACTCTAATGAATGCATTAATGGAAGACTTGTGCGCCTCAAAGGGAAAAAAAAAAGCGGGTCTAAATAAAGTTATTAACACAGCCCACCTGTGTTCGGCTCTTGGCCTATATTGTTCAAATAGCCCATTAACTCCTGAAGCATCCAGTCTTGAAAGCAAGCCCTGCCTCTCTGAAGCAGACGTTTAACTGCGTTCATATAATTCAATTAGATTCCACAGTCATGGTCCAAAGGCATTCTCTGGGCTTTCATCTCGGTAATGGCCTGCAGGCCGGAGTGGGAAACAGGGGGTTAAAAAGAGGGGCTTGGAACCTGCCTTTTGGCCTGACTCACCCCATCACCTGGAGGGGCCTCTCAAATGAGTTTCCTGGGGTAGAATTCATTCCTCATGCACCCGCCTCTCAGATGGTCTTTGGTGCCTGGAATTTGAACCCAGACCCTTCTCGCGAGTTCTGTCCAGCATCCAGGCGTGCCCCCCCATTCGGCTCCATCCCCCTTGTCCAGTGGTCCAGCAGTCCAAGGACTCTGACTCCACTCAGCTGACCCTATTAATAAAGAGTTAAGAAAATTCATTAGGAAGTGGGCCTTTTATAGATTCCGTTAAAGCCTTCTTCCTACTTCTGTCACCGAGAAAGGATAAAAATCCTTTTATCACTGTACAACTTGTTAATGTTCCACCCCGGGAGCACTTCATCTGTAATAAACATCTTCACAAAATATGCATCCCCAGGGAGGAGCCGTTAATTTCCTCAAGGCCTCACACATGTAAGGGGTTTTACTGCCTGCAGGTGCTTCATGATATTGCGTGGGCTTCTAATAAACGTCCAGTAAACCGCAGGTAGCGCCTCGGAGAGGGATGGGCCCGTGCACCTGTCCGCGAAGGGCCTCCGCACGCCGCACCTCCACCTTCGGTCGCCCAGCCCTGGCACGGCCAGCTTCGGAGACAGCCTGCCCCTCGGGACGCCTGCAGGTAGGTTCCTAGGGCTCTAAACTCCATCCAACCCCACCAGCTTGCAGAGTCTGGGGGTGGGTAGGACCGGGGAGGGGGAGCCGGGGACTCGCTGCCATGTGGCACCAGGAGAGTTCTGCCCTGGAACTGACACACCTTGGCGGGAGTGGCAAACACCCAGAGACAGCGAAGGCATGTTCCTTGGTTTCCTTTTCTTGGTGGCTGTGGGGGCGTCACCCGCAACAGGATCTGTTGCGGGTAATGTGATGATCGACAAATTTGACTTCCCATTTTCTTAATAACGGAGCTGGAGGGAAAAGAGAACTTGTCTCTCTTAAGTGCGATTCATACGAAATGTGTTTTGCATATCTTCAGGGCAATTTGGGGGGGGTGTTAAAAATAATTGCTAGAAAAATACGTTGCAGCTCAGTTGCTAGAAAAAAAGATTACTTAAGGAGCATTCCGCGAAGTAATTAGAAGTTTGCATTTAATAAATATCACTCTAGTCTCTGGGATTCTTTCCAAGTTGTGATCACCAAATTAATCGTGAGGTATGTGCTAGGTACAGATCTGTGCCTGTAGATATGATGACATGTGGCAGGGTAGCTGGGGACGCTGCCAGTGGCTCTTTCCCAACCTCGGTGTGAGCTGGAGAGCAAGCCCCAGGCTCCCGGGGGTCCACAGAGGCCCACGGGGTGTAGGGGGAGACGGAGGGGTAGGGCATGGCTCTGCAGTCCTGTCCAGGACGAACCACCTCTGAGGACCAGAGGGCTTGTCTCTAAATCTGACAGTTTATGCTGCTTCTGGACACTGAATAACTGGCATTTGTGGGACACGTGGTGGGTCTCTGAGGTATATGACCCAACATCTGTATGGTGGCCCGAAACTTTTGTGAGCTTGTATTTTGTTCAAGTTTGTAAATGCTGAGCGTTGGTGTTCAGCTGCACTGGACTTGCTGGCTTGGGGCACACACTTCGCCCCAGGGAAGCTGCCCAAGCGAGGGAGGGCAGGAAGAGGACCACCAGATTCAACCCTCCTGTGACCCCCACGCCTGTAGAAGCACCTCACTGGGGCCATAGAGGCTTTAGGAAAGGGGAGATTCCTCGAATCTTTCTGGAAGCGCTGAGGTGGAAAGCCTAACTCCACTGTGTGTAGACCCCCTCCTCCCCAGCCAGGGATGACAGCAGAATCCCTCAGGCCCGGGACCCAGGACTCGGAGGTGAGGCAGAGCCAGGCCTTTGGGATGTGCACGTTCCTGGTCTGGGATGACAAATAATAACGATGCTGTCGTTGCCCACAGTGCCCACCGACGATACCCGTCCTAACACTCCTGAGCTCTGGAGGTGGGCCAGGACCAGGCACGTTAGGGGCATCTTCCTAACTGCTCCTTTATGGGTGAGGAAGCTCAGGTGTAAGAGGTGAGGTTAGTGGCTCAAAGTCCCCCAACAGAGGAAGAGGAGGAGTTCAGGAAGGCCTGGAACAGAAGTGGAGGGCTCTACCCATGTCCCCTCCTGAAGTCCTCCCACCAAACCTTCAGGGGAGGTCCTAGAGTCCCCAATTTCTAGATGAAAAAATGTGGCTCACCTGGTGGTGGGGAAACCTGGCATAGCCCTGACATCTGCCTCCTTCCCCTGGATATGGCTGCCCCTACCCCCCACTCCTCTGGGCTGGGAAGAGAGTGGGGTCATTCACCCCCTGACCCTCCCCTTGCCGGTCAGCCTGGCCTGGCCCAGCAGAAGCCATAGGAGGGCTAAGGAACCTGGAGGGGCATCAGAGGCCACACTGGACATGATGAAAGCCCTGGAGCGCGGGACCCAGCCGAAAGGTTAGAGGAAGCAGGATTATTCTGCCTGGGGAGCGGAAGGCCCAGGGGGCAGGGGCCCTGGCTAATGGAGAGCACCAGATGCTGACCAGCTGTGCTCTGTCTCCTTGGAGGCCCAGCAGGACCAGAAGGGCTTCTACAGCAGGAGGGAATTAGGGGGGATAGGAGAAAGAACTGGCCAGGGGATGGTTGGGCTGAAGGCGGCAGGCGGTCCTCTGAGGAGCTCTAAGAAGAAACTGGATGGCCAGAGAACAAGTGGAGAGAACGTGGAAATTTAGCCTTGAGGAGCTGCACCCCCTTCCTCTACGGACAGGATTTGAGTTAATCCCCCAGCAGTGTTGGCATTCTGAGCTCTCAGGCCTCCGGAGCCTCTGAGGCCATTTCCCGAAGCTCAGTGAGCAGTCAGGGGTTCTGGGGAACCCTGTGTTGGGGGCCTGGACCCACACAGGTCAGAGACAGCCAGACCCAGAAGTCAAGATCTTCAGCTGTCAAAGCCCCTGAACTGTCATGATGCCCCCACCCCCACGTTGTTTACAGTTTTGTGCCATTTATTTTAATAAAGTGTTAGGAAGATCCACAGTGTCTCAGTTCTTCCCGCAGTGAATACATTGGTGCTTTAAAACAATTTGGCTAAAATTTCCAAGTGTCTGCATTTAGCTGGTGCCCTAAGCAAAGGCTCCAACTGCTTACTGGTGATCCAGCCTGGCGCTTCCTCCATCTGATCAGGAACAGGGTCACTGGCCTGGGGGTGCTGGTGTAGGGAGGATTGGGTGAGACCCTAGAAGTCCTGCCGAAGGCTGCTGGAGAGATGATCGCTTCCCTCCTGCAGACCTCAGACCTCACCCCAACTCCCAACTCCTGGATGGGAAAGGCAGGGTACTGAGAGAGGGTAGGAGAGGCCCCTGGGGGTCACCCAGCGGGATGATGGCAGCCAGGCATCGTTCCCGGTGCAACCTGAGGCAGTGTTTTCTTGATGGACTTGATGCTGTTTCTGGATGGGAAAACTCGGATGTCCCTGCTCAGCTTCCTCTACCCTGATTTGGAACTCGGGGCTGGCTAGGGCTATCACATAAGATACAGGGCGCTCCTTTCAAATGGAATTTCAAATAACAAGGAATAATTTTTCAGTATAATACATCCAATGCAATATTTGGGACACCTACTAAAACAATTATTCCTTATTTGAAATTTCAACTGGATGATGCATTTTGTGTGTGTGTGTGTGTATATATACATATACATATATATATAATTTTTTTTTTGTATTGTACTTGCATTTTTCTAAATCTGAAAATTCTACCCAGGACTCCCCCTCCATTTGGGTGCCTGTTTCCTCCTACGTGAGAACCTTCCAGGGCCTTTTCTGGCAACAGGAACCCGGGTTGAAAGCAGTTGCTCTTAACATTTAGAAACGCCAGAGACCGTAGTCACCCCTTTACTGTTGCAAAGAGTAGAAAATGCATTTCCTTGTGTTCCTTTTCTTGCAATGTATATTTTTGCAAAGGAGGTTTTGGGGAGCTCCCTCACAACGAGAATGATTTGTCCCTGAAATGAAGCATTTTTGAGTTCGTTGTTTGCAGAGAATACAGCAGTGCCGGCGGCGGGCTGCCTCTGTGCTTTCTGGTTTCTCTGCGAGAATATGGAAAACAGCCGCTGTACGGGATACTTTTCCCTCTGATGCTCTGGGAGCTTATCTCCTTGATTTTAAAACTTGCTAGGACACAGGTGGATTTTTTAAGAGGTAAAATGGAAGGAAAGAAAAAGGCAAAGTACCGGCACAAGTTCTCGGGGGCAGCTCTTGGAATGCAATTCCTTGGATCAGTGGTATTTCATTTTTCAAATTATTGAGGGCTTTTTTTTAAAAAAAATTATTTACAAAAGGGCCATTGTATTTGCCAACGAATAGATTTAAGTCTCGTTCTTTTCCCCTTAAGCTAAGACAAAATGTTAAAGACAAATTGTTTGGACTTAGCAATCAGGGAAAAAATTTTGCAGAGTCAAGACTGACAGATGTGGAAAGAAGAAATAGATAAAAAGGAAATAAGACCTGCTAAAGGTTTTCTTTAAAAATTTTTAATATTTGACTTTATATCTTTGCATAGTACCCTAATCATATTATTTGGAGCGCCAAAACTAAAATTTCAAGTCTTGATGAGTTTTGCTCACTTTTTCTAAATATTTGGCTTTCTTTCTTTTTTTTCTTTCTTTCTTTCTTTCTTTCTTTCTTTCTTTCTTTCTTTCTTTCTTTCTTTCTTTCTTTCTTTCTTTCTTTTCTTTCTATTTTTTTTAATCTTCTTCCTGGACCAGAAGAAATACCCCATGCGGGAAAATAATGTATTTGGTGTATTTCCTTTCTAGAATGGTATTTAAAGGCAGGCAGTCGGGCCCTGGTCTTAGATGGCAGAATTGTGCAAAGACAAAAATCCTAGCTCCAGTTCACACCAGAATGGGAGCAGGGGAGTGTTTACCAACGTTCAGCCAAACCTGAATAATGGGGAGAGTCCTTCATCATGGAGTGAAGGTTGCAGGAGGGCTCTAAGGGACCCAAACCTCAGCCTTTATCCCCTTTCTATCTCCCATCCACCCTCTTCCCTCTGGGAGCATAGATTCCAAATCAGAACCGTGGCCCCCAGTCTGGAGCCTGGAGGTGCAGCTTGATGTCAATTATGGGCCAATTCCAGAGGTGCCATCAAAGAGTTAACTAGGATGTCCCAGTGCGCAAATGTGGGATAATTGGGAAACAAATTCTACAAACATCCTGAAAGGGGCAAAAGACCTTTGATCTTTCTATAGAAAGGCAGACCTTACAGACGTTACTGCCTTTTGGGGCCTGCACACATCTCATACCAGTTTAGAGGATGGCATCTTTCTGAGAAATCAGCCGACACCTAATTCCATCGTACCTTAATTATCCTAACTGGTTTCGTATGTCTCCGGGCATTTTCCCCAAAGATTAGAGGAGAAAGAGGGACTGACAAAATAATTAAATATGCAATTTGCCAAGCGTGGGCAATATGGCTTTGAAATCACCTTTTCAGGAAGTTTTACCGCTTGTTCATGGACATGTATATTGCAGGCTTCAGACTTTTATTTAAGCTCTTTTGATTGCCTTAATGGATTAATACCCGAGTGCCATCAGCGAGGGGCTGAGACCCAAGGCTGTTTCTAATTTTGCAAATATTGTGCCTGCTTCCTCTGGTGTTATGACAAAAACAAGTATCTAGAATTTGCCTTCTCACTTAAAGCAACATGCCGGTCCCCTCAAATAATTGCCTGATGTCAGAACCTGCATCTCACAAGCGGTGTCGTCGGTTACAGGAAACTTCCATGGTGCCAGGGGCCTGGGCTGTGGGCGGCAGCGTTGGCAGGACTGGGCAGGCCCGTGTCGCGCATGGGGCCTGGATCCATTTTTGGGGGGCATTCCTGAAACGAGCCCGTGTCTCCGGCCTGCGCGACGCCTCTCAAACTAAGGCCCCGGCAGCATCCAGGGGTGCGGAGGAATGTGTTACAGTCCCTGCTTATGACTCCTGACGTGGGTAAGAAACATTCCACAGGGAAGGGGCGGGGGAGGTGCTCCTCGGGATTTGGAGAAGAATCTCGGCTAAGACTGCTGCATCGGAGGGAGGCATCCGGAAACCAGAGCCGGGAGTTTGCTCTGGGGGAATAGTTTGCATTCTGTACTCATGATGGGGGAGCTGGAGTTCAGAAGGAACTGGCTGGAGTGATGGCACCATTCCCATCTTTTGGCCGAGCTGGGTGTTCTCAGGGTGGTGTCCTGGGGCCCGTTCCAAGGGCAGGCAGGCAGGCACACCCTCCCCGACGAGTTTGGTCTGGTCTGGGACATCTGGGGGTGCCCCGGGGGCCAAAGATGGAGCTTTAGGGACACACACGGTAGCTGTTGCCCAGAGGGGTGAAAACAGGAGGAAAAACAGCCCCACAAGACAAAAGGATAGAAGGGAGATGACCCCTGTATCCAGGCTTGCTCGTGCACACGCGCTCACGCGCATGGAGATTGCCTTTGGAGGCCGAGGGCCCCGCCTGATTGTCCAGGGGCCGCGTGGCGGGCCGGGCCGTTTCATGGTTCCCAGAACTCTCTAATAAGGCCACTGTCTGTGGCCTTTCTCAGTGGGGACACTGATCCTTGGAATCAGCTTTGATAAAGCAGATGGACCCGTCTGGGATGAGTTACCAGGTTTCCCCCTCTTCCTTTTGAACCCTGCTGCGGTTTCGCCCTTTCATGGCAATAGAGCAGGGCCAAAGTCCCTGGCCTCTGTGCTCGGGGGACGTAGGCCATCCCACGTCCTGGCTCGGGGCGCAGGGAGATGGCAGTCCCTGGATGGGGGACGCTGGCCCAGGCCGCAGGCAGTGGGCGGGGAAGGGGCTCTAGACTTGCTGTTCAGACCCACTGGCCATGGCGCTGGCCCTTGGGGTGAGCATTGCCCTCGACGCGTCTCCGCAAGGCCTGGCAGCCACGGGCTCGCAGGCGTGGGGAGCGCGCACAGGCCAACAGGAACAGCCACGGCCGCGCTCATGACACTCGCCGCCCCCTGAGCGCTCAGTCTGTGCCAGGCACGGTGCCAAGGGCTTGACGAGGATCATTTATTGCAGTAGCACTGCTGTGCCCCTTTCCCGGAAGAGCAAAGGGAGGCTCCAGGAGTTAGGTGGCTTGCGGGTCAGAGGCAGCATGGGACCGAATCTGTCATCCCACAGTCTGGCTTTGAAGCACTAGCCTTGCCCAAGGGGCGGGAGCCTCAGCTGGCCCTCGGGCGGCATAGTTCCTCCTCCGGTGATGGGTTTCTGAGGCCACAGCCATAGAGTCTGCAAGACCTCAGTTCTGAGGTCCCTGACTCCTCCAGGGGTCCAGAGGAGCCTGAATGCCCTGGCAGGAAGGGGGCATTGAACCAGGCACACTGGGTGGGAGGAGAAGAAAAGGCTGCTTAGGCCCTTCTTGGCTGCCTGCTGGCCACCCAGGACCCCAGGAGAACCCCCTCCCCCAGCCCAGTGGGACTTGTCTGTGATCTCTAGCGGTTATAACCGTATACCCTCTCAAGAGGTTCCTCCTCATCAGAGAGGGACGCCAGACGTTGAGCAGCCAGAGAAAGGCTGTCCCCTCCCAGAGCCTTCACGTGGGAGAGGGCCTGGTTTCTAAAGCAGCTCTGGGGAGGCTCACCTGGATACCTGGTTCTGGCCAGGTCAGATTTGTCTCCAGTCTAGCAGCCTCTCTGCCACCACCCCATGTTCTGGCCCCAGCTGCCCGCTCTTCTGGCTTTCCCATCCGGACCTCCAGACTCCTCAGGCCTGCCGCCTGCTTACCCTCCACTGCAGCTGCCCAGAAAGGCAGGCAGCAGGTGTGTGCAGTTCCCACACACCGCCAGCCGTTCACCCTGACCTCTGGTCAGCTGGGTTGGGAGGAAGGACCTTAACTTAGTCTAAGTTGTGAAAAGAGAACCTCGATCGTTCACTTAGTTCATTCCATCAAGCACCTACTCGGTGGCTTGGCTCTGGGCTGGCGCCAGGAGCCAGCAGAGAGTGAGGTGCATGTGGTTTCCTGCGCCCATGGAGGGGTTTCTGATTCTGATGAGCTGTGGATTCTGTGCTATGCACTTCATGGATGATTGGGACCCCCAGAGTAGGCTGCGCCACGAGGAGAGAAAACTATGGACACTACTGCATACTTGGTGTCTGATGACAGTCCCGGCCGTGGTCCTTTTGGGGACCTTTCGGTGTATGATGGGACAGTCACACTTCCGCAGCTTTGTGCTCCTGTCTGAACCAACTCTTCTGGCAGCTTGTGGCAGAGCCACGTGACCCTCCATTATGAGATGGAGAGTTGAGCACGCCTGCTCGTGTACCTGGCACACTGTTCTTTCCATGTCTCCTCATGGATGTGTTCCCTTGTACCTCTGGGTCACATTTGTGGTGAAAATACACAGATGCCCGTATACCCACCTCCTAGATTTGACCCATGTAAGCATTTTACCATATACTTGCTTTATCTATGTATACATCTATCTAAGAGTATGTTTTTTTTTTTTTCTGTAAGGTTGACCGTTTCCTATGTCATCCCTAAATATTTCAAGTGTGCATTTTCTGAGCATAAGAATAGCCTCCTCCATAACTATAACAACATGACCATTTGAAGAAAAATAAGAGTAATTTGACAGGGTGAGATTTTCGTAGTTAGATATAAGTACTGGTACCTCAGAAAAACAAAAGGCACAGCAGACTGTGATCATTTTAAAAGCTTCCTTTGGTTTCAGTCTCCATACGGGGCAGCCAGGAGGATGGAGTGACAGCTGGGGACAAAGTCTGTGAGTTCTGAGAGCGCAGGGTGCTGGCACACAGCAGGTGCTCGGGGAGTGATCCGCTGATTGACCATGTGCCAGGCCAGGGCCCACCCCTGGGTGTCCCTCAAGTTCTGGAGTGTGGGGAGCCTGTTGTTCTAGCTCCCTCCATGCTCAGAGGACAGGGGCATGTGGAGAAAGAGTCGGGGCTTGGCAGGCAGACTGGTGCTGGGTTTTAATCTCTGTGAGGCCTGGGCTGACTGGGGTGACCCTGAGTCCCCAGCTCCCCTCCGGGCCATCAAAGCTGGGCTGAGAGTGAGATGTGGCATCTTCCTGGGTGCTATGCGGCCCCCTCTTTTTACCCTGCTGAAGCGGAGCTTTTTTTTTTTTTTTTTTTTTTTTAAGATTTTATTTATTCATGAGAGACCCAGAGAGGGAGAGGCAGAGACACAGGCAGAGGGAGAAGCAGACTGTCTGAGGGGAGCCTGATGTGGGACTCGATCCCAGGACCTGGGGATCACGACCTGAGCCAAAGGCAGACCCTCAACCACTGAGCCACCCAAGCATCCCCAGGGAGAGCATTTTAATGTGTATCTCTGACTGTGACCGTGTCCCTGTGGAGAGTTAGAAGAAGAGCTTTGCTACCGTGAAATAGTATTCAGCTTTAAAAAGGAAGGACACTCTGATGCATGCTGGAACTTTAACGCAAGGGACAGCAAGTGAAATAAGCCAGTTGCAAAAAGACAGACGGTACGCTGTCCCATACGGGTGGCAGCTAGAGGACTCAAAATCACAGATCCAAGTAGATGAGCGGTTTCTGGGGGGAGGGAGAGGTGGGGAGATATTTCACAGGTCTGGGATTGCACAACCATGTGAACGGATTTAATGCCAGTGAACTGCACACTTAAAAGTGGTTAAGGTGGCGCAGTCTATGTTATGCGTACTTTACCACAAGAAAGAAAAGTGGGGTTTTGGCGCCTGTGATCCGCTGCATGGTGAGGTTCTGTTTTAGGATGATGATGCTCCCCACCCAGCTGCCCCTCCCCCGGGGAGCACGGCTGCTCGCTGTTGTTCACGGAGAAAGCCAGAGTGCTGTCACTCAGACGAAGTCTAATGGAGCCAGATACTTGGGAATATCGGACCCAAGACCTGTTTGTGGAAATGGTGCCGCATTTGAAGCGAATCTCGCCAGCCAGGAATGAAACAGAGGCATTTTGTCAAAGGCAAGAACTTGATGAAAAATTGTTTTATGAAACCCGAATTTTGGCATGTTTTCACATTTCAGTTTGTCAGAAGGCAGACCAATAAATGTTAAACATGTTGTTTATTATTATGCATGGTTGATTTCTTTATGATGACAATTTTATTTTAAAGTTCGTCCTAGAGGCACTGCAGGACTGCTGGGGAAATCTAGAATAGAAGGGCCGAGGGACACTTTACAGGGTATCCCTGCAGGACTATCGAGAGAGCACTTTTTATTAATAGAAAGGAGGTGGCCCAGGCCCACTCGGGGGTTAGCGGGTGTGCTGGTGCCTGTGCTCGGGCCCTGGTTAGTGGGCTCCCGGCGCTGGACTCTGGGGGTCACCATGAGCTCGTGCAGGCCCCAGCTTGTAGAGCCCCTCAGCCTTGCCCCTTGCCGCTCCTGGGTCTTTGTTCTCTTGGCTATCTCCCCCGTGTCGGGGCTCTTGCTGTGGTTGGAAGTGGGGGGGTGCTGGGGCCAACAGCCTCCGCCAGGCTCTCCTCCTGTGGGGCGTGGATGGCCCGGCACACCAGCCATCCTGGTGGGGAGATGTTCCCTTTGCTGCAGTCTCCTTTACTACCCTCGCCCCCCACCCCCGGTCTTTACCTTCAGTGGCTGGAGAAGGGGTCGGGTTCCAGCCCCTCCGGAGCTGAGGGCAGGGGGACCCAAAAGGATACCGAGGTCGTCCAGCTGGCCCTTCCTGCTACCTTCCCTCCAAAAGCCTGTTTCCTCATCTGTGAAATGGGGTCTCCATACCCACCCTTGGGGGCCAAGAGTTCCCATTTCAAGGGTGTGCACCCTGGGCTGGGTGCTTCGGAGGGAGTATTCCACTCAAACCCCAGGACAACTGTGTGTCCAGTTCTGATTCCCATTTTCAGATGAAGAATTAGGGCTCAGAGAGGGAGACCTGTTCTCCCGATTGTCCAATAGCGAGGGTGGGGCTGGGCCAGGTTCTGAGTCTGCTCAAATCTGTGCAGGGAATAGGGTGCCTGCTGTGCCCTGGCTGTCTCAGGGTGGACACTTGGTGTCCGTGCGGTGACCTGGCACTTGGTCTCGGGCCGAGGAGGAAGGGCAGGCTTCTACAGACGCAGGGAGCCCAGCTCCTGCAGAGCCTAAGGGTCCTGGCCCAATGTGGGCAACCTGAGCCCTTGAGGGTTTCTCCCTTGCTGGATCTCGGGGCCTCGGGCTCCTGGGTCTGTATTCTCGGCCAGGTCTGGTCCACTGGTGAGAGGACTGCCTGGGCCCCACAACATGGATGGATCCACATCTGCTTGGGTGGTGGGGCCCTCTGGTGGGCCCGGGGCTGGGAAGCCAAAGTGGGGGTGGCAGGTTTAGGGAGCCCTCCCAGGGAGAGCAGCATAGGACCTGCTGTCAGCCAGAGGAGTTCTCGTGTAGGTCCAGAGCCAGGGCGGCCCTGTCTATTGTCGCATGGCATTCTGACAGAGGTCCACCTGCCCAGCCCTTCCTGAGACCACCGGTAGGGCCACAGAGGCTCGGGACAGTTAATGCTCCCACACAGGGCAGCTGTGTCCTCTGCTTCCCCCTTGGCATGTTCCGGGGAGAGGGGTTGGAAGGAGGAAGTGTGCCCTCCCCCACCGCCCTCCCCACCAAGGCTTTGTCAACATTGTTTTTGTTCTTGGGCCTGAGCCAGTGGCTTTGAACACAGATATTGGTTAGGACAAGCTGAGGGGGCCAGCCAGGGGCTAGTTTGGGGTCCTCTCCCTAGATTTGGCCCAGAAACACGTCCGGCCACCCTCTAGGGCCCTTGGTTGCCAGCCCTGCTGTAGAAAACACTTTTGAGAAAGGCAGGGTTGGAGGGATCAGCACTGGCCCGGGAGTGAAGTGTCTTGGCCCTGGCCGCTGGCTGTTGGCAGGGGAGGGAGGCAGCTCCCACCCCTTCTGACCCGAAGCTTCTCCAGCCGCTGGCTGGTGGGGCCTCCAGCAAGGCAGCCTGATCCTCCATAAAAGGATAAGGATCTCATTCTTCACTTTTTAAGCCGCACAAAAGCTGTATGCATAATTAATGTGCAATAAACGTGAGCGGCTGGAAATTAACTAAATGAAAAAAATATACACTTAATTGTAAAAATTTAATTTTGCTTTTATTCTTTGCTTTCTCTCCCCCTCCCCCTCCATTCCCCCCCGCCCTTTTACAACTTGTTATATTCTTGGAGCCCCTCAGATCTCGTCGGAGATCATATTCTGAAAGAGTCGCCTCCTGACCTCTTGCCAGGGAGCCGTGGACAAGATTAGTTTTAAGCCGCAGCCCAGCTAGTTACTTTCAACGGAGGGTCTGAGCGTGCCCACAAGCAGGGTGTTACTGTGTCACACAAAGGAATGTTGTAATCATCCCCCAAGTCCTTCCTTGGGGGACCTCTGGCTGATTTTTAAGGGCTTTGGTAGATGTAATTTTGAGAGTTGCCTTTTGAAACTCAGAGAGCGCCCATCACGGTGTTTAAAATTCCTAAACATGAATTCACTGGTTAAAAAGCCAAAGGACTAAATACATTTACATATATTCAAAGTGTTTGAAGCAATACCATCTGAGGCTTCCTTTTTTCCCCTAAGTTTTTAAAGGACAAGACCTTTTCTAGATGATAAGATCGGGTGGCAAAATTTCCCAGAGGAAAAATTTATTGACACCTTCTTATTGTCACATCTTTTAATAAAACCCAAGGATTTGGCCTCCAGAAACAACCCATCCACTTGAAAGAATTTTTTTAATTTTTTTTTTTTTTAGGAAAACACTATTAGTGGATACTTTAAAATATGATTTATTGCATGCACATAACAACAATAACTTAAAATATCAGATCCTTGGAAATCACTGCCGATCCCATCTCCCTTACATGCCAGCTGTTTTCCTGTTTCTGCCTGGTCTCTATCAGCAGATAATTTTAAAAGAGGCAGAAGAATCCTGAGACCCAACTCAGAGGCACCTAGGCTGTTTGGGCAAGCATCGTGTTTACAGAACCTCTACTTTGTCCTGGACAGTTCATAGCTGGCCCGTCTCGAAGTCTTTTCACACAGTAACCAACTCAGGGTGTCTCTTTGAGTCGCTCTATTACCAGATTAATTTACAACAAGGTCAGTACAGTTGCTCATGCTCGCTGCCACCTTTGGCCAGGTACCTGGTCTTGTTTAAGGCGAATTGCCATCATCCCGGAGATGCCTAGTCGTCGGGGACCACTGGCGAGCCGTAAATAACCGGCTCTGTGGCTGCAGCTCACCTCCGGCCAGCCCAGCCCAGCCCAGCGGCCTCAGCAGCTCCGCCACAGCCCAGCTGGCAAATCCGGCTGCCTTTGTGAACAGGTGGCCCGGGGGCCGAGGCCAGGCACCGGGCAGGGGCAGTGGGCTGGTTTCTGCAGCAGCCTTCAGGAACCAGTCCTTTTTGAGCCTGAGACCCCCACCCACGGCTCGGCTGGGCCCCAGCCGCAGACCTCTGCATTAAACAGGTTCTGACACTAAAAGTCAAGGTCTGTCGGCTGTTGTCATAGGAATGCAATATCCTCTGGAGGTCCCCTTATTAAAAAAACCAAGTCTTGCTGCTGCTGCCTGGGATAGATTTCTATTCCATTTGTATTGATCACGGGGAAATGTCTCATTCCCTGGCTGACAAATACAGTCAGCAGGGAGGGAGTTCGTGTTTGCTGGAAAACATTTGTTTTCACAGTGATTTGGGGGGGACCCTGAGCTGAAGCCGTGGTTGTGTTCCATGGGATGGTGGTGGGTGACCGCTCCGATGCAGCGTTACAGACGTGGGGGTTACCGTCTGGCAGAACAATGGAGCCTGCCAGGGCTTGAGAGATGATCCAGTGTGGCCGCTGCATTTCGAAGACTTCAGGCCAAGAGCGGGGACTTGCCGTCCCCACATCACAGGTAGTGGTATTTGTAGGAACCTGTCCTACAGAGAATACCTGTGTGTGAGAAGATATTTAACACAGCGCCGTTTTAGGTGCAAAAGGCAGGAAACCATCTAAGCATGGATCACAGGAAACTAGGTTAAAAAATATCTATATAAAGCAGAACCATGTTAAGTGGCCAGTTTTGACCAGCAAAACTGGCAAACTGGTTTTGCTGGTCAAACCTGGCTGGATATTGACCATCTCCCGGTTCAGTCTATTATGTCTATTGAATGGAATGGCATGCCGTCAGGGACGAGGTGGAGGACTCTCCAAGATATTTTATGAAACGAAAAAAGCAAGTTGCAAAATAGCGTACCTGTTATGCTCCACATGCGGTTTAAAAAAAAAAAACAAAAAACAAAACAAACCAATAGACCTGTATTTGCTGGAATAAGCCTCAGCTCTGGGAGGAGACACGGGGATTTGTCCCCAGCGGCTGCTTTGAGGAGGGAACCAGGGGGCTGAGGAAGGGAGGGCCTGAGAATGACTTTGGCCTTCCCGGCCTCTGTACCTTCTGCATTGTATCCTGTGTGTGTGGATAGAAGATAAGTTAATTAAAATGTAACGCAGAAAGATCAAAATGTCAGTGAAGCCCTCATTTCCAGGAGTTAGGAACTCAGAATTTGTGGCCTGGGAGTTCAGGGCTGCAAGTCCCTTTATCTCACGGAGCCTTGGTTTTCTTATCTGCCAAGTGGGGGTAATAGTGGTGTTCACTTTGTGGACTGGAAATGAAGATTTCCGTGAGAGCCAAATGGGGAAGGCTTGGCACAGTGGCACAGAGAATTCAGTAAATGTTACGTGTTGTTATAAATGATACATAAATCATAATACGCACAGAAGTCCTTACAGTGACTTGCTTGGCATTTTTGTTTGCTTGGAAGGGAGATTAAAACTAGCTGTGTGTGCGTGTGGAGTCAGGGGCTGAGACTCCAGAGTGCTGTGTAGACCTCTGTTTAGGGGACCATTTCGTGATTCAGGAACGGCCCACGCTGCATTTGCAGGGTGCGTCTGATAATTTTTTTCTGAACCAGTAAATGGTCTTCTGCATCTCTGTGTACACAGGCAGGTGAATAATAGAATTAAGCTTATTGGTTTAATTCCTCTGGGCCCCCTTGGTGAGGGGAGAGCAGCTGGATGAATATTTTAATTAAGCTCTGACACCCAGAAGTCAAAGTCCCCGAGTGGTCCCATCGGGCAAGGTCTTGCAGTTTGGGGTTTAATCAAGTTCGGTTTCAGAGTTCAGATTTCTTCCTGGACAGAAATATGTCATTAGGCGTCCAAGATTTCCACTAGAAAAAAAAAAATACAACTTGACTGTATTTTCTCTAGAGAATGACACCATGATTCGATTAGCCCCCTTTCCTTGACATTTTGCCCACTTTATTAACTTCTGCTTTGCTTTTAAGCAGGCAACTACTGTTTTACTTCCCTGAAGAAGCTCATAATATTATAATTCAAGTGTCAGGACAGATTAGGTTAAATGAACTGTGTAATTCCCGAAGGAAAACAAACTTCAAAACGGACGCGGTTTGCCTTGTAACATGTCATGGATTGCATTAGCGTTGAACGGGCGACTCTATCACCTCATGTGCTAAAGTTGGCTCAAATGTTCCCCACTCTGCAAGGTGAGAAATTACTTAGCTAACAAAACATTTCGTTTTCCTCTCTTTGCATTCTTTCTTTATGAGATCCTGAATGTGACATTTTCACCAAAAAATCCCTGCGCTTATTTGTGAAAAATGTATATTAAAACCAAAACCCATCAAATGGAAAGAAATCACAGATGGTTTTATTCACAAGCAGTAGAATTAATGGCCTCTCTTCTCTTTATAAATATTAGAAGCAGATGAGTTCATTACGATTTCACCCTAATAAAGAAAACCTGCTTGATTTTGACAAGACACCGACTTATCTAATACATCTCCTAAATAACAAAGCTACTTCCCGCCCGTAAAACACGGCTCGCAAGCACCGGCTTTACCTGGACTGCTCCTAAATTAATGAAAAACACTCGAATCCGAAGAGAGCAAAAGAAGTGTGTATGGGTTGGGGGGGTGGGTGGGGTGCGGAGAGATGGAATTCAGGGGATTTTTGAAAATGTGACTGATTTTGGAAAAGGGTGAGTTTCGAAATGTTTACTTTGTGGTGGTTTGAGATTTTTACATCTTTCAACAAAGCGCGCAGAGAAGTGAAACCATCTGAAAGGGCTTTTGAAAAGAGCGAATCAGCACAAGTTGGATGGAGCTGCGGTTCCTTTATCTGGGGCGATCTGTGCCCATCGTGCAGGAGGGAGCCCCGGCCCCGGCCCCCTCCGCTCCGCCTGCGCCCAGCTCGGCCGGCTCAGCCCCAGCCCGGGCTTCAAAGCGCAGTTGGCGGAGCGGCCGGGAGGGAACCGGACACCCCGCTCCAGGGCCGCGCGCCGGCTCGTTCTGATCCCCCCACGGCCACCGAGGCGGTCCTCGGGTTAGGCACGCAAGGCCGGGGCGCTCTCTGTTTGTGCCGCTTTCACCACTTATTAAGTGAGAAGCGGGAGGCTTCAGTGGAAACTGCAAAAGCTGTGTTTTTCTCCCCAGGGCCACAGCAGCTGGGGCCCGTGGCTTACCCATCCCTGCGGAGATGGCCCTGCCTGGGGGGCGGCGGGCGGGGTGTGCAGAGAGACGGGCCGCCCTGGGGCCCACTGTCCCAGGACCTTCTTGGCTCGGCCCCGTGCAAGGGCGTGGGCTCCTTCATCTGAAAAATGCGAGGGAACGCCTTGGGGGCGGCAAGCCACACAGCTTAAGAAAAATGGGCATGTCTCCGTGGCTTTCCGTCCCATCCCACCGATCGGGCTCTCCGAGTCCTTCCTGGACTTCCCCCAGCTCCAAGACCCATGCGGACCTACACCGGAGCTCCACACACCTGGACAAGCGTGGCCCTGCCCGGGGAGGGGTGCTGGTGACGGTGGCATTGTTTCTAAGCAGCTCCTTGGGAGTGAACGGATTCGGGGACCGCGGCAGGCGGCAGGCATGGTCTCGGGAACCTGCGGCTTGCTGTCCCCTGCTCCCTTCCTGCCAGCGGGGCTGCGGAATCTGACAGGCCCAGGTGGAATTCTGAGTTCTGAGCTCATCCGAGTCCCTCCTTCGAGCCCTGGTTCCACAAGCATCAAGCTCCTGTGGGGAGATTTTGGGGGAAGCAACATGTTTGAGCCAAGAACCCATGATTGAAATTCTCCAGTAAATCCCTCCCAGCTGAGCCCGGAGGGCCTGTAGTTGGTTCGGCAAAGCAGGGATGGCAGGAAGGGGGGCTGCGGGTGGGTGGGTGGTGGTGGCTGCAAACTTCAAACAGGACCTGGGCTTGGGGGAGAGGCTGCTGAGGGGGGAGGCCACCGACAGAGGGCTGCAAGTTAATTAAAGAGGCTGCATTGTGGGTTCCTATAAACTCAGCCCTCTCCATATTAAAGCACCAGCAGCTTGAGCTTGGTGCGGGGATGGGGATGCCCTCTCACCTGGGGCTGAGCCTGGGAGGTGGAGGAGGCTGGAGCCACACTGAGGGTGGAGTTGTGCAGGCCTCTGGAAGGCCCCAGCCAGGAGCACTTGCCTTCCAACCAGGAGTCCCCAGGGCAAGGCTGGGGGTGGGGGGCAAGCCTGTGCTCAGAAGCCTCCTTCAACGTCGAGGATCTGCTGTCTTCCAGGCACAGAGCTGGGCACATGACCTGGAAGATAAGTGCCACCACCCCTCCCATTTTACAGAGGAGGAAAGTAAGGTCGAGAGAGGCCGAGTCACTAGCTCAAGTCTATGCAGCTGGTGTGGGGGACAGGCAGGGTTGGGGCCGGGGATGGGGCAGAGATCAGCAGAGGACAGGTTATGGCTGCTGCTTCCATCCTGCCCTCACTTTAGCCCCGCCCCCTGCACTGTCCTTGACATTCAATCAGGTGCCAGTGATGTCTGGCCCAGTGGTTGAGGCTGGGCCTCCCCAGCTTCCCGGCGACAAATGGTTCTCATTTGAAAGAGAGGTTATAAAAACACATGCCCAAAGACACTGTCAGAGAACTGAGGATTAATCTCATTTCAAAGACCATTCCAAATCTTTTTTGGGGGGTGGCTCTGGGGGCAGGCAGCAGCCCTGGTTGGGAAGGACGTCAGGGTTCTTGGTGTGCCCCTCAGATTGTGGCCGGTTGGGGAACATGCTGTGATGTGGGCTGGTGGGAGTCAGGGGCCATCTCGTACCTGGCACGGCTGAGTCTGACCCGAGGTGTTGCTTTGCTCCCCAAGTCCCAGGGCCGGCTTTGCAGGAGGCCACTACTCCCGGGTGGAACCCCCATGCTGCATTTTCAGTACCTTGGTTATGTTTCAGGGCGGTATCAGTTGCCAAAAGGAAGGGAAGGATTAGACGCCTGGGACATTTTCATTTTTTTTGGATGGGGTCAGAAAGCTGCATGCTTTTGCCCAGTGACTCAAGCAGAGAGGGCGCCGAGGCCAGTGTGTGTGTGTGGGGGGGAGGTGGGCACTGTCTGGTAGTCACCTGTGAGCTGCACGGGAGTGCCCCACTGGAGGCAGGGGTGACAGGGAGCTCCAGCTGAGCTGTAGGCCAGCAGCTCCCCAACTGGGCTGCGACAAGCTGTGGGCTTCTGGAACACAGGCATGGGGCCAGGCTCTGGGGCACTCTGCTGAGCTTTCATGGCAACCCCAGGAGCTGCTTTTCCTGAGAGCTGAGGGGTGCCAGGCAGCTGCTGCCGTCTCCTCCGTGGAGAGATCTCCTGTGGGGAGCCCTGTATGGACTTCTCTCATCCCTATTTTATGGCTAGGGAGACTGAGGCTCAGGGAGGTGGGTGCAGGTGGCTTGCATGGGGCTGGGGAGCTGGAGGACAGTGATACAACTCCTTCTTAGCCGTCTCAGCAGCTTTCCCAAGTAGGGATTGCTGACGTCCCTGTGTTAGGCCTGTGGCAGTGGAGGCTCGGTGATGGGGCTTGTCCAAGCCCATGCGCGGGAGGGTGGCGCCCGAGGCTTCCCGGCCGTCGTGCAGCCTGGGCTGGGGCTCAGGCCCTCAGCTCCTCCGGATTCCAGAGCAGGGCAAGCGCTGCCCGTCCCCCCAGGGGCAGGGTGGGGTCCCAGAGGCACGCGGAGGCGCCTGGCGCTGCGGGCTGGCGGCCACCCCACCAGAGGCCCGCGGTGCAACGCTGCAGGACTGACCTGCGGCGGTCCGGTCCGGGGAGCTCGTGGAGCGCAGCGTCCTTTCTGGAAGGGGCCCGGCTGGGCGCAGCAGAGCGCCCCCGCGCGGCCGTTCTCGGGAGTGCGCCCCGGCAGCCGGGCCTCGCCGGTCGCTGCGAGCAGAGGGGCCTTGGCTTGGGGGCTCGGCAGGCCGTTCGCCTTCCCCGGGGCCCTGCCCACAGCCTTGAGACGGAGCTGCCAGGACGGCCCTAGCTCTGCAGAGCAGAGCAAAGTGCAAGAGACTGCCCGGGTTCCCCCGCCGGGAAATGGAACTCGCAGAGGGGTTTGCCTCCCCGCAACCCTGCAACCCTGCAAAGCGCGGTCTTCCTGGGAGCCGCTGCAAGAGTTTGTCCCGGCCCCTGGGGAGCCTGTCCGGCCAGCAGGCTGGGGTGCTAGGACTCCAGCTCGGCAGCTCTTGCCAAGCCCATAGTAGCTCATTACCCCAGCAGGAAGCTCAGATTCATACAGCAAGGCCAGTGCTGAGCCTGGAAGCCGATTCCAAACTCGGAGCGCTTGGCCTTCTGGCAAGATCAGCCAGGGAGCATGGATGGGGTGCTACTATGTGCTAAGCGGGAGCTTCCCACCCTAGGTGGACAGGTCTGGAGTGGGCCACGGTCACTATAGAAACTCAGTCCCCTTTCTTGCCTTCTGGGGCCTCCCCATGGCCAATGCCTCTGGGTCGTCCCCCTCCCCAGCACTGAGCCCTGCCCTGGGCGAAGCAAGTTATGGGTCTGAGTTCAGTTCCTCAGGAAGGCATTGGGTGGCTGGTTGCTGTCATCCCAGAGCCCCAGGGTCACATTCAGGAGAGGAGGCAGGGCTGGGCACTGAGCAGGGCCCATCTGACCTCTCGGGGTTCTCCCGGCTGTAACCACCACATGACAGGACGCCTCCTTCTGGGTGGACTCCATCCAGGCGACGGTCAGGCACAGCACTGGAGTTGGGCATTCTTGGGTAGCGCCCCCCACGCTGGCTCTGGTTTGGTTGGCTGTGTGCTCCTCAGCACTCTCTGGAGCCTCTTTCTCCTTAGCCAGGAATCCCTGAGCGCCGGGGTGTGGTGGTAACACAGGGGAAGCGTGCCTCCCTGGCAGTGTCTGTGGATGCTGGGTGGATGGATGTGAGGGCCCCCACCGCCCACCTGTTTACCCCTCACCAGGAGCATCCTCCATCCTGGTGGACCTTGTATAGACTCCGTGTGCACCTTGTCTCCCCCCGGGGGCTTCTTCTCTCCTATCTTCCAGGGCTCTACTAAGGGAAGGTACTGGCAGGAAAGAAAAGCTGTCTTTGAACCTGTTTGGTGAGGGGGAGGGGAAGTAGTCAGATTCTTAAAGCAAGACATAGCACTAACCGCAAAGGAAAAAGATGGACTTTATTAATAATGACTTAAAAATTATTTTTAAAATTGAGGTATAAGATCAGTTTCAAGTGTACAACACAGCAGTTCTGAATTTGTATTTATTGTGAAAGGATCACCATGATAAGGCTAGTGAACATATCACCGAACATAGTTACAAAATTCTTTCTTGTGATGAAAACTTCTAAGATTTATTTTTAGCAACTTTCAAATATGCAACACAATATCATTAACTGTAGCCACTGTATTGTATGATATATCCCCACAACTTATTTGTTTTACAACTGGAGGTTTGTACCTTTTGACCAGACCCCCCCACCCCTTACCCCCACTGCCTCTGGTAACAATTTCTGTATCTATGAGTTGGGTTTTGTTTTTTAAAGACTTTATTTACTCATGAGAGACACACAGAGAGAGGCAGAGACACAGGCAGAGGGAGAAGTAGGCTCCCTGCAGGGAACCGGATGAGAGACTTGATCCAAGGACCCCGGGATCATGTCCTGAGCCGAAGGCAGACACGCAACCATTGAGCCACTCAGGCAACTGCATGAGTTGGGTTTTTATGTGTTTGTTTTTTTATGATTCCACATGGATGTGAGATCATATGGTACTTCTCTTTATCTGATTTACTTCAGATATTTATAATACCCTTAAGATCCATCCTGGTTGTCACAAATGGCAAGATTTCATTCCTTTCATGGCTGAATAGTATTCTGTTGTATGTACATATACACACCACATCTTCTTTCTGCATTCATCCATCACTGGGCACTTGGGTTGTTTTCATGTATTGGATATTATAAATAATGCGGCAGTGAACATGAGAATGCAGATATCTTCTCGAGTTAATGCTTCCATTTCTTCAGATAAATACCTAGAAGTGGAAATGATGGGTCACATGGTAGTTCTATTTTTAATATTTTTGAGGAACCTCTATATACTATTTTCCATGGCGGCTGCACCAATTTTCATTCCCAACAACAGTGCTTGCTTTATGTCCTTGCTAACACTTGCCATTTCTTGTTTTTTTGGTAGTAGCCATTTTAACAGGTGAGGTGATCTCTCCTAGTGGTTTTGATTTGCATTTCCCTGATGATGAGTGATGTTGAGCATCCTTTCATGTATGCGTTGGCTATTTGTATGTATTTTTAGAAAAATATCCATTCAGATCTGCTGGTGTTTTTAAAATTTATTTTTTTGATTTTTAATTTTTAAAGATTTTATTTATTCATGAGAGACACAGACGGAGTGGCAGAGACACACAGAGGGAGAAGCAAGCTCCCCAAGGGGAACCCGATGCGGGACTCGATCCCAGGTCCCTAGATCATGCCCAGAGCTGAAGGCAGATGCTCAACCACTGAACCACCCAGGTGTCCCTCTCTGCCAATTTTTAAATCAGAGGTTTGGGTTTTTTTTTTTTTTTTTGCTATTGAGTGGAGGGAGTATAAGTTCAGATCATCAAAAGACACCATTAAAAGGGAGGAAAGCCAAGCCATAGAGTACAAGGACATATTTGCACATGTATATGTTAAAGAACTCACTTTGAGAATATATTACAGAATTTAAGAAATGGGGAAAACACAGACCATATAATAGAAAAATGGGCAAGAGACTTACTGGGGTTTCACAAAGTTAGATGCTCAAATATCCAATAAACAAATGAACATGTGCTCAACCCTGTTAGTCAACAGGGAAATGCGAATTTCAAATGCAGTTAGATACTACTTCACACCAACTAAAATGGCAAATTGTTCAAAGTCTTAAGTTTTGTTAAGGATATGGAGCAACTGGAACTTTTGTGCATTAGTGGTGTGAGAGTAAATTGCTATGACCATTTTATTTTTTAAAAAAAGATTTATTTATTTTAGAGCACATGACTAGGGAGAGGGGCAGAAGGAGAGAATCTCAAGCAGACTCCCCACTGGGTGAGGAGCCCGATGCAGGGGCTCCATCCCACCACCCATGAGATCATGGCTGGAGCTGAAACTAAGAATTGGACGCTTAACTAACTGAGCCACCCAGGCACCCCTTGCTACAACCATTTTAAAAGAACTATTTGGAAATGTTACCTAAACTGAATATATATGCCTCCTCTGTGATCCAGCAATTCTGCTCCTTATAGTTCTGATCTAACAGCGATGTGTGTGTGTGCATCTGCCAAAAGACATACGTGCTCAAAGTCTACAGCACTGCTCACAGTAGCTCCAAACTAGAAACAACTCAAAAGTCCACAGGCAGTAGGGTGGATAAATAAACCCTTATATTCACACTGTGGACTACAATCTGCTTATTCAGTTTTATGTTTTGTCTTTTCCAATTGTATGTGATTTTTAAAGAGCTATCATTTTGTTATAAATTTCTAATCCACCATATGATCAGTGATTTTTTTTTTAATTTTAAAGGTCATATTTATTTATTTATAGTTCAAGTGGGGGAAGGGCAGAGGGAGAGAGAATCTCAAGCTGACTCTGCGCTGAGTGCGGAGCCCCACAAGGGATCTCACGACCCTGAGATCATGACCTGAGTTGAAATCAAGGGTCGGATGCTTAACTGAGCCATGTAGGCACCCCAATCAGAGATGATTTTAGGTGTGCTGCTGATGCTTTGGAATTTATTGAGACTTCCCCAGTGGCTTAGCACATAATAAATTTTAAAAGGATATGAGAACTATGTTGGATCAAAAGTGCTGTGCTTCTTAATTAGGCAAATTACTCAAATCTTTAATCTGTCTGCTCATGTATATTTTTAAATTGAGGTACAGTTGCCATATAACATAGTAGTTTCAGGTGTACAACATGATTTGATACCTGTATATCTTGGGAAATGGTCACCACAATAAATATAGAGAACATCTGTCACCCATACATAGCAACAAAAATATTTTTTCTTGTGTTGAGGACTTTTAAG
The DNA here is from genome assembly GCF_053574225.1 of Canis aureus. Classification (NCBI taxonomy): domain Eukaryota; kingdom Metazoa; phylum Chordata; class Mammalia; order Carnivora; family Canidae; genus Canis; species Canis aureus. The sequence continues at coordinate 4,387,717 of NC_135626.1, read as the reverse complement.
ATCTATCCTCTTAGTAACTTTCAAATATGCAATACAGTATCATTAGCATCATTAGCAAAATGCAGTATCATTAGCTATAGTCACCATGGTATGTGTTATATCCCGATGACTTAACTATCTTACAGCTGCAAGTTTGTACCTTTTGACTTCTTTCACCCACTGCCTCCTACCACTGCCTCTAGCAACTGCCGACTTATACCCCGTATCTGTGAGCTTGTTTTTTTTTTTTTTTAAAGATTCTACATATAAATGAAATCATACAGTATTTGTCTTTCTCTGACTTCTTTCACTTAACACAAATGGAACTCAAGAGCATTGTGCTATCACAAATGGCAAGATTTTATTTTTGTAGTGGAATAATACTAAGTTGTGTGTGTATTATACCTATATAATCTTGTATATATATACATATATAATTTTGTGTGTGTGTATATATATTCACCACGTTGCACATCTGGTTTATCCATTCATCTACTGATGGACGCTTAGGTGGTTTCCACGTCTTGCCTATTGTAAATAATGCTGCAATAAGCAAAGGAGGTGCAGATATCTTTTTGAGTGTTTTGTTTCTTCAGATAAATACTCCAAGTGCAATTGATGGGCCCATACAGTAGTTCTATTATTAATTTTTAGGGAACCTCCATACTATTTTCCACAGTGGCTGCACCAATTTACATTCTCACCAATAGTACATGAGGGTTTTTCTACATGCCCTCTTGTACTTGTTATTTTTTGTCTTTTTTGATACTAGCCATTCTAACAGGTGTGAGGTGATATCTCCTCGTAGTTTTGATTTGCATTCCCCTGATGAGTGATGTTGAGCATCTTTTCACATGTCTGTTGGCCATCTGGATGTCTTCTTTAGGAAAATGTCTATTCAGCTCCTCTATTTTTAAATCAGATTTACTTTATCTTATTGCTATTGAGTTGTATGAGGTATGAGTTCCTTATATATTTGGGATATTAACACCTTATCAGATACATGACTAGCAAACATTTTCTCCCGTTCAGCAGGTTGCCTTTTTGTTTTGTTGATTTCTTCTGCTGTGCAGGAGCTTCTTCATGTACATAGTCCACTTGTATATTATTGTTACTTGGTGAGGCCTCTTCTTTTTGTTTTTTTATTTTTTTATTTTTATTTTTTAAATTTTTTTTTTGGTGAGGCCTCTTCTGATCTGCATTCAAACGCAAAAACGGCTATCATGGGTGCTTACTGCCTATGCTTTCTTTCTTTCTTTCTTTCTTTTTTTTTTTTTAAAGATTTTATTTATTCATGAGAGACACACAGAAAGAGAGAGGCAGAGACACATGCAGAGGGAGAAGCAGGCTCCTCACAGGGAGCCCCATGTGGGACTCAATCCCGGGACTCCAGGATCATGCCCTGGCCAAAGGCAGGCGCTAAACCACTGAGCCACCCAGGCATCCCCTGCCTATGCTTTCTTCTAGGAGTTTCATTGTTTCAGGACCTACATTTTTAAGTCTTTAATTCATTTTGAGTTAGTTTTTGTGTATGGTGTAAAAAAGTGTGTGTGGTATGAAGAAAGTCTAGTTTCATTCTTTTGCATTTGGCTGTCCAGTTTTCCCAAGACTGTTGAAGAGACTGTACATTCTCCATTGTATATTATTGGTCATTTGACCTAATTGACCATATATGCATGGGTTTATTTCTGAGCTCTGTATTGTGATCTGTTTATCTATGTATTTGTTTTATGCCAACATCGTATTGTTCTGATTACTATAGCTTTGTAATATAGTTTGAAACTGGGGAGCATGATACCTCCAACTTTGTTCTTTTTTTCCCCCCAAGATTGCTTTGGCTATTTGGGTCTTTTGTGGCTCCATACAAGTTTTAGAAGACTTTTTCTAGTTCTGTAAAAAATGTCAGTGGAGTTTTGATAGGGATTGCATGGAATCTGGAGATTGCTTTGAGAAGTACAGACATTTTAACAATATTCTTCTGATCCATGAACATGGAATATCTTTCCATTTATTTGTGCTGTCTTTGATTTCTTTCATCAGTGTCATATAATTTTCAGAGTACTTGTCTCTCACTTCTCTGTTTAAATTTATTCCTAGGTATTTTACTCTTTTTGATGTAATTTGCAAATGGGATTTCTTTCTTAATTTCTCTTTATGATAGCTCATTATTAATGTATAGAAATGCAACTGATTTTTTGTATATTGATTTTATATTCTTCAACTTTACTGAATTTATTAGCTCTAACAGTTTTATTAGCTCTAACAGTTTTTTGATGGAGTCTTTTGGGTTCTCTATCATATCATGTTGTCTGCAAATAATGACAACTTCTTCTTTCCCAATTTGGATGTATTTTGTTTCTTTTTATTGCCTAATTGCTCTGGCTAGGACTTCTGATACTATGTTGAATAAAAGTAGTGAGAGTGGGCATCCTTGTTAGGCTCCTGACCCTGAAAGCTCTTCACCATTGAGTATGTCAGCCCTGGGCTTGTCCTATAAAACCTTTATTATGTTATAGAGAATGTGTAGGAACATATAGGTACATTCCCTTTATATCCACTTTGTAAAGTGTTTTTTCTTTTTTATCATAAGTGGATGTTGAATTTTGTCAAATGCTTTTTCTGCATCTATTTTATCCTTTGTTAATGTGGTGTAGCATTGATTTGTGGATGTTGAACCATCTTTGCATTCCTAGAATAAATCCCACTTGATCAGGGTATGTGATCCTAGTAGTGCATTACTGAAATTGGTTTGCTAATATTTTGTTAAGGATTTTTGCATCTATGTTGACCTGGGATAGTGGTCTGTAATTTTCTTGTGGTGTCTTTGTCTGGTTTTGGTATCAAGGTCATGCTGGCCTCATATTTGCTCATGTTTTATCAATTTGGTTAGTTTCTAGGAGAGGTATAGTAAAATCTTCAAGTGCAATTGTTGACTTATCAGTTTCTTTTCCTCTCTGGCCTGTTAGTATTCAAGGCTGATGGACAGGGGAAGGCTGTTTTGAATCAGACTCTAATATTTCCAGTGTCATCCTTTCTCTTGAGGGGCTAGTTTTTTGTTATAATTAAACTCATGTTCTGAATGGTCTGTCAGTTCTTCCTTTGGTGTTGGTCAGTGTTTTGTCTTCTTTTTGGTGGACCAGATCTTCTGCGGTCTGTTTTTCTCCTGTGGGTTTATTCCTGGGGACTCCAAGCTTGATTGCTGGTAACACATAACTGGGGGATGTGGTGAAAGCCCAGAAGTCAGCTTGGTGGTTCCTAATCTCCGCTGTACACTGGCAGCACCCTGGGAGACTAAAGAAGACTGGCTCATGGATCCTCCTCCAGAGACTCTGATTTCATGGACTTAGGTGTGGTCTGGGCCCAGGAAGTTTTAAAAACTTTCTAGGTGGTTCTATCATGCAGTTAAGGTTATGAACCCTTATGCCCCTTCCAGAGAAGGACAAGGAGGGCAGGGGGGTTGGATGTGCCTTGGGTGTTCAGCCGTGCCAATGTCTACCTATGTGCTCTCCCCCTTCAGGAGATCCAGACCCTCATGGAAATGGCCAAGACCTCTTCTCAGCACCATTTTTCTTAAGACTCATGTCTTTGGTTGCCTCTACCTGGCCCAAGGTATGGGGAGAGGGGAGGAAAGGAGCTCAGGGGTCAGCTGAGCTGCTGTTGTTTTGGTGGTGAAAGGATGAAATGACCCACCCAGGGAAATGTGTGTGTGTGTGTGTGTGTGTGATGAATGAGTATAGCCAGCAGGTTGCTCCCCCCACGCCATCTCTCATCTGTGGCATTGGCTATCTTTCCCTCCAGTCTGCTATTTCCCAAAGCCAAGCCCCTCTTAGCTTTAGTGTTAGCTCCTATGATCCATTGATCATCTTCTTTCTTTTTCTGGCAGCCCTATAAATTGGGCATGAGGGGGAGAACCAGCAGCCTATGGCTGTTCATCTTCCTGCCACACATTCATCATGGATCTTCTTGAGTGCTGTGGCTTCAGAGGTTGCCCAGGTAAGGGTCAGGGTCCAGTTCTCACTCTGGTCTCTGGCCTCTTTGAGGCCAGTGTCAGGACTTGTCCAGAGAGGGCTGCTGCTGGTCATCACAGGCCCTGGGGAGGGGCGGGGGTGTCACAAGCCTCGAAACAAGTGCCACTGGGGCCCCTTGTTGGCTTGGGGGAGGGAATGTTAGCTTTGCCTCCAAGGGATCAGATGGGACATCACACAGGTGGTGTATAAGCAGACTCTTAGAGAATGAGCAGGACTTAACCCAGCAGAAAAATGAGGGAGAAGCATTCTAGGTAGAGGGAATAGCATATGCAAAGGCAAGGAAGTACAGAGTTTGAAGTATGCAGGATCACAAAGAATCCATCAGGGAGATTTGGAAGAGGTGAGGCTGGGACAGGAGGCAGGGTCAGACCGAGAACAGTGGTGTTAGGAAACCTGAGGGACCCTGATCTCGTTCTTAGGGTGAGGGGTGAAGCACTGTAAGTGGAGGAGCACCGTTAGGTGGCTGTGAGGAGGGTGGATGGGAGGGGGAAGACCCTTGAGGTGGTTGCAATGGTCAAGGGGCTGCTGCTGTAATCCAGGGGAAAAGTGTCAAGGGGCAGAATTGCAAAAGGAGCAGCAAGAAAAGGAGTGGCTGAGTTTGAGCGCAAATTTAGATGGGAGAACTGTCCAGCTGGAAATGGTGTGATCACAGACGGCTCCAGGTGGTGGCAGGGGCAACCCTGTAGGAGATGGTGGGCTTGGTTCAGGACAGGGAGTCAGGAGAAGGGGAGCAATCTGGGCTTGGGGGATGTACTGAGGTCAAAGTGTGACATCTGGGTGGCACCTCCCTCCCCCAGGGTAGTTCCTCCACTCCTCCCAGGTGGCTGATGGAGCTCAGGGAGATTGGCCTGTGACCAAGCTAGGTACAGTTAAAGCAGTGGGGAGGATGCAGAAAGGGAGGGAAAGGTCAGGGTAAGGGCTCAGGGAGCCCAGTCTTAGGGATGAGCCAAGGTGGCTAGGAAAAAATAGGCAGAAGCAGGGGGAGAAGTGGGAGAGACATGGTGGAGGGGATGTGGGGGGTAGAGTGGGACAGGCTAGCCTCTCAGCTCCACAAAGGGATGTTGGTGGTGTTGGGTCACAACTGAATTCCTAAGCTGGGTTCAGGCCCTATGTGTGGAAGGTGCTCTGATAGCAAGGTTGGAAGGGACAGATGGATGGAGAGATGGAAGGGAGGATGGATGCTCCTCCATTCCGCGGTCTTCTCCCCACGGCCCAGCTGCCGATGGAGTGCTTCTCTGTCTCCCCAGGAAGGGCTGTCACCCTCTCCTAACAGGCTTGCACTCCCCTATCAACAGGGAGATGCCCGTTGAGGCATCTGGACAGGCATCTGGAATGAATCTGGACCTGCTCCGGACACTCCCGGCTGGCGCAGGAGTCACCCGGCCCAGGCTGGCCAATCAGTGTATCCTGGGACTCTCACCTCTGGATCTTTTGAATGGAGACCTGAACTTGAGTGGCTGTGAGTGCACATGAGTGCGCGTGCCATGTGTGCTGGTGTAGAGAGTGCGCACGAGAGGGAGGACTGGAGTGTGAGAGGACTGGGAGCAGATGGCAGGTACAGCAGATGAGGCAGTGCAGGCGAGAACAGGAGAAACAGGTGTGTGGTCTGGCCACTAACCCCGCCCTGGCCTAAGCTGTTGTGAGTAGATTTTGGTTTCTTGCTGCCCAAAGGCCTGTGAGGTGCCTGCCCCTGCGGCCCTGGGGAATCCGTTTGTCTGCCTTCCCGCGTAGTACGTGAGGCCTCCTGCAAACAGACTCTGTGTCCTGGATGTGAAAGGCCACCATCTGTACTTCCCTGGTGACCCAGCACTAGGAGGGACTCCGTGCATGAGGTGGATGGCAGCACAGAGCCCTGGCCCTGAGGAAAGACCTGGCACATCACTCGGTTTCTGCTTATGCTAAGTGCTCTGCGAACATCCTCCTCCCATCTTCCCAGGGCAGGCCACTGGTAGTGTCCCCATTCTGCAGGTGTCAGGTGACCAGCTGAGGGCCAGTGGTCAGGAAGTGGCAGAGCCAGAATCTGAATCGAGCTCTTCGAACCCCATGTTCTGTTCTTTGTGGGTTTCTCATGGAATTCTCTGGGCTGCTTTTCCTTCCTCCTGAGAGAAGCCAGAGATTCGGGGTCCTGGGCTGGAGACACAGATGCTTTGGGGATTCTCATGGTCCTAATGAGAGCTGAGCTAAAGGTGGCCCCCTTCGGAGTCTGGCGTAAACAGCGCTCTTAGCAGTGACAGCTCAGACTGTGACGTCTAGCCCCAAAATGCGAAGGTCACCTCTAAAGGAGGCAAAGTGCTTTGATAATGGAGCCTGACTGATGGGCCCTGCAGGGAGCCCTGGGCCGCGTCCTGCGGCCCTTTGGTCTCTTCCCCGGCATTCAGCGTGGGGTCTTGCAAGCGGGTGAACAGTCGGGACAGGACGGAACCCAGGGGCAGAGCAGCCCAGGGCGCTGAGCCTGCACAGACAGGCGCCCCCAGCCGCACGTGAAAGCGCACCCCTGCAGTGCCCGTGGTCCCCGTGCTTTCCCGCAGCTGGGGTTTTCGCCTTCCAGGGCCATTCCAGAAGGCTGTTCCCGGAGAATGGCAGGGCTTTCCTTGCCTTTGAAGCCAGGCCTCTGTACTAACGGGGCAGCTTTCCGCCCGGAGGCCCCGGGAGAGCTGGAGGGGAGGCCGGAGGCCCGGTGTCCTCTGGGGGTGCCACCCGCTCGGGAGGGCGCCGCAGCCAGCCGGGCAAAGGTTAAAACAAACGTTTATTTAACAAATTATATTAAGACAGACAATCACACAGTGAGACTTCCCTTGGCCACATACGGGAGTCACCTCAAATAAATAGGGCCAGGACGGGGTTCCCAGGGCGAGGCCGCGGCAGCCTGACCGGCCCGGGGGTCCCACGGTGGCTCACGTGCCCGTGGCCGGGGACAGAGCCCGGTCGTGGTGGCGGCAGGCACTGCTGGGCCGCGTCCAGAGCAGCCAGGCACGAGGGGCCTCGTGGTCGCCCCGGGTGGTGGGCGCTGGCGGGGGGGCCGAGCTCTGCGGCCGCCCCCTGCCCTCGGGCCCCCCGGCTGTCGGGGCGGGGCGGGGCGGCTGGACCGTCGCCCCCTGAGCACCATGGCCCGCGCAGTGGCCGCACAATCGAGCACGCTGGAACCGCATGGCCCGGGACGCTGGCGAGTCTGTGACTGGGCTGGACACGACAAAGGTCGGGGCGAGGCGCGTGCTTACGCCGGGCCAGCTGGCACGGGGCTCCGGGGCGACGACACGCGCGTCCCGATCTTCTCTGCCGCTCGGCAGCCCCGTGCCCGTGGACGAGCCTCTGCCACTTCATTGGTAACGAGGAGCGTCTAATACCCACTTCTGGGTTATTTGCATTTTAAGGGGGAATAACGGGGGACGATGTGCTTCGAGTGCCGGCCTAGTGCCTGGTTTGGGACGCAGCTGTCCTTCTTGTCACCTGCCCCTGCTGTCTTCCTGGGCAGGGGGATGCCCGTGTCAGGGGCTCTCTGCTGCCAGCCGTGCAGCAGGACACCCAGCGAGAGAGGGGGGCCAGGGCAGGCTGGGAGGGGGTCTTCAGCTGCTCCCCACCCCCCTTACCAGGCTTCCCAGCTCTCCAAGTGGAGGCGAGCTGTGGCCCGTACCACATCCTGGACTTGGGGTAGGAAAAAGCCTTGATGCGAAGTTGCGAGTGAACCGCGTCCCACGGCTTCTCCCGATTACCACTGAGCCGTTCCAGGGCCTTTGGAGACACGCTGCATTTCCAGAGGGAAAGGACAACAGGGAAGCTGTGCTCTGGTTAGTCTTTTTTTTGGGGGGGGGGTGGAATGAAGGCCAGGCCGCCACCCGCCCTCCCCATGTGGTCCTGGGGTTGAACAAACACCTCTCCCAGGCATGAGCTAGGGGTCCGGGCTGTCCTGGGGTCTGCATGAGCCCCCACATGCACCCCCTTGCCTATGGTCACAAGGAAGGAGGGCGAGGAGCAGCCTCCAATCTACCACAGACACCAGCCTTCCCCCACCACGGTCACTGCCTAATTGCGGATCAGGGGACAATCGGTCACCATCACACGATACAGTGGAGGTGGCCGCAGCCTGCCCTAGCCCCTGCTGGCCTGTCTTCTTCCTGGTGGCCCCGCCTTGCTCTGGGTCCTCCCCTAACTGTGGGACAGGACAGTCTGGGGGCGGGGGGGGGGCTCGGGAGGGCGTACAGCTCCTCCTCTGTGGACAGCCTCCCTTCCTATCCCTGCCCCCCGCCTCCCCGCCCATGCACCCTGACTCAGGTCGCAAGTGCTCTCCCCAAAGATGTTTGGTTGTCAGTCAAGGGACAAGGGCCATCGGGCGCTACCTGCCAGATGATAATCTCAGTCAGGCCATGAGCAAGTGCCCAAACCAAGTGAACAGAAGTAATCAGAATTGCCCCTCTATGTTGGGCTTCGGGTCACACAGGTCACTTGGTTTTGGACCAGCCACCCATCCAAAAAGCAGCAGTAGACACAGGTTCTCTGGGCCCCACAGGGCTCCGATTCCCCAGAGACACAACTAGCTTGTGAGTGGTACAGGTGAGTGGGTACAGGTGAGACCCGTCCAACAGCTGTCTCCTCTCCTGGTGAAGCACCAGTCCCCAAGGTCCTCAGACGGACTGCTGGCTCCAGCCCATGACCCCCGGGCCCCAGGGATTCCACCAACTACCTGCCTTTTCCTACCCCTTTGCTGTGTGGAAGGCCTAGGAAGGCCAGCCCCACCCCCCACCCCAAAATGTCCTGTCTGGGCAAAGGTAGGGAGAGGTGACCGCTTCCCTAATGTGCAGAAATCAGGAGCTATCGAGTGAAGATCGTGGGGCAACCAAGGAGGAGAGTGGAGCTGCTGGAGATGGCGGGGCTCGTGAGGGTACATGAGGTATTTTTGCCCGCCCCGCCGCTTAGCTGGCAGCCACCCTCCTCGTGGCGTTGGCCCGATCTGCCCCAGGCACCATGGGGAGGCAGGGTCCGTGCCTGGCTGTGGCTCTCTTGGGCTCCCTTTGTGGTGGGGGACCCTCGCTGCTCTCCATGCCTCCCCCCCCACCCTCCAGACACAGTCAAGCCTCAAGTCCAAAGCTCCCACCATCTGGGGACCCCCAAGAGGGGAGGTGCCAACATTCTGTGGAATTAAGACCACTCTCGAAAGCTAGACCAGGCAGGCCCCTGGGTGAGGGCCTGAGCCCCCAGGGAGGGCTGCAGCCCTGTTCTCGTGGCAAACACGCCTGGAGCTGAACCTGGCAGCCAGCATCGTGAGAAGTACCAGTACGTCCACTGGCTGGTCGTGGTACAAATGTCCATGCTGGCCCCAGTTTGGTGACCTGGCTCATGTGGACTTTTAAAACAACTGTGCTGTTAGCAGAACCCAGTGAGACACAGCCTGGCTCTGAGAAGCCGACGACCACATGCCCATGTCCCTCTGGGGCTGGGCACTGGCCAAGAGTCTTCACCTGTGGCCCAGAGTGGGCCCATCCCTGGGTCAGGGCACCGGCCGAGGCAGCTGGGGTGGCAGTTGGCACGTGGGCATGGCAGAGATGAGCCCTTTGGGAGGGATGGGGATGTGTGGTGGCTGAGCACAATGTCCCGGGCAGCACAACTCCCCTCCAAGCAAGCACCAGGTCCCTCTGCCTTCTTGCCCAGAAGGCAAGTCCTCTGTGTGGGCAGCCGGGCGGCTGCTCCCCGACCCCAGCATGTCCAGTGTGTGAATCGGGGGAGAAGTCTGAGGGATGGCCACCAGTGAGGTGGGGACCCAGGCTCAGGGCTCCTGGGGGACCACAGGCTTCTTCCTCCCGTATGTCCTCTGGGTCGCCTTGAAACGCTCAGGGCGCTTGCTGCTGTTGGTGTGGGGGACTTGCTTCACAGCAGCCCCTGTATGGGGCACTCAGTGAGTCCTGGAGGGTGCTGTGCAAAGCGGTCACCCGCCTTGGGTCCTCCAGGAGGAACCGGATAGCTAGAGGCAGGCCACAGTCAGGAGGGAAGGGAGCCGGTAGCATCGCTGGGCAGCTCCAACAATTGTGCAGGGCCCTCAGGGGTGACTCCCGTGCTGAGTAGGGTTGTCTGTAGGAGGGGTGGTCATCACACAGACACGTTAGGAGCTGCTGGTCACTACAGCAAACACAGATTAGTCGAGATTATGAACAGTATCCCCGGGGAGGCCGGGGTGTCACGTCAGGCAAGCCGATGGCCGAAGAGGTAACAGCTCAGCTGCCCAGAGTCTCCCAGATGAACCCCACCGTGGGGCAGTAAGAAGGGGTGGGCAGGAGGGACCGGGCAAGGGAGGGGCGCTCAGTAGTCTGGGCAGCTGCGTCTTCTCCCCACGGGGACAGGGTGGTGGCTGGCCCCTCAGGACTGGGGGATCTGCTGACACCGAGTGGGGCTGGGTGGGAGCCGGGCCGCAGCGCTCTGCTCCGTGCGGAAGCTGTACTCATACTGTAGGAGGGAGGGGACAGAGAAGCGTGGTCAGTGCATGAGGACAGCAGAGAAAACCATCCCAAGGCCTCAGGCCGAGCCCGCAGCGGCCCCTGTGCCACCTCACTGAGCGTGCTCACGCAGACACGGTGCCCTCTGGGCACACACGTGCGGTGCGGGGTGTGTGTACAGGTGCACCTCTGCTGCTGCAGGCGGCAGGCCAGTTTGTGATGATGGATGCTATGTGCCGTCCTTGCTTGTTTTCCTTGAGGGGGACTGCAGTGCTCAAAGCCACCGGGTGACCATGGGCCAAGCTGCCTGCCAGGAGTGGGGTCATGTACATGGTGAAGGACAGCTCTGGACTTCCATCCCACACCTGACCTGAGGCCAGCCACAGCCACCAGGCCCAGGGGACCCTCTGACTCTGTGTTTCCTGCCGTACCCTGCGCATGCGTACACCTTCCTCTGAGTTCCCAGAGCCGCTCCCTGAAGTGGGTGTGACAGTCTTCCTTAACTGACAGTGGCCCCAGGCTTCGGGAGGCAGCACCCCACGAGCCCACCTTACCTGGGCCAGGGAGGTACCTGGAGGGGCATGCCTGTCCCCTGTCCCACCTTCAGTAAGACTGAAGCTTACCTGACCCTAGGTCACTGTGTAAAGGTAGGTTTGGAGTCTGATGGAAATTCAGAGAGGCGGGTACCTCTGTTGGGGAAGGGGGAGTGCACCTGCCTCTCAGAAGGCCGGGTGCGATGGCACCGCCGGAGTGTGGAGTGGGGTGGGGGGAGCAGCCTGGTCCAGCATCTGCCAGAGCTGCCAGGTGGTCCTAGGGGTTTAGGAATGAGGAGCTTAGATGAGGTCAGGGGTGGGTTAACATTAAAAAAAATATATATATATATATATATCTCAGGACTTTTAGCAGTAGAATGGCCCTAATAGCCAAGGGAATTTTAAAAAAGAAAACTATAGCTGGGGGCATCACAATGCCAGATTTCAGGTTGTCCTACAAAGCTGTGGTCATCAAGACAGTGTGGTCCTGGCACAAAACAGACACATCGATCAATGGAACAGAATAGAGAATCCAGAAGTGGACCCTCAACTTTATGGTCAACTAATATTCGATAAAGGAGGAAAGACTATCCATTGGAAGAAAGACAGTCTCTTCAATAAATGGTGCTGGGAAAATTGGACATCCACATGCAGAAGAATGAAACTAGACCACTCTCTTGCACCAGACACAAAGATAAACTCAAAATGGATGAAAGATCTAAATGTGAGACAAGATTCCATCAAAATCCTAGAGGAGAACACAGGCAACACCCTTTTTGAACTTGGCCACAGTAACTTCTTGCAAGATTCATCCACGAATGCAAAAGAAACAAAAGCAAAAATGAACTACTGGGACTTCATCAGATAAAGGGCTAGTTTCCAAGATCTATAAAGAACTTATTAAACTCAACACCCAAGAAACAATCCAATCCTGAAATGGGCAAAAGACATGAAGTAAAATCTCACAGAGGAAGACATAGACATGGCCAACAAGCACATGAGAAAATGCTCCGCATCACTTGCCATCAGGGAAATACAAATCCAAACCACAATGAGATCCCACCTCACACCAGTGAGAATGGGGAACATTAACAAGGCAGGAAGCCACACATGTTGGAGAGGATGTGGAGAAAGGGGAACCCTCTTGCACTGTTGGTGGGAATGTGACCTGGTGCAGCCACTCTGGAAAACTGTGTGGAGGTTCCTCAAAGAGTTAAAAATAGACCTGCCCTACGACCCAGCAATTGTACTGTTGGGGATTTACCCCAAAGATACAGATGCAGGGAAACGCCGGGACACCTGCACCCCGATGTTTCTAGCAGCAACATCCACAATAGCCAAACTGTGGAAGGAGCCTCGGTGTCCATCGAAAGATGATGGATAAAGAAGATGTGGTCTATGTCTACAATGGAATATTCCTCAGCCATTAGAAACGACAAATACCCACTATTTGCTTCAACGTGGATGGAACTGGAGGGTATTATGCTGAGTGAAGTCAGTCAGTCGGAGAAGGACAAACATCATGTGGTCTCATTCATTCGGGGAATATAAATAATAGTGAAAGGGAATAAAGAGGAAAGGAGAGAAAATGAGTGGGAAATATCAGAAAGGGAGACAGAACATGGAAGACTAACTCTGGGAAATGAACTAGGGGAGGTGGAAGGGGAGGTGGGCGGGGGGTGGAGGTGACTGGGTGGTGGGCACTGAGGTGGGCACTTGATGGGATGAGCACTGGGTGTTGTTCTGTATGTTAGCAAATTGAACACCAATAAAAAAATATTATTTAAAAAAAATCCTAAAAAAAAAAAGGGCTCCTCCATGTAAAGTAGAACCACGTGGAACTGCCCTGGTTAAACTTGGCCACCAGCTGAAGCTATTTCCTCAGGGATGTGGTGGTGGTGGAGGAGGCTGATAGGAAGCCCGGCCTGCCTGCTCCCCCCAACCCCGAAGGGAGCTGCCTGCAGCAGGAGAACAGCTAAGAGTGGAGGGCTTCAGGGGTCAGCCAGGAATGAGGGGCAGCAGCAGACCTCGGAGAGGTTTTTTTCCCTTGAGCAGAAATGGTGAAGAGGCAGCCAAGAGACCACCACTGCCCAGCATGTGTCCTCAGTCGCCCCTGCCCGAGGGCCCCACAGCGCTGACGCAGGACAGGCAGACACAGATCTGGGCCAGCCCCGTCCCATGGCCTTTTGTGTGAACAAAAGGAGCAAATAGCCTCAAGTGACCCCTGAGCCCAGAGCCAAAGGGCCCGGCAATGCAGATATGACTGTGGTCCCTACAGACACTGCCACCAGAAGGGCAGGAGGGAAGGACTTGACTTTGGAGGGTGACCTCAGGCAGGTCTTCGCCCTTCCCTGATCCTCTGTGAACTCCTCCTTGATCCTCCGTGAACTCCTCTCGGAAGTGGGGCTATGTTAAGAGATGACAAGTGTCAGCGAGGATGTGGGGAAAAGGGAACCCTTGTGCCCTGTTGGGAACCCAGCTGCTGTGGAATGTGGTATGGAGGATCCTCCAAAAATTAAAACTAGAACTCTCCTAGGACTCAGCAATTCCTCTTCTGGGTATTTATCTGAAGAAAACAAGAACGCTAACTCAGAAAGCTACCTGCCACCCCCATGTTCGCTGCAGTGTTGTCTGCAACAGCCAAGACCTGGGAGTCCATTAGGGCTCTGATGCCCGGTGAAGGGATAAGGAAGACGTGGCGTAGAGATACAGTGCGATCTTATTCAGCCATTGAAAAATCAAAATCTCGCCATTTGCAACTGCGTGGATGGATGGTGAAGGCATTTTGTGAAGGTGAAATAAGTCTGAGAAAGACAAACACCCACGTGACCTCACTTATATGTGGAGTCTAAAAAACCCCTATAGTTAAAGAGAACAGACTGGGGGTTGCCAGGGGAGGGGCTCTGGATGGGTGAAGGGGGTCGAAAGGTAAACATTCCAGTTGTAGAGTCGTGGGGATGTAATGTACAGCAGGTGACCACAGCTAACGCTACGTTGCATGTTTGGAAGTTGCTAAGAGTAAATCTTAAAGGTTAAAAATTTTGTAACCATGGTGACAGATGTTAACTAGACATCGTGATCATTTTGCGATACGGACAAATATGAATTCGTTATGTTGTACACCTGAAACTAATGTTACATGTCAATTATACTTCAGTAATAAAGGGTCACAGGGGTCACAGTCTCCACTCCCAGGGCTGGCTGTGAGGGTGGGGTGAGCGACAGCACACGAAGGGCCTGCACATCGCCAGCACCAGGCGAGCACTCGCTGCACTTTTCTTGTCTACTTGGGAAAATCTATCAAGGCGGCTCCCAACCTGCTCCCTTTCCGCTCCCAGGGGCCACGGCTGGGCCCCCGCTCCGGGAGGCCGGTCCAGGGGAGCATCCCTAGAGGCGGCGGCCTTCAGGCCAAATCTGAGCCGATACCGCCACCTGGTGGCTGCTCGGGCGCATCACGGCAGGAAAGGTTCCTCCGCTCCATCAGCACCCGCCAAGCGCACCCAAGCGCACCTGCCAAGCGCACCCTGGGCGGCGCACGAGGGCAGGGGCAGGGGCAGGCCGCCACCATTAATCCAAACGAGCAACACAGGAGGCAAGGGTAGGCTGGGGGGTGGAACGTGAGTGCATTTCTGCTGGTGGCTCAGGGGCAACTGCCTGGCTGAGGCGATAGGGAACCAGGGGTAAAAGGTTGGGAACTGGAAGCATCTGGGGAAGGCTAGCTGGAGTGATGGATGGAGAGAAGCTTCAGGAGGAGCGCGCAGGGTCAGAGAGTGGAGGACCTGGAGATGTGAGCCAGGGAGGGCAGCTGGCTGGAGTGGAACCACCTCGTGGCCTCAGCGGGGACCGTTCTAGGAGAACGGAGTGGGGTGGTGCGGCCGCCCCTCGGGTGGGGAGAGGAGGCACAAGGGAAAGAGAGGTAGCAGGCGGACCCACCCCTAACGCACAGAGTCCCTGGAGGTCGTGGTAAGATGCAGATTTGGACTCAGAAGGTGGGATGGGGCTCAAGAATTTGCATTTTCAAGCACCTCCCGGGCACATTGCTGCTGCTGCTCAGAAGGCCGATTCAGACCATTCTGTGGCCCAACCGGTGGGATGTGGGTGGGAGTGGGCAGAGGGCTAGAGGCATGAGGGCTGGGGGCAGCTGTGCATTGGAGGGGGTTTGGGGGCTTTACCCTGGCTGCTCTCAGGCTGGGCCTGAGAGATCCTGCCTAGGGCAGCAGACAGAAGGCCCCTCTCCAATGGAGCTGCAAGAAGTCCCGAGTGCACACACTGCCTCTTCCGGACACACAGCCTGAGCCCAGTCCTCCCTCTGCCCCCGCCCCCTGCACCGCACCCCCCCATGGCCAGGACTCTTGGCGTGGGGCACAGATTGCAGTCCCCCCCCCCCCCCCCCGCCCACCCTTGGGAGCTTTCCCTTTTTAGGTTATCTTGGCTGCAGAAAAGCACTACTCCCCACCCCCCCCACCTCTTGTTTTCTCTAACTCCCCAAATGAAATTTCAACATATGTCCCCAGACATAATCCCCCTTAGGCTGCGGATAACCCTTCCCACAGACACTGTCTTCTGCCCGGGATTGCCGGCCCCAAAGTGTTTGCCCAAGAGACTAGGGCCGCTTCTGGAAGGCCTTTCACTCCCTTGGGCAAACAGCGAGTACCTTTGAAGGTGGATTTGGGCCCGGATCTGTTTACTCAAGACATTAGTCTCCTGCATAAGGAAAACCTGCACTCGCGTACAAACAGCAAATCCTTTTTGAATTAAAAAAATTTTCAATTAAAAAGCATTTGGGTTCGCAGAGCCTGGCCCAGCGGAGCGGTCTGGGCCATGGCGCCCTCTGGTGGACACTAGCCTTCACAGCAGCCGGGCCTGGCGGTCTCTCCAGGAGATGTCACCGTCAGGGGTTATGCCTGGGGCTGTCCCTCCAGCCCAGAGACCCTGCGACTGACACATCGGGCCTCTCTAGCTCTGGGGTATGAGCTCCCACACGACTGTTGTCCTGGTAAGGGCGACATGTGGACCTTAGCTTCCAGCTGCACTGTGGTCGCTTGGACTCTGCCTGACTGGTTAGAAGGGGGCAATCAAACCCTCCTCCACTCACAGACACCGGAGACAATTTGCATGAAAGACCCAGCCCTCCTTATGCACCAGAATCAGGGTTTTTAACCAAGCCACTGGGGCCCTGGCTGGGGTGGGGTGGTTCTGGCTCACCTGGCGGGGCAACAGTTTTCAAAACGCCCAGGAGATCTTATTGGTTTGGTGAGTGAGAAGCACTGTCTGAAAACTTTAACCAAACAGAACACAGATGGTCCTAGATTTACCACATTTCGACTTTAGAACAGTGCAAAAGCGACAAACGTTCAGTAGAAACCAGACCTCAGATTTTGCATTTGATACTGTCTTGTGAGGCTCAGCAGCCGCAGCCCCCGGGCCGCCATGTGACTGTGAGCATCAACAACCGACATGCTGACAGCCCTACTGGCCCCATCCGACCATCCTGTTTTTCCCTTTCAGTACAGTCTTCAGTACATTACATGAGATAGTCGGCATTTTATTATAAAATAGGCTTTGTCTTAGATGTTCCTGCTCAGTGGGCTACTGTACGTGTTCTGGGAGTTTAAGGCAGGCCAGGCTAGGCTATGATGTTCGGTTAAGTTAGGTGTATATTAAATGCATTTTTAATTTACAGTGTTTTCAACTCATGGTGGATTTCTTGGGAAGTAACCCCACTGTAAGTTGAGGAAGGTCTGCAGAGGGGGGAAAAAGGCCAAGCATATACCCTCCCTCCCTGGATCTGGTAATGATCAGATCAGGGACTCCGGAGGAGAAAGGGCAGTAAGGGATTATTTCCAGCACCCAAGTTTTACAGACATGGAAGCTGAGCCCTGGGGCAGGATCAGACGTCCCAAAGGTCTGGAGGGAGCCAGGGCAAAGCTGGACTAGGCCCACTGTGGTCCCAGGGGTGGGGGGCAGTCAGTGTCAGGAGAGAGTCTGCACCCACCTCTCATGCAGGTGCAGCTCAGAGGTGGGGGCAGACAGATGTGAGCCAATGAGTCGACCTAAGTTGGCCCTGCGGTGGATCATGGAAGAACCTGGAAAGCTGTCAAGAGCAGGCCTACAGGGGCCAGGCTGGGTGAGAATAGATGGAGGAGAAGTAAAGGGGCCAAGGTTTAGGTCCACAAGAAGTCTGGTTCAGGGGTGTACTGACACTGAAGGGTGGGCTTTGGCCATCAGGAGGGTCTTCCAGGCAGACAGATGGGCCTGGCCCCATACAGTTAGGAAGGTAGGTGAGGTTCCTAATGGCCCTGCCTTCCCCAGAGCCTGCCCCCTCAAGCCTGCCCTGCACTGGCTCTAGTTCCCCACAGCCCCAGCTGTGGCCTGGGCTCTGCTTATCAGCTGCGCTTTAACCTGTTCCGGAATTTCAGCTGTGGGAAGCCTCCACTCCTCCCTGGAGGGCTCCATGTCCTCCCTCTCGGTGTGCAGAAGCCTGGCTGCTGGAACTCGGCCCCTGGGGAAGAAGAGCCAGTGCCACTGCAAGAAGCGGCCACAGAAGGACCTCACCTCCCCAGAGGGCAGCCTCATCTGTGCACCTGGAGAGGCCTGTCTGCTGATTTGAATACACCCCCCCCCTTAAGCTCCCGAAGGGGGGACTGAAGACTAACGCCTCATTGGACAAGCTAAGACTGGTGACACTTTGTGATCTGAGGCTTCTTACTCCCCCCACCCCTGGGGAGTCCTTGTTTCATACTTGGATTGTGGTTCCACAGAGATATCTGAAAAATTGGGTGAATGGAGGGAGTGCTGGGGTCCAGATGAGCATGTAGAAGTGCTTTACCTGGAGGAGGTCTGTCCACATGCACATGGGGGCTCAGGGGAGTGACGGCGAATGCCAGGGGTGCCCTTCCCATTCCACAGGAGGATCTAGAACACCCCATAGCTGGGGGGTACAGGCCTGGAGCTCTACAGCCCATGACCCCAGTGGTCCCTAGTAAGGTGAGGTGGCTCCTGCTAGGACCAAATCTGTACAACCCGTGAAGCTGGTGTTGCTGTCTTTCCACTACAGGTGAGCACACCAGGGCTGTGAGAGGCTGAGCAGCTTTCTGATGCCACCAGGGGTCAGAGGACACGTCTTTAATGCCACAGTCAGATAGGGATGCTCTCATTTCACACAACTGCACAGAGCACTTGGCACGGCTCCTGCAAGCCCTCAGGGAAGCCACGTTGATTTCCATTCTGGCTTTCCCACTGGATTCCTGGGCTCGAATCTGAGAGAAGTAACCCCCAGTCGGGGCCCTGAGCCCCACCTAGGTCCACTGCTGGGCCTTTTGCTGAAGACCCACCTGCTCCAGCAGGAACCATGTCTGTCTGGGCACCGTACCTGGCTTCGAAAGCAACTGCTCAGTTCATGACATTCATAGCCTTCTGCTGGCTCAGTCCCTGTATCCTTCCACTCCCAGGGGCATCCAGGCCCTTTCGGGGATCCTCAGCACCCAGCTCTAAGCCTGGAATTCCCAGGACGAGATGGCGACCCCTACTAGCTGCCCTGTAGGGTCTGCCTCCTGGGCTCAGTGCCAGGAGAGCCCCCTACTGTCAGGGCACCCTCAGCTCACAAAGCACCTCCAGCTAGGACCCGGACTGAAGAGCATCCAAGAGCTTCTGGGATGGTGGAGTGACTCCTGCATCCCTGGTCCACCCTGTGGCAGAGCCCCAGGCCCTCCCCCCACCGCCTCCGCTCCTCTGGACTGAGGTTTGAATGGGTTCTGCAAATACCTTTCCCCATGCCATGGCTTGTGGATCTTTCCTCCCTCCCTGCCCAGCACCGAGTCCTAAATGGGCCTGGGCCAAATCTTTGTGCCTTTCC
The DNA here is from genome assembly GCF_053574225.1 of Canis aureus. Lineage (NCBI taxonomy): Eukaryota > Metazoa > Chordata > Mammalia > Carnivora > Canidae > Canis > Canis aureus. The sequence continues at coordinate 4,368,900 of NC_135626.1, read as the reverse complement.
AGATGCTGTTCTCCTTAGAACACTTTCTCCCTTGGATGGATAAAACCTTACTGTCCTTAAAGGCCCAGCTAAAGGGGCACTTTTTCTGGGATATGTTCCCTCCTCCCCTGGGGAGAATTCATCACAACCCCCTCCACAACATTTCACATATCCTAAGTGCGTGGTCAGGACGGGCCGTGGCCACTTCTGTAGCTCCAGAGCCTGGTGGAGGCTGTGGCCTAGAATGGATGGATGGATGATGGGTGGACAGACAGATGGACAAGTGGGTGGATGGATAGATGGAGGGATGGACAGATGGGGTGTATGAGTGGGTGGATGGACGGATGGATGGGTGGACGGACAGTGCAGGAGAGAGAACACTGGGCACAGCTCAGCACAAAGGAGAGAGGGCAGCCAGTTTAAGGGCTACATTCTGGAGCAGGTGGTAGGTGATTCTGATTTTCAGTCCTCTGTGGCAGCAGCATTCAGTTCAGCCCTGTGTTTTCCGACATCTCACAGCCTTTGAGGCATGATGGTGGGATGAGTCCTATTGTGTGGTATTTAACTCAGCATGAGCTAACTCACAGTCCTGAGCCCAGTGCATGTCCACATCACCCCTGTGAATGCAAGATTATGAGTCTGAGTGCACTGTGTATCTCCAGACACAGCTGGGTGTTCACACCTTGTTGACCTGTGGGGTGTTTAAAAATAAACACTGAAAAGTTGAGAGATTGCATAAAATGCCAACATTTTCCAGCTTTTCCAGAAAAAAATAGGAGGCTATGGCAATTCTGGATGTTCATTCCTGCGTCTGGAGACTACTTCCTTTAGAGAACATGTGCTTTCCCATTTGCCACACTCCCCACCGTTCCCTAGAAACTGTCCAACCAGGCAGCATCAACTGCCGTGTTATCACCACAACTGTATTTTGTGAGTGTGTGGGGCAGTGGGAACTGTGTAAGCAAGAAAGTGAAATATTCCTGTATCCATGACTATCAAAAGTAGGAAAACAGAAGACAGAGTGAGAAGGTCGTGCAATTTTAAGGAAAATGGGGAACGGCACATTTCGTGGTGGAACTGAAGATGGCTGGGTGGCTGCTGAGGACAGGGGTGTCCTGTTGTCCTTGGCCTCTCCCTCGCTGTGCCCCCAGCTTGCCTGCTCTGCTGTGGGCATGGCTGCCATCCCCATGTCTCCAAGCAGCCGTGGGGGCTTCCCCTTCATTGGGTCAGCATTTTAGAGCTCACCTGAATATTACCCCTCCCCCCCCCCAAAAAATGGATATGTGTATTTTCCCTCTCTGAGCCTCTCTGTAGGAAATATGGGAACCACCACCACTTTCTGGCGCTGGAGAACGAGGAGCGTGGTCGCTCTGGGAAAGCGTGCTTCCTTATTCTTTTTCATCCTTATGCTTTTTCCCTATGTGAGAGGCAGCCTTCTAAGAGTTTAGCTTGGGGAGGTATTACTTTAAAACTTGGGGTGAGAGTTCCCAAAACATGAGGAGGGAAAAATCCTTTCATGAAGAACTTGTGGAGGACCACGTATTTATTTATCTTGACTTCGGTCTGTGGGAGTGAGTGTATGACTCATGATGGCAACCAGGGCAGGTGATTCTGCCGCCAAACATCACCTCTGCCTCGGCTTTATTTCCACCTGCTCAGCCTGCTTCTCTCATTTCTATTATGAATGCCCTGGGCTGCTGTGGGAGCAGGCTGGGGGGTGGCCGCCACTGGGGTGATGCTGCTGCTGGGGGGACACTGCTGCCTGCAGAACCAAAGGGGCAGTGGGGGGCTTGGAGACTCTCAGAATTAGGAAGTCTTAATATAATCTAGCATATTAATAGGCCCATGGAGAAAATATATGATCATCTCAATAGATGATTAAAAGGCATTTATCAAAAGCCACCATCCATTCCTGATAAAAAAAAACATTTAGAAAAATAGAAACGGATGGCTAATTCTTTTGCAGGATAAAGAGAGAGAGAGGTCTATATATAACAACCCAAGACACGGTATTATGGGTTAATGTTGAAATTAGAAACTTCTAGTAATGCACAGGTAAGACAAGGAGGCTCTGTGGCTGGAAAGCGCCAGGCAAGGTGGCGGGCAGAGGCAGTGGGAGAAGGGACAGACTCCAGATAGGAGGCCCCGTCAGGGTTTGCAGATGACATAACTGCCTGCCAGGGACACCAAAGCAAAGCAACTGAGAAAAACACCAGAAAAACAGTAACAGAAATAGGTGAAGAGCTTGATATAAAATCACTTGATATATAATTACTCAGTCTACCCTGCTCAGTGACAGAACAAACCTCCAGATGGAGACTCTTCACCTAAATGACACAACAGCTCCTCTGTTAACCTATGTAGTCACTGCAGTTACAGTAAACACCTAGTGGGGATGCCTGGGTGGCTCAGTCAGTTAAGCATCTGCCTTCGGCTCAGGTCATGATCCCAGGGTCCTCGGATTGAACCTGTGTCAGGCTCCCTGCTCAGCGGGGAGTCTGCTTCTCCCTCTTCATGCCCCCCTGCTTGTGCTCTCTTGCTCGCTCACTTTCAAATAAATAAATAAAATCTTTAAAAAAAAAAACAACCCATCTAGAACAGAGCTTTTGGAACCCTCTTCCAAAAAAAGGTTCTAAAGTGAAGCTGGAGGAATAATCATGTGAATATAATTAGAAAAACTGGGGGTTATAAAGAAAGAACTCTGTTGTATATTAAAGCTTATTATAAAGCTATAGGATTCCAAACAGTGTGGCAATAATATAAAAAGAGCAGAGAAGAACAGAGTCAAGAGAAATGTCCACGGATCCGCTTACATAGGAGAACAATATGGTAAAGACAGCACTTGAAGTTCACTGAAGAAAGTAATCAGTGTTAAGAAAACTGGCTAATGCTCTAGGAGAAAATAAGGCTTCTACCTTCAGATGGATTAAGTAGTTGAAAAGAATATTAATATATTAAAATATGAAAGAATATAAGAAAACGGGACTGATTATTTGTACGAACTTCTGACACAAAGCCCCAAATAAATAAAATGTTAAAACGTAAAGACAAAGGAGTCCATGAAAAAATGAAAACAATTGTATAGCAGGACACATCATTAACAGGAATAAAAGCCACTGGTTAAAGTGTTCTTTAGCCTGCGACGGGGAGAACGTTGTTATAAAGACCATAAAGCATTCTTAAAAACACATGAAAAAAATCATGAACTATGCCAACGGAAAAAAAAAAAAAACATGGCAAAGGGCCCAAACAGAAGAGATTTACAAAATAAATACAAGTGGTTGATAATCATACGAAAGAATGTTCTTCAGATGCTGGTGATGCTCGGGCCACAGCGAGAACGTGGGAAGCCAGGGCCCCTCGTACACTATGGGGGGCAGCGGGGAGGTCTCAGTGTCCGCGCCCTTTTTGGAAGGCAGAACCCAAAATGGGTCATATATATTCTTCTAAAGACAGACCCCGGGGAGCAAAGACACGTGTACAAGGAAATCTACTGCGGCTGTGTAATAGCAAATCATTGGAAACAACTCAAAAGTCAATCAATAGTGGACTGCTTATATAAATTCTGGCATAATCATAAAAGGGAAGTACGTGTAGTCATTAAAAAGAATGAGGCAGGTCCGTGCGACATGCTGCAGAAGGTTGTGGAAGTGAACAGCACGGCAAGAGCCAGCTAACGCCTACACGTGTGCAGGCGTCCACTCTTCACATGTTTCGGCGACATCTGAAGTCTGATAAACACGTGCAACCTTCGAACTCAAGGGGAAAACGCTAAATTTTAAATAGCCGATTCTGATGGGCAGGGCAGCTGGTTCAGATGATAAAACTGCCCGAGAGACCCGCTACGATTTACAGGGGAGGGAACTAATCTTGTCTGTGGTCATACTCCTGAGGGGTCCTGCAGTGCTGGTCCCCAGGCCACAGCCCAGATTTCAAGAGAAGCCTTACACTCCTCCTGGGCCTTCAGAAAGGGCATCCCTGAGACTAAGTCATTAGGTTTCTTTGTTTGGGGCGGGGATGATCTCCACCGAGTGTGTAAGGATTGCGGTGGCAGCTCGGTGCCTCTGCGCAATATAAAAGAGGGGCGCATGATAGGTTAACATCGATATTTTAGCCAACGTTTATTTAATAGATAAATTAGGCAAGTGTCTTTCCCCAGACGTATCCGCTTCCTGACTGAAGAACAAAAAGGATTCTAGGTGGTGAAAACGGTCAACCTGGGCGGAGAGAAGGCTGCCGATTCCCGTTGCAGTGTGAGGCCTGACCACTAGATGGTGCAAAGGGACCACGAATTTTGCGACCTCTCCCTCCACAAAATTCTTTAACGTTAATAAGCACAATGAAAGCTTTCCAGAAGTAGAAAGAATGAACAATTGTGCTGGGACATGAACATTCTGCTTTTATAAGGTTGGGACTCTGCCACTTCATTACTGATACAAAAATCTTCCGCTTCACTTTCTTCCCGCATATGCAGGTCCCAAGTCTACTCTCATCTCCTGCATCTGAAGGGGCCCAGAAGCCCTGCAAAGTGCTTGTCCAAAAGTTGAATTTGAATTTTTTTTTTTTTTACCTTGCACTGCCAAATGTGTTTCCATTAATTTCACCTCAATGTCGTGACGTAAATGCTAGTGGAATCGGCCCCAAGCTAAATAAGCAATAAGCCCCATTTTTCAACACACAAACACATAAAGATGTCAGCTCAAACTGTTTACTAATTAACACTTAAAAAGACACAAATTAGATATGCGTGGCTAAGAGCAATTATAATCAAGACGAATTTCTCTAGTCATTTGGGAACTGAGAAAAATGCCTAATTGCTGGAACCAATGTTTTAAAAACTGAAATCACGCCAGTTAGCAAATATGTTCATTTAAAGAACATTCCACGTGACTACACTCTTGAGGATTGACTACAAACATGAGAACAAGGAAAATATTTAGGTATAAAATTAAAATTTTAAGCTCTCTTAGATTTATAACTTCTTCATTAAATATGTCTGCAAACAGCAGCCCATAAAAACCTGTAGCAATTAAGTGGTTAAATGAACTGCCTCCCTTGTCAATTTTAAGGGAGTGATTAATATTAGATCGTCCCTTTACTAATTAGACTCTCCCGTGTCTTTCAGCTTTAAAGTCGGGTGAAAATGGAGGCTGTGTCCTACCAGGAAGCACGGTGGGCTAATGATGCTCCCCCTGCCAGGCTGAGCTTTCAGCGTGGCACCCACAGAAGGCAGGGCGAGCATGTGGTTTCCTGGGGGAGGCCGCGGCAGGTGGGGAGATGGCTTTGTCCCGAGATGGAAGGGGAAGGCGCTAGGAGGCTGGGGCCGCTTCATCACAGGCATCGTTGGCTCCGGGTGTTAACAGCTTGCAGGGTGCTAGGTGCATGCGGCGTGAGATCCACAATCAAGGCCGCTGTCTCTTGGCCATTATTCCTTGAGATGAGGGACAGGGACGGTGAGACGGGGCAGGTGGGGCGGTGGGCGGGGAGGAGGGAGAAACAGTCGTGGCAAAGGGCACAGGGACACCGGAATGATTTTAGCAGCTGCAGCCTGGGCTGTGGAGTGGGGGGCTCCCACCCTGGCTGTGACGGGGAATTCATCAGAGGGAGAAACGGGGCAACTGCTTACAAGGGAAATCAAGAGCAGCAGAGACGGAGAATATTTATATGCCCATCTCCTCACTCCGAGGGAAGGCGCTTCATCACAGGGGTCGGCTGCAAAATTACACTTTTCCTGACTCTTGGACGGAGAGAACCTTTTGTTTGGGCAGTGGGGAGGCAATGAGGGTTTCACCGGGACACGGTCCCCGGGGTCACCACCAGGCTGTGGGGGAAGGGCAGGGGCCAGAGAGCCTCCCCATCACTCCCGAGGCCCAGGGGAGGTGAGGAAACTCACTTTCTCACACCTCGGGCACGTTTTTGCGGCAGAGGCCCTGCTCCGAGCCCGGACGGACGCGGGTGGCACGGACAAGGGCTGCGGGAGGGCAGGCCGGGCCGGAAGGAGGCTGCCATCGCCACGAGAGTGACAGCATTCAAGGGGGGGAATTTCTTTATTAGCCACAGCTTTGCTTATTTTCAACCCCCACACCCTAGAGTATTTCTCAGTTGTGAGAGGTTTCACGTTTGTCAAGAATCTATTCCCTCTGCAATCTGCTCAATGGCAGGCAGAGAGATGTTGATCACAACCTTAAAACAGGACCTTCCTTGGGGGTCTTTCAAGAAACTTAACCAAGTGCCACACGCCATAGCTTCTGGGGGGATTGCCGTGAAGGCAGGGGCAGCAGCTGCCAGGAGGAGTGCTCCACGAGGGGTTGGGGCCATCAGGCCTGTGGAGCAGGGAGCCAGGGCACCTGCCTGGAGTTGAACTTATGCGGCAGATTTGGTGTGCTACTTCAGGCGCCCAGGCTCAAGGTGTGTCCTCTACCTACCCTGCTGCCTCCATCGTCCACATGGTCCGTAAACATCCCTGTGAGCACCCAGTATGTGCCCATCAACGTGGCAGGTGGCTCTGGTCCACACTGCCAGCGGCCTCGTCCTGTCTTCCTACTGGCAGGGCCCAGGGTCATGCTTTTTCTGAAGCTTGCCTGATTTTGGGGGGCCTGGAGGTGTACTGCCCACCCACACCTAGGGTGATACTTTGTTTCTCTCCATCTTTACTTGGGCAATTCTTGGGTGTGGCAGGCTGAGGTGCACTGTGGGGCCCTGCTGTGGGGTGGCCCCTTCTTAAACTGGCATATTCCCTTTGACCCCTAACCACCAAACTCAAGGCTGGCAGGGGCACGGGGTTCGTTCATGGAGTACACTGGGTGATGGGGCACAGGCTTAAATTCAGAATCATCCCCCAGGCAGAGCATGGTCAGTAAAGTTGGCAGGAAAGCAAAACTACCCAGTTCTGGGCAGACAGAGCAACGTGCTGGCAGGCATCAGCAGCATGCACTTCAACTTCCTCCATGGATGGGACCACCTGAGCCCAGGTCTCTGCCGTAAACCAGGGCAGTATCACTTCTCCACACAGGGTGCATGCAGGGTGTGTGGGGGGAGGGAAGCACCTGCCTAGCACAACGCAGCCTCCGTGGACGCTGGCCTCTCCCTGCTGCTCAGGAATCTCAGAGACCCAGGAGGTGTTCAGGATGGGCAGAGAGATGCGGTTCTGGTCTTATGTCTGCCCCTGAACCCAGAGGCAGTCTTCTGCCTTTTTGTGGGGAAGGGGTTTGGTTTAATAGTGTAAAATATGACAAAATAATACACAGTGAGCAAAGGAAAGGCCTTCGCCTAGATCCCCTTCACCACCACCCATCTCCCCCCGCCCCGCCCCCAGGGCAACCAGACTTGCTGGAGATGGAAAGGAGCAAAATCATCCTGACCCAAGGGACATCCAGCTACTCAGGCCCAACCCTTGGAGCTGAGAGCTGGGGCCTGGGGGATGGTGGGTCCGGCTTCTCCTTGGCCTCCGGCTCATGAGCAATGTAGAGATCAGCAGCGAAAAGGAGGAACTTCATGTTTATTTATGGAGAAAATTCTCTGCCATTGTTGCCGAAGCAGCAGTCCGTTCACCAGAGCGTGATATCAACATACTAATCACCATGAAATGCACGCCGATGGCCGGGGCCAGCAACTTCTAAATCCTCAGATTAAATGAGGAACCGCGGCATCCTCGACTGTGGTGGTATCTGGGATGGTTTTACAGCCTAGTTAACGTTTCTAACCTTCTCTGTTCCCTGACTTTTTAACTCCACTTTAATTTCCTTCAACAGAGAACAAGACCTGTGTTTTTAGCCATCATTGAAACAAGAAGTAAAGTGAGGCATGGTCATCAGGGATGTCACTGCTTGGCCTCCAGTGGCCGAGTGGCCAGCCAGGCTGACCTAGGTCAGATGTGCGCTCACTTGCCCCCCCTTCCTGCAGGACAGTAATAATGGTGATCACGACCGAGGCGGTGGCCACGGCTGGCAGTCCCTGAGCAGCAGCACGGCAGACCCTGTCCCGGGCCCTCTACACGACCATCTCAGTCAAACTTCATAAGTGCCGTGCGGGCAGTATTTTCATTACTCTCCTGATTTACAGAAGGGAAAACAGAGGTTCAGAGCAGTTAAGTGGTTCTGCTGAGACCCAAGCATGGGTGGCCAAGTCCAGAATCCATCTGTACCCTGCCAGGCTCTCTCAGAGTGCCGGACATCAAGACAACACATTCTAAAGAATTGCACATTTGAATGGCATTTCAGATCTCAGCATGAGAATGTCAGTTTCTAGTGGCTTCTGCAGCCAGCGCTGAGCCTGACACAGGCCTCACCTACTTTGCCCCATCCCAGGAACTCAAAGGCCCAGCCTATGTCAGGTGGACCAGCCTTCCCAGCACGGTTGTCTCCATCAGCCCCTTGGAGGGATACGGAACCACGGGCTTCCAGGCATAAGGGGCAGGGTTTGGAGTGTGACCACAGGTCTCAATCTTGTCTTGGGCAAGACCTTTCGCCTCTAGAGTCTCAATTTCTGCCCCATGAGATGGGGAGGAATGGTACCCACTCGGCCAGCGGGAACCTGTGGAAATGTAGGGAGAGCCCCCAGCTGAAGGTGAGCACATAGCAGGTGCTAAAATAAAACATGGACAGATGGCAGATAAGAGAAAGCACAACATCCAGACAGCTGTCTGCTTGGTCCAGCACACGCTACCTCACAATCATCAACCCGCGATGCTGGGCACCTGTGGTTACATATATTCACATACTGTTCCTGAAAACCTAGGAGATACATTCTCCTATTATCCTAGCTTTAAACACAGAGAGGACGATTTGCCCCTAGTCAGCATGGAGCTGAGTTGGACATCAGTCCATATGACCCTGTCCATCCGAAAGGGGCCATAGGCTGTGCCCCTGGCTTTACCCCTGCAGCCGCAATACGCCACTCTCAAAGGCCTTCTACACATACGCCACCCCACCTAGGACCCCACGTGAAGGTTGTCTGTAGAACCATCTATGGCTGCCTTGCTTTGGAGAAGGGCTGACACAGAGCTCCATGGGCATAAGGATCTCTAATGTAGGAGCCGGCCACTCTTTCCCCCACATCCCCCACCCCTGAAACCTACAGATGACAATCAGGTTGGTTTTTATGATTTGCTGAAATCAAAGACAAAGGGGGACTTTTTTGTCTTGTTTTTTGCTATGACAGGTTTAGAAATTTGTTGTACTACATTGATTCAATTTTCCTTGATTTCAGCCATCTTTCAATAATGCAACCTGCTTCTGCTGGCTGGGTATAAAGGAGAAAACCCAGAGGAACTGAGAATATTGAAATGGTTCTACCATTTCCATCTTTGAGACAAATGTTCCTCTCAGAGGAGAGCCAGTTGCAAGCATGTGACTGCTTAACAGCCGTCTATACATGAAAGACAGCACACAGATGCTAATGCTGTCTTATGAAACAGGCAAGACATGGATGGGTCTGACCTCCAGTTTTGTCCCAATCTCTCAGCTCTTGTTCCTCAGAGTTGTCACATGTACTCCAGTCTTGGGTTTCTTTCTGTTTTATTAGGAAAACATCCCAGCTATGTTGAACCAGGCTGCCAAATGGGGTCTGGCTTATCGGGTACAACGGAACGAATCCTGATCCTGGCTCTAAATTGTGAAGAGGTTCCTCGGACGCGTCCCCAAACTCCTACTGGTGGCAAATAATAAAGCAGAGAAGGGAGGGAAAGGAGATTTCATGCCCAGCCCCCAATTGCCACCTTTTAAAAACAGGGGCATGTTAAAACCTGGTTTTCAGATAACACAAGGAGGTGTTGGTCATAAGTATCTTGAAGCAATAGACACATTAAAAGTGAGTTTCTTTTTCTCAGGCATAAATTTGAGTGACATGGAAGTGTTTTCCTCAGAGGGGCACCCCACAGCTAGGTCCTCCCCATTCCTGGGACAGAGCCCTACAGGGGGGACCGGAGACCCCATGGTGAGCAAGCAGGCCCAGGCCCCGCCTGCCCCAACTCTGGGCAGCTTGCTTACCTCTTTTTCAATTTCTGCCAGAGATTTGATGGTGATTCCCAAGAGATCAAAGGGCTGCATCTGCAAATACGGATCAAGTCATTCTTTTAAAGGGCTGGAAAATGCTATTTCACATTTGCTTTTATGCAAAACAATTGTGACACCTCAAACCACCCTATGTGATCTAGCATTTTCTCTGCCCTCTTTCAACGGAAACCCACCAGTGCAAGTCTGTAGTGATTACAAGCAACATGAGCATACATTCCAGAGAAGCTGGCTGATAGCAGGGCTGGTCCCTTCTGTTGGGGACGCCTGCTGAGTCATCTGTCAGTGGCAGCACCCAGGAGGGTCACAGCCCTCCTGAGAGACAGTGACAGTCACTACTGATAACTTCTGTCTTTCCTTTCTCCCTGCCTTGCTCTTTCTGCAGCTGCAGGGACAGAAGAGCACAAGACTTCGCCACAAGCCATCCTGACTGCTGCATCTGTATGGTAGAATGGGTCTAAGGAATTCTAGGAGGGAATTCTAGGTCTTTGAAAATGCAAGGTGAACGAAAAAACTGCCCATCAATTATCATTTGAGAACTCAATGGTGGTGAAAAATGGTATCACTGCATTTTAATGGGTGTTTCTATGATTTCATGACGATGGGAGCCTTCTCTGCAAATGCTGGCTTTTCCACAGACAGCAGGAGAAATGAAATACCCGTGGTAAAAAGTCAGCTGGAGGCCAAGAGAGGCCTGGGCTGGATGCACAGTGAGACGTTAAGAGGGCAGTGGGCACCCTGTCCTTCCGGCCCTTGCTCTGAGCCCTCTCTGGGCACCTCAGCATTCTATATTCCTGAGAGAGGCCAGCAACTGGCAGCTGTGGATAAACAGGTGAAACTGGGTCCTGGAAAACCCGCAGGTGCTCGTGGTTCTGAACCGCAGCCCAGAGGTCGGGGCAGAGCTACAGCCCGAGCTGAGCTAGCAGGGGTTTCCTGCGAGGTGTGGTAGAAAGGCCAGCTCCCCAGTCCATGGGCCTGGATTCAAAAGAGGGCAGCTGTGAGTTAAATCACCTCATCATTTCCTCTCTTGCTCAGAGCAGTGTGGCTGGGCTCTCTCTCCTGGCCTGGCTGCCGGGAAGGTCGAACGGGAGAAGCGTGTGGAGGTACCCAGCACCAGACTTGGCCTGAGCTGCCCGCCTCCAGCACTTGCTGAGTCGGCACTGGTGGGCAGCAAGCAGCACATTTGCGAGGGCGATCTTGGGACAGGGCCACCAAATTAGGCACTCAGCTCCCAGGGCTGCTCTGCCAGTAGCCACAAAACAGTTTGGCTCTCCTGCTGCCAGCCCGAGTGGCGAGAATGGGGCTGCTTGCCCGTGATCCAGCAGAGGTCCAGCTGTTGCATCATTAGGCTCTAACTGCCCCACTAAACTTTCCCGATTGGAGCTGGTGCGCAGGACAGAACAGCCTCTGGGGGGGTGGGGAGCGGAGGGAGCAGGGCGGGAAAGGCGCCAGCGTCACCATGGCAACACGGCCAAGTGGCATCGGCTGAAGTTACTCATGCTCCGCGTGTCACGTCACGAGCATTTTTCAAGATTAAGCTGCTTACCAGAAGGGTTCAGAGGAGGCCTATTATATTTCATGGAAATGGAAACTACAGAGCAGGTCAAATCGCAAGCCGGGTGGTTTTAAGCCAGATCCAAGAAATACACTAAAAGATTCTTTAGCTGGTGCCCAAACTGGGGCCCTCACGGGGTATTAGCTACTCAAAACAAACTTCTGCAAAAAGGATAAAAAACACTCAGAAACAAGTCTTTTGAGCCAGCATGGACCAGGCCTCAATCGCTGGGGAGGTGGGGGCAGGTGCCATCTGAGAGAGGGTCCCTGGAGTGCCAGGTGGGGTCTGCAGCACCAGCCCACAGCCCCCAAGACTGTGATGGTGGGCACCCCTCATGGTCTGGTTCTAGCCTTTAGGCCCAGCCAGCTCATCAAGTCCCCGTGTCATCACAGGTAGCTCAGGGGCCCTGGCTGGCTGGCGCGTGTCCTGGGGTCCCTGTGGGCCTGAGGTGACTGGGCAACCACCGCTGTGGGCATGCTCACTAGCAGGCCAGCCCTGCCTTTCAGAGGCCTCCCTCCAGAGCAAAGAGTGCGGTTATCACAGAATCCAGCAAATACAATGAAAAAAAAAAAATGAAGCAGCCTTCTTTCTGCGAGATGTTGTCATGGTTAAAAACAACAACAAAAATTCATAAGTTGAACTTGGAAGCCAAGAACATTCACAACCAGTGAAGTTCAGCCCAATTTACTGTCACATTGGAAACAAAACAGCTCTGGGATGGCCGAATCTGAGTCTGCTAGTGTGTCTCTCTCCCTCCCCGTCCCTATCCCTGCTCTTCTGTTGCTCCTTGAGCACCTACTGTGTGCAGCGTTAGCTGGAAGGGACCAGAGAAGAAGCCCTGTCACAGGGACAACACGAGGGCAGGGGTGTGAGGGCCGCCAGGAGAGCCCGGTGTGCTGAGCAGAGGGAGCGCAGGCTGGTGGTGGCAGAAAGAGAGGGCCATCATGCATAACACTTACACTTTCTGGAACGCAAGAAAACTTCTCTGAAATCATAAAAGGTACACCATCCATTGCTGTAAAAGAACAGGAGAGAAAACGGCATTGAGACACCAGTGATGTTCAGTGACTGGGGACGGTGACAGTAACAAGTTGACATGAGCAGAGGCACCACCCTTGCACCCAGGACATGCACCTGCTGGTGGAGGCCAATGCCTAGCATGTCCCCTGAGCACCACACAGAAGTGCACACAGAGCCATGGGGGCAGAGAAGCGTCTAGAGCCTCCCCCTGGAGTCTGGCCTCTGACCTGTAAGGGGTGGGAGCTATTGGGGCTGGCAGCAGGACAGATGTGCATGCAGGTGGGGAGGTGGGACGGGACAGAGCTGTGCTCTGGGAGGTGGGCAGGGAGCACGGTCATAGATATTCTCTTGGCTGGGAATGACACTGTATCCCAGGCTGCTGGTCCCACAGGAAAGGTCTAGGTTGGAAAAGAGAGTGACTTTGGAGTCAGAAAAACTAGGTTTGAATCCTGGCTGGGTGTTGGTGAGTTTAAGTTACGTTTAAAAGGAGGATGGTAGGGCAGCCCTGGTGGCTCAGCGGTTTAGCGCCGCCTTCAGCCCAGGGCCTGATCCTGGAGACCCAGGATCGAGTCCCACGTCGGGCTCCCTGCATGGAGCTTGCTTCTCCTTCTGCCTGTGTCTCTGCCTCTCTCTCTCTCACTCTCTCATGCATAAATAAATAAAATCTTTAAAAAAAAAAAAAAAAAAAAAAAAAAAGGAGGATGGTAGGGGGGCCCCTGGGTGGCTCAGGTCATGATCCCCGGGTCCTGGGATGGAACAAAAAGAGGAGGATGACAGGGCTGGTAAGAAGGGGTGTGCGTGAGCCAGAAGTGGGTGGGGCAGCAGCATGGCCACCACGGTTCACTCTCCGTCTCCTAGTCCCAGGTTTTGCAGCTAACTCAAGGCGCCAGTCTGCTCATTTTAACAGGACACTGGAGGAAGATGGGAATGGGTCCCTGGAGAACGAAAACACCAGGGCGGAGGGTGCAGTTCCATTCCCACAGCCCTGAGGGAGGTAGTCTTCTGGCCCATCCTGGGTCCTGCCTTAGGAGGACCGGGGGAAGGCCTGGTGATTCGGTTCCCTGGGAGGTGATGTTCTCTGCTTCCCCCAACATCTAAGATGGGAGCTTCTCTGGTATACAAATGGCAGACAGTTTCTTTCAGTCCTAAGAAAGAAGCATCGCAGAAACAGAAAGGAAAGCAGGAGAAAAATAAGACAAAGAGAAGGTGTCTGGGACAAATCCACTCTGATCAGCAAGATGAGCCAAATGGCTCATTTTAAGAACTGTTCATAATGTATTTCAGGGAAGGGAAAATGAAGCCGCCTCTGGTAAGTCTGAAGTAAAGGAAATAGCACAGCCGGCCCCAGCTGCTGCCCTGGAAGTCTCCTTTCTTTGGAAGGCTGCTGCCCAAGGCCTGGCCCTGGGCTCGGACAGAGACACCCTTGGCCAGGGCCTTCTCCCATCTTCAGGCCCCCAGGGCCAGGAAGTGTGACACCTTCCCAGAAAGGACAGAGTAGGGGAGGACATGGTGATCTTTTACAGTACGTCACACGTTCAGACATATGAGTGACACTGGGGCATGTGTACCTGTGTCCTCATGGATGGCTGGGAAAACCCATCCGTGAACAGACGGCCCTTTAAAGACCACAAGCTTTCTAGATAGGGACAGGATGGGGTCCTACCCGAGATCCAAGAAGAGGCCATGCTCCCTTCCCAGCGATTGCCACCATCTGCCCAACTCAGGGTGTGAGTCAAGGCCTATAGCCACGGTACTCTGAGGTCTGACCCCTGACCCCATGACCCTTCCTGTGCCATGGAGACGTGCGGGCATGTACCACTCAGCACCTGCCATCATTTCACAGATCAGGGCCTGCTGCGGGCACACAGGTAGTAAGCCAGAACTCCAAATCCCTTGGCCCTTCTATTGGGTATAAATGGAATTTCTGAGAACAAATCTGCCTCTTCCAGACCAGGACCTTATGAGGTTTCGATGAGCATTATCACGTCCTCCTGAAGTCTCCAGGTGTCCCTTCTACCAGCTCCTTCTGATCAGAACTACAGGCCAGGAGGTGGGTGTGTACTGGAATAGTCCAGTCAGAACTGCCACAACTGTCTCCCCAAACCCGCTCTTCCCTGGGCCTTCTCACTCACGGGTCAGGCGCCACCCTGCTCCTGGCCATCCCGAGTCAAGAGCTGGAAGCCATGCCTACTTTGCCTCTCCTTTAAATCCCCCAAGTCCACCGCTGTCACCTGCCAGGGCCATGTCACTCTTTACTCTCCGTACATACATCTGCACACACACACACCTTTCCCACGTCTCTCTGCCTGCTAGACAGATGGCAGGGGCCCCAGCAGAGCTCCCTTTGCACACCCCTGTATTGTGCTTAGGAAGCACCTGACCAAATGTTTGGTGAGTAGCTTTCAGCTGGTGTATCTTCAGCATGCACCCCCAACCTGAGCACCCCTGATCACTCATTCACTAGGCTTTCTGCGTTAAAGACGATAGGTCAAGAACTCCCCCTCGCTGCTGACAGTGCTTCCATCTGAATGTCAGTGGATGTTCGGAGAACTTGTATTCTGAAGGGGAAGTAGAGTGACCTTCCACAGCCTAACCACCCCCTGGAAATGAGAGGCGTGGGGAGCAGTGAGAGCAGGAGTGAGGCAGAGGTGGCTCCTGTTCAGTCCAAGGCCGGCAGCTACACCAGAACCCCACACAGAGGGATTCCCAAGATAGGGGTCCTCCCTGGCATGTAAGGGCTTGCAACCGCTTCACTGAATGCCCTTTCCCCTCCTACCCCTGATGCTGACACCTGGCTGCTCTCACCTCCAGTTCCTTCCTCCACCACCTCATTCCTCAGGTGAAGTCCTCACTCCCAGACCTGGAGAATGGTGGAGGTGTGTTGGGGGCCAAGGACCAATCTCCCATATGAACAAGGTATTTGGCAAAGGCATGCCTTCTGGCCCTTGGGTAGGGTCAAAGGCAATTTCTTCACAGAGCAACTTCTTGAGGAGGCTGAAGATAGAAGACCAGAAGCGACATCCTCACCGGCCCACACCAAAGGCAGCCCTTTGGGAGGGAACAAAGTACCCTCAAGACTGTGAGGAGAGGCAGCAGTGGCCTCAGGGTGGCCTTTGGGGCTATGCTGGCCTGGCTCAGCTGATGGGGCTCAGCAGCAGAGGCAATGGGGGGAAGACCACTCAGATCCAGTCTGACCCTCAAAGGATGCTGCCTGGTAAAGGGAGGGAGATGGGAACTTTGGGATAAATTTCTGCTTTCTCTTAGGGTTCATGATGGAAAGATGAACACAGTCTGATCCTTTTCATGTTCTCTTAGAAAAGAGACACAGGAGGCTGTGTGAAGATGACAGTGACTGCTGTCACAAAAGAGGGGAGGCCCCTGGCCCACAAATGGTGGTGTCCATTCGGACCTACGTGAAGTGGGAGGAGTGCCACGGTACGTGACTGCGCTACAATCCCAGGGTGAGATGAGGGAGCTGCCATCTTGGTCTGCTCTGGGCTTGAGTATCAGTTCAGTGCAGGGACCAGTTCTCGAGGGTCCTCCCATGTGGCCTACAGGGAGTCCCAGGATGGTGGAGGATCTAAAGTCCCCAGGAGATGGGAGGAAGCTATCAGGCCTGATGCTCCAGGAAGGGGTCATCCTGTCCATTTTTGTTCACCATCACCCCCTGCCTGGCACACTAGAACCCAGCACCGTACCAGCACATGGAGAAGTGCAGTCAGGTGGGGGCCCTGGTCCAAATAAGACTCGAAGGTAAGCGTAATCACATGTCTGCCCATATTCTCATAGCTGCCACAGGGTGAGGGCTAGATGCACGGTTCCTTTCTCTGGGGAAGACGAAAGGGAGGATGAGCAGAGCTGGCCAAGCAGGGTCCCAGCAGAGGCCATGTGTTGGGGTGCTAGGGAGGGATCTGGTGTGTTGGGTGGAAAGTGATCTGTGGGACTGCTGAATCCCCTTCTAATTTCAAAACATCCTTTTCTACTCTCTTTATCTGGGAAGCCATTCTATATTTTAAAATATCTAGAGATTTGCCAAACATAATTCTTAAAATCAATGGCACACATTTTTCATGTGTTCTGCAGGAGTGTTCATAAATCATCTCCATCCTGGCTTCTCATGGGGGGAGCCACGTTTACTTCCTTCCTCTCTCTCTCCCCTGGTTGAAGCCAGTATTTTGTCTTCACTATTCTTTAGCGCTCCAAGATTGTGACACTCGCTCTAGCCTTCAGTATATTGCTGATTCTACTCAGAGGGATGTGTGCGGGGGAGCCAGAGGAAGAGCCATGAGTGAGGGGTCCTTGCTATCACAGAGTGATTTTCATCTCCCTACCTACCCTCCCCCTGGGGTTCACATGGGGGATCCCAGATGGACACCGCCAGACTAGTCCATGGTCATAACCCAGAAGCAGGGACAGTGCCTGTCCTTTCCTCACTGGCACCAAAGGTGGCATTCCTGGGGCACGCATCAGTCCGCTCTCCAAGTCCTTCAGCTCCCAGTGTGACATGACAAAGGCCACCCCCAAATCTGGGAGGTAACAGAGCTGTTCCCGAGGCCCAGTTCTACAAAAGAGAGAGGACAGAAAACCCACATTTGCTGGCTGCGTGCTAGATAATGGACATGTGTCAAGTCACTTAAGCCTCAACGTGATCACTTGCAGGTTATACTCAAGGAAGCCGAGGCTTAGAGCAGTCCGGTAGCTTGATGGAGCCAGGAGTCCAGATAGTGGGGGAGGGGGCGCTGCAGTAGGTGTGGTGGGAGGGCCTGGGAGGCCTGGCAGCTCAACAGCCTGGGCCTTACCTCCCACCAGCGGGCATGGGCATGTGGCCCGGCAGGCTGCCCCACCACCCTGAGCCTCAGCTACCCCGTCTGTGAAATGGAGAGAAGATGGAGCTCCCAGGAGGCTGGTGTGAGGGTGACAGCAATTGCTGACAAGAGAGAGGAAGCCCCTGGCCCACAAATGGTGGTGTCCTTTCGGACCTAAAGCCATGTCCAGGCACGCTTCCTTTTAGTACTAGGACACTTTTTCCTCTTTTTTTAAAATTTTCTTTTTGGTGGCAGTTTTAACAAAACGCTGATCCACGGCACAGAGCAGCGTACAGCAGATGAGAGCAAGGATGTGCTGTGGGCTCCGTAGTGCAATTAGCATTCTCCTAAACAAACGAGCTTCAACAGAGCTGTAATTAAGCAGGCCTGTAATTAAGTATATGCCCTTTATCATAACGATCATGCTTAAAAATGGCATGATGCATGGAGCTCTGTTATTAATGCTGTAATCCCAAACTGAAGTGCGAGTACATAGAAATCAGTGTGTCAGGCCTGTCACCAGAGTGTTTGTAAAATACATTAAAGAAAAAACCCAGGAAACAATGAGCTCATTCAACTGTTCTTTTTACAATCAGGCACTACAAGTCAAGAGGATTGTGAATGCTTACAGAATCTGCAAGGTTTAAACAAATAAAGCTCTAATCTGCTACTGTATTAATACCACCCCTGATTTTAAAGAAAGAGAAGAGGGGGGTGGATTTCTTTTTTTTCCCCAACTGACCCGAATACCTGACTTTGCTGTTCTTGGGGAAGTAGTTCAATTTGCATGCTGTATTTGTTTGGACATAAAATTGGACTCCTGCTGGCAGAGACAGCCCTGCCACAAATCTGTAGGAATTCTGCTGGCAATGGGATAGGGTTATAGTTCCTGCATCTTTCCTTCGTGTGGGAACTATCATTTTACTTGCCAAGGCGGTCCCCTCAGAGCCCAGCCTTATTTTTCAGACTTCTCCGGGCTCTGCTCAAACCCACCACTGACTAATCCCCACGGGCTCCAGACCCAGGGCCACCCCACTGCCTCCGGATACCCACAGTTGCTCCAAGCTGCCAACCCCTTCCCTCATGGACATCTCAATGAGGAAGCACTCCAATCAACACATGTATTAATTTCCACATGCTTGATAAAGAGTCTTAAAATCATGTGGCAAAAACATGTGATACTAAAACAAAAAGTCTCCATTACCAGCATCTCAACTGTCATCTGCTTATAGCTGTCATGTGGTGTTAAGTGAACTGGAGTCATGGCACCTCGAAAGTACTCACAGAGATAGATGGTGGTGAATGATGTGGCTTTATTGGCAGGTAGTCACTTTCAGAATAAAGTTAAATGCAGCTGGAATGGAGGGAAGCCTTTAACCCTGGCTACCTGCTTGTAAATAATCAGCAACCTGAACCTCTCTTCTCTCCTGTCCCGTGGCTTCAAAAGGCCTTTACAATTTGTGACGGGAAAGATGCCAACAACCTTAAGATCTCAAGGCCTCAAGACCTCAAGGCCATTGCTCAAAACTCATTTGCAAACCAAAACACCAAGCCTGATTTGCTTTCTCAGTGATTGCACTTTGGGGATATTCCTTGGAAGATATTTGTAGATATCTCCAAGACTGTCTGCTCGGTGACATTCCAATTGAGTCCACACCAGGCCAACAACTTTCTTCTGGATCCCCAAAGTAATTTGTTCTGCCAGTTATTCAAAGGCCAGAAAATAGACTTAGCAGCCACAGTAACCTCCCAAGGCTGTCAGTACTGTGGGGAGGAGGGACTGGGCACCAGAGTCAGACACACATGAGCCCCGGCCTGGCTCAGCCACTTGCTGGCCCTGGGGCTTCGGGCAAGTCACTCACCTAGGTTGGGAATTGCACCTGTCAAGGGATATCCATGGCCGCTCCGCAGCACGAGCGGGCCGAGGGGATGAGCCTGCACAGGAGTGAGGGCTGAGCACAGCCGAACCTGCGGCAGGCACTCAGCACGTGGTAGTTACGGGCGATTGGCAGACACCAAGCAGGCACTGCTCCTCAGAGGTGTGATTCAGGCCGGATCCACCCTTGACTTGGGACAAGTGTTTTTTTTTTTTTTTCTTTTTTTTAATTTTTTATTTATTTACTTATGATAGTCAGAGAGAGAGAGAGAGAGAGGCAGAGACACAGGCAGAGGGAGAAGCAGGCTCCATGCATCGGGAGCCCGATATGGGATTCGATCCCGGGTCTCCAGGATCACGCCCTGGGCCAAAGGCAGGCGCCAAACCGCTGAGCCACCCAGGGATCCCGGGACAAGTGTTTAATCTCTCTGTGCCTCTCTTTCCTCAACTGTAGAAGGAAGGAAATAATCCTACCTGGATTGCTGTGATGTTTAAAGGGGGGTAAGAACATAAAGCCCCTGGTCACTCCTTGCTCACTCTCACCATAATCATGCCCTTCCAAGGAAGTAGACCCTTCCTAGTTTTAACTAGAATAAACAGCAGGTGGAGAGCCAATGAAGGTTTGCTGCTATTAGGAGCAACCACATGTCTCTGGAACACAGCTGTGGCCTAAACAAGCAGTTTAATCCACAGCCAGTCCTGGATGGAGGCAAAGTCTTGATATAGGACAGGCCTGGCCTCTAGCTGCTCAAGGGTCTGTGTGGCTGGTGGAACGTCAGGTACTATCACCTGCTGGCAGGGCCTGGCGGCATGGGCACGAGGGTCTGCCTCCTCTTAGAGGCCCCTCATGGTCTCCTCAAGACTAACATGCAGGCAGGGTCTGATGGACGAGTTTTCAACTTTAGGATGGTGCAAAAGTGATACACACTCAGTAGAAGCCGTACTTCAAATTTTGAATTTTGATCTTTCCCTGAGCTACCGATGAGCCACTGTATGATCCTTTCTCTTGGCACAGGGCAGTGGCAGCTCCTAGGCAGCCAGGTGACCATGAGGGTCGACAGCACATCCAGTGACAGCCATTCTGTCCCCGGATAGCCATCCGGGGGACATCCAGGGTTTTTCATTTTCAGTACAGTATTCAGTAGATTACAAGGGACATTCAATATGTTAGCATAAAACAGCTTTTGTTAGGTGATTTTGCTCAACTGTAACTGGTTCTGGGTACGTCTAAGGTAGGCTAGGCTATGATGCTTGGTAGGGTACGTGCAGTAGACGCATTTTCAACCTATGATGGGTTTGTTGGGACATACACCCATAGTGAAAAGGGAAGATCAGTATATTTTTAAGTTGTATTTTTTTACCCCCCTCAACAAAGGAATACACTTCCTAAACAAACAATTCCAACAGTACAGCTAAGTTAAAGTGAATCCAGAGTTCTGATCCCAGACTCTGCTCAGGGCTAGCCCTGGATGTGGTCTATGCACAGTTCCTGGGGACAGTCCCCAGCCTGTTGCTATGCATGTACAGATGTGTTTGCATATACGGAAGAAATATAGAATTTTGCTTTGTATGTGTCTGTCCTTTTCACAAAAATAGTATCACAGCATAAGTGTTCTGCAATTTGCTTTTTTTTTTTTTTCCCAGTAACTATCAGAGAGTTCCCTGTTGGTAGCTATAGATGTATCTCAATATTTTTAACAGCTGAACAGAAGTAAGAGTAGAGAGACCAATGGCCAGCTGATAAGGAGCCCTGTCTGCCATTTTAAGTAGCCTGTGAGCCATGGTTTTTGAGCTGGAGAGAGACATGTTCATGTTTATATTTTAGGAATGGCTCCCTGGCTGTGGAGAGAAGCATGGATTAGAGGGAGTGAGGCTGGAGGCAGGACCACCAGCGAGGAGGTTCTGGTAGTCAATCAGGTGAGGGATGCCTGTGGTGGTGTTGAGGACTGTGACAGTAAGAATGGAGAAGAGGGGACAGATGGAGGGGTATTTAGATGTACTTGGCAAGTGGTTGCGGTAGTGGAAGGGGGAGGAGCAGAGGGAAGAAGCAAGGGTGAGTGTGAGATTCTGGCTTAACCATCGAGAGAACGGAGGCTGGGGGAGAAGTGTGGGGTAAGCCAGTGGGGTCCCTTGGCTATGTTGGGTTTGAGGGGCTTGTGAGACATCCCAGAGGAGACAGATACTGGTTAACATGGTTGGGACATTTTGAGCAAAATGCACAATTAGTTGGTAAGGACCACCCGGATGGAAATACAGAAGTGAGGTGGCCTGGGAGGATTTGGGGCTTCCAGCCTGCTAGCGATGGAGGCATGAGAGAAGGTGAGCAGCTCTGGGAAGAACACGTGATGAGAAGAGAGCAGGCCCAGGACAGGGTGGTGAGGAATGTTAACATCTGATGCTCGTGCTGAGGAAGAGAATTCAGCCAAACGACGGGAAGAAGATTCAAGTGTGCTCTGTGATGCTGGATCAATACTGGAGGTGTTGGTATAAGCTTGGTTTTAACAAGCAGATATAGATACATGAACACACAGGTATGTATGTGTTCACACACACACACACACACACACACACACACATGCATGTGTACACCCACATACACAAATGGTCATAGATTTCTATCTGCTGATGGCCCAGAAGCCATGAGCATACCCAGTGTCCAAATTGGTGGGTTCTAGTATTCTCCTCTGAAAGAAACAAGGGCTTTTTACAGAAATGGCTGATGGGGGGACAGGCAGGGAAGGAACAAGCCTGGGACATGTTGTTGCACCAGAAAGTAAGACATCCTCAAAGAATCCTCAAAGAATACTGGGAACTCAGCAGAAGTACCCAGGAGCCAACTCGAAGGGGCACCTGCTAGCTAATATGGAACAATTTGAGTGTCCAAATAAATAATGACAATAATGAATTAGAATCAGCCTCCCCTCCCCTCCCAGTCCACACCAACATGCATACACCTGGGATAAGGGGAAGCTCTTCCTTAAAATAAAATGCCAATACATATTGAAAGAATGATGGACTTATAAAAAATCAATGGGTAATTTGATGAGGAATGAACTATTTCCATAGTCCCGAAGTGTTTCCCACTAAAGACGTTATTAATTACAAAAAAAGAAATAGTAACTTTATGGTAAGGAAACCTGACAAGCAGCACGGTAAGCAGGTGACCCCAGCTGGGTCATGCCAACAGCACAAACTTCCGGATAGGATGTGCGTAGGACACAGTTAACAGTTGACACAGTGACCGTGACGAGGAAGAGAGCTGGCCTTGAGGCCCATGGGCCTGTCAGCACTTGCAGCTCGGTGTCTTCACATGAGGGTGAGGGGCTGGGCTAGAATCAGCTGGTGCTGATCGGTGACTTTCTTTTCTTAAAGATTTATTTATTTTAGAGAGAAAGAGAGAGAGCTTAAGCAGGGATTAGGGCAGAGGGGAAGGCAGAGAATCTCCAGCAGACTGCCTGCTGAGTGAGGAGCCCAACACAACACGGGGGTTGATCCCAGGACTACAGATTATGACCAGGGCCCAAGTCAAGAGTCAGATGCTTAACCGACTGAGCCACCCAGGAACCCCCTGATCTATGACTTTCAAAAACTGCCTGCTGCTGCCTGCTGTTCCTCCCCCAGGAGGTTCTGATTTCCTTGGTCTGAGCCATGGCCCCAGGCATCAGTGGCTTTTCAAGGCTCCCAGAGGATTCTCAGGTGTGATTAGGTTAGAGTAGCCCTGGGCTAGGTGAGGTCTAAAATCCCTCCTAGCTAGACATTTTTCTGTCTCAGAACCCTCGTATTAAGTATGTGCTGGTGGGGCACACAGGTGGCTCAGTGGTTGAGCGTCTGCCTTCGGCTCAGGGTGTGATCCCAGGTCCTGGGATCGAGTCCCACATTGGGCTCCCCTTGGGAAACCTGCTTCTCTATCTGCCTGTGCTTCTGCCTCTGTGTCTCGCATGAATAAATAAATAAATAAAATCTTAAAAATGTACTGGTGATCTGACACCTTTGTGAAGCCCCAGAGATGCAATTTCTAAACCCATCGTAGGTAACGGCTGGTTTCTAGCTGACTTCTCTAGCCCTCCTATGGGTTCTACTCATAAAACCTTCTGAGAAGCAACAATCACAAAGGGTAATAGTAGGTTCTGGTCAGATGCCTCCCTGTCCTGGTGCCAAGGAGCAGGGAGAGAAGGGGTCCCAGGCTTCTGTATGTCTGAAGCCAGTCCTGACCCACCACCTCCTGGAGAGTGCCGCAGCGGGGTGTGTCTGGGGGAAGAGGGGCATGCCAGGGTGTGTAAACCTCCGAATGGCCCTGTGAGGTGTTGCCAAGCCACTATGAAGTGCAGAAGGGAAGGGACCTGTTGGGGCCACAATGCTAGCAAGTGACAGAGCTGGTGTAGAGAGGGAGATATTCCAGGTCCCCTGCCTTCCCACTGTGTGGAGGATGAGGTGGCGATGCCTTCCTCCAAGGAATGAAAAGGTCCTCTACAGATGGCAGCAGAAGAGCCTAATTGAGAAGAGTGAGAAAGCGGATGGAAGGTGTGTGGAGAGGGAAGGTGTCTGGGAGGCACCACCTGCAGCGTTTCTGGGCACTCTCCCAGGAACATGCTCATGGCCAGGACAAATATACCCTCTTCAGAGGTCTCGGCAATTCATTTTCTTATTTCCTTTTCTTCCTTCCTTCCTTTCTTTCATTCAAGATTTTATTTGAGACAGAGAGAGAACAAGTAAGGGGAGGGGCAGAGGGAAAAGCATAGGGAGGGAGCCCAATGCAGGGTTCAATCCCAGGACCCTGGGATCACGACCTGAGCTGAAGGCAGACACTTCATTGACTGAGCCACCCAGACACCCGGCAGTTCATTTTCAAATGTCATAATTCCATAACCAGCAAGTAAGCTTTTAATTGTCTAACTGCTCAAGTACTTTATCAATAGGATGGTAGACTTGAGTATCACCCAAACGGGAACAGCAGAACCTCATTATACATTTTATCTAAGATTTGAAGACAGACTGCTTACCAGCTAAAGAAAAATGGTACGAAAAAAAAAAAAGAAAGAAAAATGGTACAAAACGTAACAGCACAAAGTTCTTCTGACCTTGACCAGTGGGATCAAATTC
The DNA here is from genome assembly GCF_053574225.1 of Canis aureus. Classification (NCBI taxonomy): domain Eukaryota; kingdom Metazoa; phylum Chordata; class Mammalia; order Carnivora; family Canidae; genus Canis; species Canis aureus. The sequence continues at coordinate 4,344,555 of NC_135626.1, read as the reverse complement.
CCCAGGACCTAGGGCAGCCAGGGTGGCTCAGCGGTTTAGCACTGCCTTCAGCCCAGGGCGTGATCCTTGGAGACCCAGGATCAAGTCCCACATCAGGCTCCCTGCATGGAGCCTGCTTCTCCCTCTGCCTCTCTCTCTCTCTCTGTCTCTCATGAATGAATAAATAAAATCTTAAAAAAAAAAAATTCCCCAGGACCTGGACCTGGTCATCCCCCCAGTGCATAAGAGAAGCTTAGACAAGAGTCTTGGAGCTAAGGAGGGGGGCCGGCCCCAGGCTTCAGCCTCTCTGTGCTGCCAAGTGGTTCCAAGAGACCAGGTACAGTGACAGGCAGGTAAAGACCAAATAAAACGGGACCTCCAAGAGACGTCTGACAGCAATCTAAACCCAACTTATGTTTGTGTAAGACTGCGTTGCTCGTGTGCATTCAAACGAGGTCATAACTTAACAATTCAACTTAATTTGAAGAGGAAAAAAAGGCATTTTTATGTCCTGTATTTTTCTTGATTTTACAGAAAGCTGAAATACTGAACTTCCTGGTTCAAAGCCAAAGGCCTAGCCATCGTTCCCCTCATGTAGCTGGACCTGTAAGATCCACCTAAGATCTGGTTGAGGTGGGCAGGTGCTGCCGATCCCCATGGCTGGGCATAGAATGCCTCAGGCCTGGAGTTGGGGCAGGGCAGAGGAGCACACACACTGCACCTCCACAGCACGGTGTTTCCAAACTGCATTGTTTTCAAGAAACTCTGCTCTGGGAAATAGCTTCTCTCACAAGCAGCATATCACCTTGTGAGAGTGGACACAGCTCCAGTGGACAAGCTCTCTGGACCACAGTGATGCGAAGAGAAAGTTCCGAGACAGAACTGATGCCTGAATGGACACCCACCTTGATTTGGAAATACTGGAGAACACGTGGCCTCACTTGCTGCGTCTGTGAAGCACAATGTCATAAATTACCCAGATCTCAGATTTAATATTAACCTTTAAAGGGCATGTCACAAAAATGTATTCTCTAAATATTGGTTGTTAGTTCACTTTGTAAGACTGTCGTGGAGAAGAGGTGTGAGGCTGCCACCCTTCTCTGACTGCACCTGTCACGGGCACCTCCTGCCACCTGACAGTAATTCCAACTGAACTCAGCAGCCCCACGAACGAACAATTCAGCCATCCACGCGAACCACAGCCCAACGAGCTCAGCCTCAAGATTTAATAATAGAGCCTGCGAATATTACTCTAATTTCTAGAGCTGATGAACTTTCAGAGGCAACGCGAGTTCAAATAACGAGCACACACATGACAAAGAACTTGAATCCGAGGTTCTTTGAACTATCCGGTCTAATAAGCACTTGTTCCTTCCTGACAATGGGCATGTACAAGAGGAATCTAAATAATAATTGCTGTAATTATCGTGAAAAATATGCAGAGATTAACGGTGATTATGAAAATCTGTATAATTGTTCTCTGAAATTGTCGCCTGATCAAGTGGTATCTTGAAATGGCCGCTGCCAGAGAACTTTCAACACCGAACACCATGTGGGCACAGAAATGTGACATTTTGGCTTTCTCCCTGTAAAATATTACCCTGTGTTTACGAAGTTGGTTTTCATCATTTCCAAGACCCTGGCCTGCATTTTAACTCTTTGTACCAGGGCTCTGCAGAGGTTCCTAAGACACCCTTAATGGGATGCGTATGTCATTGTGGTTCAAAGCCCCACGTTCAACTTGTTATTTATTCAAATAATTAATTACTCTTGTATCCATCGAGCAGTTTGTCATGACACATTAATGACTTGATAGACTTCTATGAACTGGTGAACACAGAACAGCAGAGCGTTTTTATCGCCATTTAATTTTAAAACGATCCTGTGTGAAATTATCTAGTCGTGAGTGATGGGAGCATAAAGAACAGACTCAGCAAAGCCCCTTTTGGATCATTGCTTTATTAATGGTAACGTCAGGGAAATGAAAAATGCTAACATTGTCATATTCCGCTGCTGGGCGGAGACGGATGGCTGGGGGACCGGGCGGGGGCTCCCAGCGCTCACTGCCAAGAGCACGAAGCCCCTCCAGGCGCCGGGCCGGCGGGACCCAGCCTCATGCACCCACAGGCTCCGCGAAACCACCTCCGTGCCCGGCTTCCTTTCCAGTTTATGGCTCTCGACATCTATTACTTTGTGTGTGTGGTCTTTTTTTTTTTTTTTTTTCCTTCACTTGAATTTTCCACTAGTGATATAAAGCACCCTCACGAAAACATTTCACTTTATTGCTTTGAACATTAAACGTTATTAATCCAATAGAAAAACGTTAAAGATATTGCTGTCACCTTTAAATGTGAAATGATATTAGGCGCTAAAAAAACGCTGGGTTAGTAGAAAAGATGTTCCCTTAGTTTTCCTTTCAAGTCTTGAGATAACCGTTTTGGGTTGATGATAAAATAATATTTCTACATGGCTCACAGCACAACATCTGCTTCAAAGACACTTCCTTTTCAGCTATTCTTTTTTTTTTTTTTTATAGCGAAAATTGTTTCTCAATTGTTTTAATTACAAACTTGGGAATCTATGCAAACTACTTCCCAGCAGTGTGATTCAAAGACAATAGACAGCAATCCCTGAAGGGCCACGGAGCCAGCCAGCGGGCAGAGGGGGCTCTCTGCTGGCCACGTGCTCGCTCGGCTGGGTCCACAACAGAAGAGGTGGCAGCACACTGTTCCCGCCCTTTGCTGAGAGAGAAGAAAGGGTGGATGGATCTCTCTTCCCTCACAAGCTTCCTGCTTCTGTTTCTGATCCCAAGGAATAGCTCTGCCACCCACCTGGATGTCTAATCCTGGGGCCTGGGACAACAGGGGCTTGTTTCCATCCCTTGCACCTGCTATCAGTCCTTTAGATCCCGAAGAGGGTGGTGATGGTGGCGGTGGCAGCTCACAGTTAATTAAACTCCTACTCTGTGCCAGGTCCTGGTCTAGGTGCTTCCTGTCTACTGACAGATTTCTCAGGACAATGCTGGGTTACGTATTGTTATTCATTATTGTCATCAAACCCCCCACCTCTCAATTTCACAGAGGACATTCAGGCTAAGAGCAGTTAAGCAACCTGCCCAGGAGCTCACGGCCAGCAAGATGCAGAGGTGGATCTGAACCCAGGGAGCTGCCCCTTCCCCACAACACTACCGGGCCTCTTAATTCTCTCTGTAGCATTCTCTCCACAGCTCTGGACTTGGGGGGATGCTCACCCCTATGGCCCTGACATCAGCTGCTCCATAACTCTATTCTCCTACAGAAGGGGATTTGGAAAGGAATGGGGCAAAGCAGCTGCTTCCGCAGTAGACGGAAGTACAAAAATAGTTTGGGGCATAAGACCGGCACATCTATCTATCTGGTGTGAGCTGAGATGGGGTGTCAGAGTTCTGAGGATAAACAAATCAAAGGATCTGAGAAGGTTCAAGCCAGCAATTTAGTTTCATGGAAATGCTTAGTTTAGTTCAGTTCTGTGGAATGCTTTCCTTTTCCAGGTGGAGATACTTGGGTCTGGGTGCTCATGACTTCCACACAGACATTTCCAACAAGGCAGCAGCAAAGTGGGAGCTCAAGCCCTGGTTGCCTGAGACTCCAGGCTGCCTCCACGCAGGACCTGCCTTCTTATGCAGTAAGCGCTGGTCCCCGCATGGGAGCACAGCCTCATTTTGCCCCATCAGCAGAGTCCGAGCAGAGCAAGCAAATGTAGCTAGGTGGGGATCTGCAAGTTCAGAGACTAGGGGTCACAGATTCATTTGGGAGACTGCTAAGGGGCCTCTCAAAGAGATAGAAATCTTCCAGAGCAGCTGAGACAGGTATAGGAGACAACAGATGCCACAGGCAGGAAGAACAGTGGTTTTAAGTAGGAGCCCCAAATGCAAAGTCCAGGCAGATAACCCAAACTGCAGGAGACACTGCTTCTTAGCCAGAGAAACTCCACTGTGAAGCCAGCCCATGGAAAAGAAGCTCTGACCATAGGAAGCCTCTGTCTGGAGAGCAGTCACATCCCTGGAGATGACAAGTGGCATCTCTGTGGGAGAGGTGCTGGTCCAGACAAGTGAGGGACATAAGGCAGGCGCTGGTAAGCTTGGCTTCTGTTAGTACTTTAGAGATGGTGTCTTCAAAGCTGGTGCCCCCACTCTAGAGACACATCCTTTCTCTCCAAACCACAGGTCCTTAAACTTCCAAGTGTGTCAGAATGGTCTGGGATGCTCATTAAAAATGCAAATCCCGGGCAGCCCCGGTGGCTCAGCAGTTTAGCGCCGCCTGCAGCCCAGGGTGTGATCCTGGAGACCCAGGATGGAGTCCCACGTCAGCCTGCTTCTGTCTCTGCCTCTCTCTCTCTCCTCCCTATGCATTCTCATGAATAAATAAATAAAATCTTTTAAAAAATGCAAATCCCTAGCTTCAAACCTCCAGACTTTGACTCAGGAACTCTGGGACACCATGAGAAGCTCAACTCTGCCTGGAGCCAGAGGGTGCTTCAGTGAGGGTCTTGTGGGCACAGTTCTGTGAAGCTTTTATCCACACACACGACTCTCTGTTGCCTGTAAGGACCAACTGTGGCACGGGCAGGCAGTATCATAGTACCGGTCACAGCTGTCACTTGGTGAAAGGCTTGGACTTAGTGCTAGACACTGTGCTAGACCACATCACAACCCAGAGAGGCAAATGGGGTCACTGTCTCGTGGCCATGGGAAGCAAGGGAGTCATGCTTCCAGGTCAAAGGGAGGCCAGCAGTGTTCCACTTAGAAGGCCAGGTTCTTATACACTCCAAGGTAATTTAAGACAAGATATCAAGAAGTAGCAGGGCCAAAGCACGACCAGGTACTCCACTAAGTAATTATTTATCACTTGTTAGGAGACCTGACCACGGGTTTCTCTTTGTTTATATATTTTGATATTTTGCAGACTGAACCTCTAAAACTCATAAGATGTTAGGAACCCAGGAAGGTCCTTGGTCTGTCTCTGCATCTGCAGTGAATTTCCTGAGCACTCACGGTTTCTATGGCTTTTACCTTCAATTGTAGGAAAAAAAAGGTAACATTCAGATAGCTTGAGACTGTCTTTTCTGGAATCCAGACAGAAGGCTTTCTTTTTCCCTCTCTCTCTATACCTAACTCAAATTGAGCTCTTCATATTTTGAAGCTAAGGAACATATTTCTAATGTGGGCTCGATTCTTGAGTTTCCTTCTTTTGTTTTTTTTTTTTAAATTATAATTTTTTTAAAATTTTTATTTATTCATGATAGGCACACAGTGAGAGAGAGAGAGGCAGAGACACAGGCAGAGGGAGAAGCAGGCTCCATGCACCGGGAGCCTGACGTGGGATTCGATCCCGGATCTCCAGGATCGCGCCCTGGGCCAAAGGCAGGCGCCAAACCGCTGCGCCACCCAGGGATCCCTTGAGTTTCCTTCTTAAACCTTTCTGGGCGTCCCCGAGTAATGACTTCCAGCCACTTGAAAATCTGCCCTTAATTTTTCAAAGGGACCCTTTGGTCAGAACAAAGTATGAGTAGATACATTTCAATGGAACCTAACAGCTTCTTAAAAAGACACACATCAGTGATTTCTCCACTATGACGGTTTAGGAGCTGCTGCAGCCCTGGGGAGGAGGAACTATAGGCAGGAATTGGGGATGCCTAACAGGAAAGCAGGGGCCTGTCCTTAAAAATACTTTCTGTAAAGCCCCAGGAAAGCGGAAATGTTACGTGAATTTAAAAACCAAAAACCAGGAGAGGAAACAGAGACCATGAGGGTTGGCAACGCTAGGGGTCTGCATGGAGTGAGGGACTCAGCCCAGGGGAGGAGTGGCCAAGAGAAGAGGGAATTCAGACTCTCAGAGTTGTAAAACTTACCCGGTGACCACATGCAGTGCCTTTTGACTTCCTTTTGGGATTGACTGCACACCCATTAACTCCTTTTATCCTAGTTTCTACCCTTTGCCAGTGAGGGCACTGTTCCAGTGTCACCATGACGACACCGGAGCTCAGAGAGGTATATGGGCTTGCTCAATGTGGCTCAGTGGGCCCGTAATGGAACTGGGTGTTGGATATGGGCCTCCTGACTGTGGTGTAATCATTTATTGGGTCAGTGGAAAAACCACTTGGGCAGAGGTCTGGAAAGGACCCCAGATCCCAAAGTCAAAGGCTGCCTCTCCATGAGAGAATATTCAAGGCTGCTGGTCTGGGGGCTCTGGGGGCTTCAGAGGGCAAGGGGGTATTAATAGTTTGCTCAGTCTTTATTAAGAACAAGTTTGCAAGTGGTCTTCAACAGACACCCCTTGAAACCACACCTCTTTTTTGGCTTTTTATTGTTTTGGTTTTGGTGGAGAGGGGGCCCCGATCGGTGGTACTCTCGGCTCCATTCCGTCCAGGCTGTTGGACAAACACCAGACTGTGACTTCATTTTCACCTGAGGTTGAGAAAACATGAGGTGGCTTTCAATGCTGCGCCTGTAAAATCCTACGTGGCTGGGAGTAGGGGTGCTGCTCCAGCATGCCTTTTTCCCATCTGTAGGATGAGATGCGACACTCCTGTAATCTCCATGAAGTCCCCACCACCCAGGGCTACCAAAGATTGGATAAACTATGGAGAAGGCAAAGTATGGGGAAGCCATGTCCTTACTCCTGAAATGGGCTCTCCCTGCTGGTACCTGAGGACACATTTGCAGTGTCTACTGTTGGTGGACATCCTGAAGGTCACGACATGTAATAATTTGTCATTTTGCTAAAGCAAAAACTGCAATTCCACGGGTGGGGAGTCTGGCCAGTAAGTCAGCCCAACACATGCCTGGCACCTGAATTCAGCCCAACTGGGCTACCCACCACTTCTCTCCTGCAAAAGCATTAACTTTCTTGAAGCGACTATTTCGTATTTTGTAAGACTGATGCCACCAAGGAAGAAGGGGAGATTGAGAGAGGTAGAAGAAAATGAAGGGGTGTGAGCAGAGTGTGGACTGCTGACTGCAAGGCCTGCGCTGGCAGTATGGAAGGAGGGGCGGGGACCCGGGATGGTCTGGCTTCAGGACCTGGTGGCTGGACGGCACTGGCCATCTGTGTTGGTGAACCTGGCCTCCGCTAGAAGCAACAGCCTTCTCAGATGGAGGCAAGGCGGCGCCAACAGAGGGCCTGATCTCCTTCCTCCCTAGTTCTGAAGCTGTCTTCACTTTCAGCCAGGTTCCTGCCAACGTTCTGAACATCCTGAGGTGGGGCGGGGGGCAGCGCAGGCAGGGGTAAAAATGGGAACCTCGGCCAAGCACACTTTATAGCCTGATTAGAAAAAACTTGGGTCTTGGCTCAAATCTTTTTGACATAAACAGAACTCCCAGTTAAAAATTATTATTAACAGTGATGTAATATATGGAAGAATTTATTTTAGTGACAAAATTTATTTAAATAACTTTATAAGTGACATCAGTTTTTATTTATAGAATCATTAGTTCTAAAGGTTCACCCAAATGGTTCACTTTTATGTTCCTACATTTCGTGCAGGGAATTATGTGCTAAAGAGCTGTTTCTAAATTTCGGCACTTGGGAACATCTTGGGGAATCATCCTGTGAAAACATTTATGGTCTAATTATTGTGTTAGGAAGAGACATTCAAGATGACCTATCGAAGTTTATTGTTCTAGAATCACCCATGACAGCAAAACCATAACAGAATGCATTAGAGTCTCAAAAATGCTCTATACCCCAATTATTCAGTGGGGTCTTCTTGGGGCTAAACACATGCAGCCGTTAAAAACCGACCATGGCCACACTGCCAGCCTTTGCAAGGTTATCCTTGCTTGCGGCTGGGAAATTCCTTTGGCTCATCAGCCCAGCCTGAGGCCATGGGTGCTCCCAGTTGCACAGACCGTGGTTTGCAGGAGTGGCTGAAGAGCTGTGAACAGTGCCCCACCAGGGAAGGTTTTCCTCCAGAAGAACAGAAAGGCCAATTTGGCACCCTGCCCCCACCGACCAAGACTGGGAAGGGGATGAAGAGGCTGGAGCCGTGCGCCCTGCATGGCCGTGAAGTAAGCTGGGAGAATATTTAGGAGGACAAACTGGAGGCAGCTGCAGAGCTTTTGTGGTTAAGGGGATCAAGGGGGCAGAGCAAACACATTTTAACAGCCAGACTCCTCCCTTTACACATGTGTAAAACCTTTGGAATTTCACTGGAAAACTTTATTTCAGAGGTAACTTTGAAGTTTGGAAATAAAAGCAGAGAGGCTATTTTTCAGTCCAGAAAGAATGGTTTCAAACTGAAGGGCCCAAAGGAAGGTGCTAATGGGTGTAAGTCATACTGACTCCAGGGGATGTGCTCTGTGCGTTTGTCTCTGGAAGCTTTTCCTCTGTTACTGCATTTCTTTCTCAGATTGGTTTGTTCTCTCTCTCTCTCTCTTTCCTATCAGGGCCTGGTGATCCTGCACCCCAGGCCTGGATGGTACCCGGGTTGATAATGATGATCCAGAGAGAAGCAGAGGCCGTGTGTGTGTGTGTGCGCGTGTGTAGAAAGAAACTACATGAGCTTTATAGCTGAGCAGACACCAAACCCGTGTGCCTAACTACCTCCTCCATGAAGCACACACAGGGCCAGCACTGTTGGAAATAGGGTTCCTCCAGAGTCCATGAGCAGAGAGGAAATGGTCACTGAAATGTCAACCTTAGAGTTAAAAATAAAACTCCTAACTTGAGAGCATCACATGGACGAACAGTGACTCTGCCGTTCTACCTCTGAGCCCTTGGATCCCTGTCCTGCCCTCACCAGGACCCTGGCCCACCCCCCCTTCAGCTGGCCTCCCTCATTCACCAGGGACCAGCCGCCTCATGGGCAGGGATGCCGAGCGCCAGCTGTTCAGGGAGAGCTCACAGGGAGGTGGCATCCTTGTGGGGTTTGTGTACATGACACCAACACCAGCAAAATAAGATGCTCAATAAAAACTTCTTGCATCGAAGAAACAGGGGTCTTATTTTTCATTGTCATGTATCTCACAGCTGATAAGAAAAGACACACTACAAGTGCCTTAATCAGACTTTCCTATAATCCCTACTTAACAAAGACTGACCTGAAGCTCAAAGGCAGTGAAGGGGCTTGTCTTAAGGGCAGAGCTGCTACTTGGGTCCCAGGGCTTTAAAATGAAACTATCTGCTGCTAGAGTTGCCATCCCACACCCCATCACAGGCCGCTTGTCCCAGAGAAAGAACTGGAAGTTGCTGAGCATTCCACAGCTCTTTTATATTCCGTGTCGGTTAGCAATTATCCCTGAACATCCCCTCCTTTCCTCCCTCCTAAGAGATTCCAATTATTCTTCCAATCATTTCAGCCAACACTCTTACCCCAACCCAAATCACACTCCCAAACAACACGCATCTGAAAGCAAAGGCACTGGCAAACGGGCTCGGACAACTCTTTCCTTCCTCTGCCGGGTGGGGCACTTTCTACCTCTTAACCCAGCACAGAGAGGAGGCTGGCTGAACAGCCGCCAGGTTATTCCCAGCAATATTCAGAACAGAATCAGTATCCAGTACCAAAAAGCTGGAGGCCCCCAAGTCACCAAACAGATCTGCCTCACTGGGGAATACCATTCCCTGGCTCCCCCACCAACTCCGAGGACAAGTAGGCCTACATGCACCTAACAGCTGAGTGCTGGCTTTGTAGATGGAGGGAGAGTGCCCTAGGCCAATGGCAAGGGCCTGTCTTCTGTGCCTTTATGGCTCAAAATAAAGCAGAGTGACTGGCAGGAGGCAGGCCTCAGGGTTTAATAAATGGCTGGCTGAAGGGCCTACATCCCACTCTGGGAACTACGCTTGGTCTGTTTTTTACACTGCAAATTCTGCTTGGAAGCCTTGCACGCACGGCCAAATGGGTGTGCGTGCATTTGCACGTGTGTATGCACGCCTACAGGCGGGTGCACCCACAAAACAAAGATCCTCCTGGGCGCTTGGGAATGACTTTCCTTTTTTAACCTGCCTGAGCAAAAGAAGGCACCTCTGCTGGTCACTGACACCTCAAAAGTCTGAACGAGGCTTGGGCTGGTGGACCCCTTGCCTCCCACACATACAGGGGCTGCTGGGAAAGGAGTTTCCCAACAACGAGTGAGGGGGGATGAGGAATGAAACACTGTGACTTTCATAACCACCCAGCTCTGGACATTCCAGGTATCCTCAACCAGCCCACATGGAATTTACACAGACTCTGCCAACAGCGCAGGATCAGTCGCACGAATCGCCTAATCTGTTCTTTTTATTCTGCCTGGCTTGTCATTGCTTACCTGTGCCCCGAGGCTGTGAGTTCTGGGGCATCTTTAAAGCTAAATTGGAAAGATAAATAAATGCTTTCCAAGGATATGTGTCGTGGGCACCCAGGCCAGGCCCTCCAGCATTCTCTCTTCCTACCTCCAGAAGGCAGGGGACGAGGGCAGTCCCACCCCTGAGCTCCCTGTGCCCCCTCCCCCTGCTTCTGCTCCCTCACTTGAACTCCTACTGCTTGCGGGGCTTGACCACATCCGCTCCTCTCTGAGCCGTGGTCTGGTCTCCTCTGAGCACAGGGGTCCACTGGGTGTAGCTCTCAGGACCTTACCCTCAACAAGTGATCACAGCCCGTCCTGACCACTCCTCCACATACAAGGTGCCCCAAAGGGCAGACCCCCTTCAACCATTCCCCTCTCCCTGCTTCCCCAGCTCACTCTGAGGATGAGCACCTGTTGTGGACCAGGTGTCTTGCAAGTTTTATCTCACAGAATCTTCGCTGTGTTTTTGGAGAAAGCTTTTCACGCCTGTATTTCTGTTTCTACAGGAGAGGAAAGAGAGTGTGGCAGTTGAGAGGAGGGCTAACCTGTGTAAGTGGTAAGTGAACTAAGTTGTCTGTGCCTTTGTTTCTGGAGCTGTGCACTTGGATTAAGGAAGCCTCCACCTCTTAAGGTTGTCAGGGCAGAAGAGACAGTTTGGGGAAAACACTCAGAACAGGGACTGATGCTATAAATGCTAGGTAATTGCTATTATCATCATTCACTTTCCAAATGTGAGCAATGTCCATTCTGGAAACCCTCCGTCACTGGGCCCTCCACCCCAACCCTACAAAAATCAGTTTCCTGTAAATAATCCTCATACGGGAGAGGAAGCAGGGCAGGTGCCCCTGAATCCACGAGGCTGCCGTGACATGACAAATAAGCTGCAGGCTGACAGTGTCTCCAAGACATATTGGAGTTTACTTTGTCGTTTGGGCTTGCCATCTGTGCCACCCCAGAGGGGGCTGGCTTCCCAGGCTGCTCTGGGAGCAAGCGGGAGAGTCCACCAGTCCCTGGACTGATCTGTAAGCTCAGCTGGCCATCCGTTAGGCTGCCTAATGAGAGAAAATGAAATTTGCCCACTGCCTTCCTAGGAGCCAGGCCTTCCTTCCCAGGGCAGGCCCGGGTCTGTGCCCTGCACAGCGTAGGTAACCAGCAGTGCTCAGCACCTAATGAGGCTTCCCGCCTGTGCTGCTTTGCAGCTGCTGCTGCTGCTCCGGCCTGGCCCAGGCTGCTGGCTGGAGGGGAGACCAGACAGTGATATGAACTTTACTGCAGAGCCTGCAGTCAACTCTGATGCTTGTATCAGGAGGCTGGGGTTGTGAAGACTGCTGAGGCCAAGCATCTCCCTCATGGAGGAGACCATCTAGGAAATAAGGGAACGTAAAGCTGAGAGCAGGGCGTGAAAGGCTAGGATGGGATTCTGTGGAAGCCAGAGTGCAGGCACTGTTGAGATTTACTGTGTGATCTTGGGAAATCCACTCACCTCTCTGAACCTCCTTTATAAAATGGGGATAACAGGAACACCACCTGCTTCCCAGGGTGGTTATACATATTAGGTAAGTTCACACACGAAGGCGATTTAGCTCAACAGAGACCTTTATGCCCGAAACCAGACAGACACACCTATCACTTGCTCTTTCAAGGCAAGGCTGGTCAGGAGAGGACAGAAGCCAGTCTTTCTCACTGCAGGGAATGAGTCCAGCAGCCCCTAGGATATAGGGCCTCCTGGGCCTTGGCCAGCCCTTCCAGGTTCAGAAATACTCCTCAGTCTCTGGGCAGGAAAGGTAGGAAGTGGCTAAATTTGCCCAAATTATAGGCTGTCCTTACTTTTAACCATGAAGAATGACTTTCTGTCTTCCTCTGGAAATGAGCCTTAGCAAGAGGGGCTGTGGGTATATTCACTCTCATCTGAAACCACGCTAATGACAGGAAACCAGGGAGGCCGTGCTGTCTATCAGGCAGACAGCCCAAGAGAAAAGGGCCTGCAGACCTCTGTGGCCCAGGATCACCCTGTGGATGCTGGTACCATATGTGCCCATGGCCAACGGGCCTTCTCCAGTGACCTACCTCAACACACTGAAGGGCAACATGATTTCTACAATTTGTACCACATGCTTTTGGTGGCAGGTCACAGCAAACTGGTGTGCAAGGGGCCTCATGCTTTCTGAGCCCCCAACCATTGTCCCCAGGCTCCCTGCTGGCACTGTGCACATAATCAACCACACTTGGCCCTGTGCTGGCACACAGGAGGTGCTCAGTAATGGCCGACTGAATGTGCTGTTGAACCTCACAGCCCCATGTGTGGGAGGAGTGGGGAGCCCTGCCATGGACGGAAGGATGGCAAGCCTGGGTGAGAGCAGCTGCAAGTGCCAGGAATGGTGTCTGGCCTGGAAGGCAGGTGCTTCCAACACCCCGGCTATTTCTTCTATACTATGCCGTCCAGTGTTCTGTGTCTGTCCCTGGAGAATCACCAGGGAACATGGGAAAGCTTTACAGTAGGACTTCTAGTGATCAAAATGTTGGAGTAAGGTTGTTGAATTTTTTGTTTTTAATGAATTACTTGGTGTTTCATGATGAACTCTTAAAAACAGAGTAGTCTAGTAGCAGCGATTGATCCCTTTACAACAAAGTGACTAGGTGGCAGAGAAAGACTGAGCAGGCCTAGACTTGGTACCATATAGTGGGCTGGGGGAACTCTGAAAGCAGAGCTTCTGCCCACAAGGGGTGGATGTGGGTGGCTGGCTGCATACGAGGGCACTTGAGAGGTATGTGTTCATCTTGGGTATGAGGGTGGGCTGGAGCCACTTGTGGAAGGCACAGAGGAGTACAGGCATCACCAGGGATGACTTCCAGGAAGAGCAGGACTACAGTGTAGGCTGGAGGCTGGGGAGGATGTGGGCGGGGAACAGGAAGACCTTCTGCAACGCAAGGAAAACCAAGCAAAGGCCTATGTGGGCAGCACCCTAGGAGGAACCTCAGGTGGCTAGAGTAGATGGAGGAGTGAGAGAGCTCACAGCCATGCTATGAGGCCCCTGCAAAGCACCTGATAGCCAAATGGGACAAGAGCCTTCTAGAGCATAAGGCCCAAAACACAAATGGAACAAAAAGGGGCAGATATTATTTTGATGGAAGATAAAATACACAGTCACAAACCTTCATGGTCTGAATAACACTACATTGAAACATACAAAATAAAACACTCAAAAATGATTAGGACATCAGAAGAAATTATAAAACAGTAAAAGCTAGCATTCTTTGGCCAAGTAGGGGATGGAGATATGGATGTGGATATATCCATCCATCCTACCTGATCAAAGAACTGTTGCGTGTGTATCTCAAACACGGTGCCTTATAGAAAGAAGACGTATTTTCAAGTGTCAATTGAATACTTACTGAAACCGGTAATACATTAGATGACAAGCTCCACTGATTTGAAAAAATAAAACATTACAGAGATCATGTTCTCTGACCAGTGTGCAAGAAAGTTAGAAACAAATTAAAATCTCACTCAGAGAAAGTACCTGAGTCAGAGAGGAAATCAAAAGTAAAATTATTGTGTATTTATAAACATGATGACTATATATCAGACTTCACCAAAGTGACACATAGACATACTTCTATAGCTTTGAATACTTTTGTTAAAAATCATAAACATATCAGAGGCACCTGGGTGGCTCAGTTGGTTACGCATCTGACTTTTGGTTTTGGCTCAGATAATGATCTCTGGGTTATGAGCTCAACACCAGGCTCAGCAAGGAATCTGCTTGAAATTCTTTCACTCTCTCTCCCTCACTGCTTTCTTCCAGCTTCCAGGCACTCTCTCTCTCCAATAAATAAAATCTTTAAAAAATAAAAAAATCATGAACAATAAATGAGGTGATGATCCAACTCAAGCATATATATATATATTTATATATATATATAAATATATATATATAAACAAAGAAGCCAAAAGAAGGTAGAAAAAGGAATAAAGATAATGAAACAGAAAGACTAATGCCTTTGTAAATAGATTAAAAACTGGTTATTTAAAAAGATAAATATAGCAAATAAATCCTTAGCAAGACAAAAGGAAAAAATTAGGAATATATATGACTGCAGGCATATTAATTTTAAAATCAAGACAAACTCTTAGGTAGAGCTTTATACCACTGAAGTTTATTTTATTATTATTATTTTTACTTCATCTTTTTTAAGAGGGGGTGAGGAACAGAGGGAGAGAGGGAGAATCTTAAGCAGGCTCCATGCCCAGTGTGGGGCCCAGTGTGGGTCTCATGGCCCTGAAATCATGACCTGAGCCAAAACCAAGAGTTGGACCCCTAACCAACTGAGCCACTCAGGCACCCCTACACTACTAAACTCTAAAATTTAGGTGAAAGGACAGGTTTTTCTTTCAAAGAAAATACAAATGATGAAACTGGGTCAAGAAAAAGCAGAAAGCCTGAAAAAAAATCATTGTGAAAGAAAGTGAAATAAATTGGTCCTCCTCCTGGGATGCCTGGGTGGCTCAGTGGTTGAGCCTCTGTCTTTGGGTCAGGTCGTGATCCTGGGATCCAGGATCGAGTCCCATGTTGGGCTCCCCGCCAGAAGCCTGCTTCACCCTCTGCCTGTGTCTCTGCCTCTCTGTGTCTCTGAACCTCCTTTATAAAATGGGGATAACAGGAACACCACCATCATGAATAAATAAATAAAATCTTTACAAAAAAAATGTTCCTCGTCCCAAAGTACTTGCTAGCTCCCTAGGTCCATTTAGTTTTTACAGGGAAATTTTTTTTCACCCACTCCAACACTCCAAGGAATAGAAATTACAGTATTTTAAGAATATTCTCATATTTGAAAGAAAAATTCTGATTCTTAGATCACTCAAAAATAATACCTTAATAAGCATTAAGCCCAATCTTGTATAAATACCAAAATCCTAACTTAAATAACAGCAGCTCAGATCTAGTACTTAAATAATAACGCACCACAGTAAAGAAGGATTCATTTCGGAAATAAAGCAATTTTCTCAATGTGAAATCATCAAAATAAAATGATTCGTACCAATAAGTCAAATGAGAAAAAATGCAATATTGTATGGATAGATTTTGAAGTGATTTTTATTTGAAATTGAAATTAGTGCCTGAATTTAAAAAAAAACAAAACAAAAACCCACAAACTCCCGGAAAAGTGGGAAGAGAATTATTCCTTTAACATGATCAAACTCTCTCCTACATTAACACCCTACCTCAGTGTTGACCACAAAACGCTAGAAACATTCATCCCTACTGAAGTCAGGAACCAGGTAAGAATGCAAACTACTGCTACTATCATTTGTTGCTTTGGAATTTCTGGCCAACAATATAAATAAAGCAAGAAAAAGAAACGTATAAATGTTATCAAAGAGACAAAATTGTATTTGCAGATGATAATGTTGTCTACTGAGAAAACCCAAGTAAATCAGTTGGAAGCTACTAGAAATAACATGCATAGAAGACAGGGAACCAGTTATAAAATGAAAGAACCAAGAATACTTTAAAACATATGTATAAGCAACTCCTGGATAAAATAAAGTGAGCAAGACAACCACAACAAAAATTTGAAACCTAGGAATTCGATAAATAGAAAGTAAATGATAATATTTTACTAAATGATATAAAAGAACATTTGAATAAATGGAGAGTCATGTTACACTTCTAGGAGAAAAGATCAAGTATTTTAAAGATGACTATTCTCCTTAAATTAATTTACAGCTTTGATATTTTCTCAAACATAATCTTAAAAGTATTTTCTTTGGAACTTAAAGTGATTTTTAAATTTCAACTGGGTAAAAATTTGAGCTAGAATTACATTTTGAAAACTACTACAAAGGATAATAAGACAGGATACCAAAATACATACGTTTATAATTGTTAAAATGTGTTGAAATAATAAATAAAATAAACTAATAGCTAAAAATATGATCCTCCCATCAGAATATGTACTCAAGTCAATAGGGACACAAGCCACAAAATATAATGTATATTCGATTTATGTAAGATTGTTTTCAAATGAGTTGGTTTAAAAAAAGATTTAATAAGTTGTGCTAGGACAAAGATGATTTGGAAAAACAGACCCTTACCTCAGGTTATATATCAAAACAAATCACAGATGGATTTTAGGTTAAAAAAAAAAAAGTAACAGAAGTACTGTGAGCTAGAGAAGGCCTTCCTAAAATGTGAAGGTGCAAAACATAAAGGGGAAAAAAAAGCAAAATAAAAGGAGAAACCAAAAACTGGGGGAAAAAACGTAGTGGTAACATGACAGCAGAAAAAGACTGCTCCATTAGGAGCTGCTACATACAGCTTGAACAACAAAAGCCAGATGACTTTAAGAGAAAAAGCAGCAAGGTCATGAACAGGAAAGGTCCAGGGGGAACCAGTGGCCACCATGCAGCACAGGGAAATGTGCCCATGTGTTGAGGTACCATGACCTCTTTCAAATGGATCAGGATTTTGGAAAGTAAGGCTAACCTCTCTCACATTTGCCTAAGTGTAAATGGATTCAACCATTTTGGTGGGTAATTTGTCATTACATATGGAGAGGCCTAGAAATGCACACTTACCCTAAGTGAACAAAGATGTATCTGAAGGAAAGTATTTTAGCAGTGAGGACAACGTAAATATCCAGCCTTAGAGGACCTGTTAGATAAAGTGCACTGCATACAGGAAGAAGATTACACAACCGTTAACCTTTGTCTTGGGGAAGGTGACGGAATGGCACAGAGGAAGCCTGTGACCAGGTCTCAGAATGGAATGGAAACTCTCAGCAATAAAAAGGAACAAGCTACTAGGGTCCCTGGCTGGCTCAGTTGGTGGAACATGTGACTATTAATCTCAGCGTTGTGGGTTCGAGCCCTATGTTGGGTGTAGAGATGACTTAAAATAAATATTACAAAAAAAAGTGCAAGGTATCGATATATGCAGCAAGGATGAATCTCAAAAACATGATGCCGAGCAACACACAAAGCTACATCATGTAAGACTCCATTTATGACACATGAAACACATGGGTGATTATCACGGACTGGGCATGGGATGGGAAATGACCAGCAGCAGGAATTGGAGACCTTTTTGGGATGATGGAAAAATTCTGTATCTCACTTCTGGTGGTGGTTACATGACATTTTCATGGCAATGTGACATTTACATTTGTCAAAACTCATTGAACTGTACACATTAAAAGGGTGAATTTTATTGTATGTAAATTATACCTCAATAAATCTGACAAAAAGCCAGAATGGACAATTAGGTCGAAATGTACAGTAAAATATTATTAGAAAAAAAGGTTTGAGATATATCCTAAAATAGTGTCTGAATTTATAATTCAGAAAAGTTTGTGTCTGTTTTTGATGAAAAATATTTATCAATGAACTGTTCTGTATAGCAACAAACTTTTTAAGGTTCTTATAGGAACTGCTGAGTCCCATAAACCCTGAGGCAAAATTTTCTGGAACACCTCTGTTTCACCCCTGCAAAATGCCTGGCTCTCAACAGGTGCTCAGAAGGAGTGGTGGGAGGGCAGAGCAGCAAGAACCACCGCCTAGTCCAACAGCTTCATTTTACAACTGGGAAAGCTGAATCCAGAGAAAAGGAATGACTTTCTCAAGTTTGGAAGAGGTCAAAATGAGCCCTAAACCCCAGGGAACAGCACTATTTCCACCAGACTGGAACACCTGTGAAAATCCTGGTGCTAATACCTAACTATGCCAGGAGAGTCAAGCTCCTGATGAGTTGAAATAAGCTACAGAAACTAAAGTAACTATAGGCCAATGTTTTCTAAACTTTAGGAAACGTCTCACATCCCAGCGTCACTCATTTTTTTTTTCCAGTATAATGATCGACTTTATATTTTTCTGTATATCTGAAAACCTACTTTAAAATTTAAAAAAATATTTTACTTTTATTTTGTATTATTTTTAATTTTTTTCTGAAACTTTTTTGTTGAAGTTGAAACTCACTTTTTAAAAATTGCAGTATAAATGACATACAGTATTTTATTAGTGTCAGGTGTATATCATAGTGATTTGAAATTTTTATACATTATAGAAATGATCCCCATATGTCTAGTTACCATCTGTCACCATAGAAAGTTTTTATAATATTAGGAACTATATTCCCTATGCTGTACATTACATCCACATGACTTATTTTATAACTGCAAGTTTCTACCTCTTAATCCCATCTATTTCACTTACCAACTCCCACCCAACCACCATTCCCTCGGTAACCAGAAGTTTGCCTCCTGTATTTATGAGTCTTTTTCTGGTTTGACCTTTTTTTTTGTTTTGTTTTGTTTTTTTATTCCACATATAAGTGAAATCATGATATTTGTCTCTCTCTGTTTGACTTATTTCACTTAAAACAATACCCTCAAGGTCCACCCATGTTGTTGCAATTGGTAAGATTTTTAGTATTTTCTTATGGCCGGATAATACTATATTGTATGTATATACTGCACATTTTTTATTCATTCATCCATCAAGGGACACTTGGGCTGCATCCATATCTTGGTTATTGTAAATAATGCTGCAATAAATGTAAGGGTACATATATCTCTTCAAATTGGTGTTTTCATTTTCTTTAAATACCCAGAAGTGGAATTGCAGAATCCTATGGTAGTTCTATTTTTAATTTTCTGAAGGACTTCCATATTTTCCATAGTAGCTGCCTCAATTTACATTCCCATCAACATTGTACAAGAGTTCCCTTTCTCCATATTCTTGCCAACATTCATTATTTTGTGTCTTTTTGATAATAGTCATTTTGACAGTGATACCACACTGTGGTTTTGATTTGCATTTCCCTGAAGATCAGTTGAACATCCTTTCATGTGCCTGTGGGCCATGCTTAAGTCTTCCATGAAAAATGTTTATTAAGATTTTTGCCTGTTTTTTAAACTGGGTTGTGTTTTTGATACTAAGTTGTATACCTTCTTTATATATTTTGGATATTAACCCCTTATCAGATGTATGATTTGTGAACATCTTCTCCTATTTAGTAGGTTGCCTTTTCATTTTGTTGATGTATAAAAGTTTTTTTCTTTCTGTATAAAAGCATTTTCAGGGACTCTTGGGTGGCTCAGAGGTTGAGCGTCTGCCTTCAGCTCAAGGGATGATCCCAGGGTCTGGAATCGAGTCCCACATTGGGCTCCTTGCAGGAGAGCCTGCTTCTCCCTCTGCCTATGTTTCTGCATCTCTCTCTCTCTCTCTGTGTCTCTCATGAATAAATAAATAAATAAAATCTTTTTTTTTTAAAGCTTTTTCATTGGGTGTTTTAGTTTTTCTTGCCCTTGCCTGAGGAGACTGCCTCCCTCCCCCTAATATTGCTAAAACCAATGTCAAATTGGTTACTTACTGATTATGTTTTCTTCTCGGAGTTCTGTGGGTTCAGGTCTTAAATTCAAAGGTTTTAATCCATTTTAAATGTGTTTTTTTGTAGATTATGTAAGATGGTGGTCCAGTTTATCTTCTGTATGTAGCTGTTCAGTTTTCTCAACATCATTTATTAAGGAGACTGTCTTTTCCCCCACTGTATATTCTTGCCTACTTTATCACAGATTAGTTGACTTTCTATGTGTGGTTTTACTTCCAGGCTTTCTATTTTATTCCACTGATGTGTGTCTATTTTCATGCTAGTATCATACTGTTTACTACAGATTTGCAGTATACTTTGAAATCAGGAAGTATGATACTTTCAACTTTGTTCTTCCTCAGTATTCCTTTGGCTATTAGGAGTCTTCTGACTGCATGCAAATTTCAGGACTCTTTGTTCTAATTCTGTGAAAAATGCCATTAGACTTTTGATTGAGGGCAGCCTGGGTGGCTCGGCAGTTTAGCACCGCCTTTGGCCCAGGGTCTGATCCTGGAGACCTGGGATCAAGTCCCACGACGGGCTCCACGCAGGGAGTCTGCTTCTCCCTCTGCCTGTGTCTCTGCCTCTCTCTCTGTCTCTCATGAATAAATAAATACAATCTTTAAAAAAAAGAATTTTGATTGAATCTGCAGATTGCTTTGGGTGAATGTTAATTCTTCCAACCCATGAGCACGAATTATCTTTCCATTCTTCTTCTGTGTCTTCTTCAATCTCTTTCACCAGTGTCCTATAGTTTTCAGTGTATAGGTCTTTCACCTTGGTTAAATTTATTCCTAGATATTTTATTCTTTTTGATGCAATTACAAATGAGATTTTCTCTTATAGCTCATTATTAGTTTGTAGAAACACAAGTTCTATATATTAAGTTGGTATCCTGTGACTTTATTGAATTCGTTTACTAGCTCTAATTTTGTGTGTGTGTAAAGCCTAGGGCTTTATGTATATAAATAATGTCATTTACAAATAGTGACCATTTTACTTCTTACTTTCAAATTTGAATTCCCTTTATTTCTTTCTATTGCCCAACTGATGTGGCTAGGGTTTTCAATACTATGTTGAATAAAAGTGGTGAAAGTGGGCATCCTTGTCTTGTTTCTGATTTTAAAGGAAAAGGTTTAGTCTTTTCACTACTGAGTAGGATGTCAGCTGTGGGTTTGTCATATATGGTCTTTACTATGTTGAGATAATTTCCTTCTATATTTACTTTCCTCAGAGTTTTTATCATAAATCGATGTTGTATTTTGTCAAATGTTTTTTCTGCATCTACTGAGAAAATTATATGATTTTTATCCTTCATTTTGTTAATGGGGTGAATCACACTGATTTATGGATGTTGAGCCATCCTTGCATTCCTGGAATAAACTCCACTTGATGAATGATGTATGATCCTTTTAATGTATTGCTGAGTTAAGTTTGCCAATATTTCATTTAAAAATTTTGCATCTATATTGCCATGTAATTTTGTGTGTGGTGTCTTGGTCTGATTTTGGTATCAGGGTAATGCTAATACCAAACTCATAAAATGAGTTTGAAAGTGTTTCTCCCTCTTCAATGTTTTGGAATTATTTGAGAGTGGTAGGTACTGACTTCAAATATTTGCTATAATTCACCTGGGAAGCCT
The DNA here is from genome assembly GCF_053574225.1 of Canis aureus. NCBI lineage: Eukaryota > Metazoa > Chordata > Mammalia > Carnivora > Canidae > Canis > Canis aureus. The sequence continues at coordinate 4,323,260 of NC_135626.1, read as the reverse complement.
TCTGACTCAGACTTCTGCTTTTCAGAAATTTTAAAATTACTGACTCAACTTATTACTTGTAATCAGTCTATTCAGATTTTCCATTTCTTCATGATTCAGTGTTGGAAAGCTGGGTATTCCATTTTTTTTTTCTAGGCGTTTTAATTTGTTGGTATATAATTGTTTGTAATAGTCTCTTATCTCTTGTGTTTCTGTGGTGTCAGTGGTAACTGCTCTTTCATGTCTGATTTGGGCCTTTTTCTTGATGAGTCTGGCTAGAAGCTTATTAATTTTGTTTATCTTTTCAAAGAATCAGCTTTTACTTTCATTGGTACTTTCTATTTTTTTGTCTTCATTTATTTTAATTCTAATCTCCATTATGTTCTTCCCTCTAACTTTGGGCTTTGTTTATTCTTTCTTTTATAATTCCTTTAGGTATGAAGTAAGATAGTTTGAGATTTTTCTCATTTCTTGAGGTAGGCCCTGAATCACGATGAACTTCTCTCTTAGAAATGCTTTTGCTGTGTTCCATAGATTTTTTTTAAAGATTATTTATTCATGACAGAGACAGAGAGAGAGAGGCAGAGACACAGGCAGAGGGAGAAGCAGGCTCCATGCAGGGAGCCTGATGTGGGACTTGACTCCGGGACTCCAGGATCATGCCCTGGGCCAAAGGCAGGTGCTAAACTGGGATCCCTATTCCATAGATATAGATTTTGGACAGTTGTATTTCCATTTCTTTCAGGATATATTTTGATTTCCACTTTTATTTCTCTGTTGACCTGTTGGTTGTTTAGTTTCCATGTATTTGTGTTTTTCCCAGTGTTCTTCTTGTAACTGATTTCTAGTTTCATACATTGTGGTCAGAAAAGATGCTTGATATAATTTCATGAACTTTAATTTATGAGACTTGTTTGGTGGCCTAACATATGACCTAGCCTGGAGAATGTTCCACGTGCACTCAAAAAGAATGTGCATTCTGCATTTTTTTGGATGGACTGCTCTGTGTACCTCTATTTCACCCATCTGTTCTAATTTGTTGTTTACCGCCAATGTTTCCTTATTGATTTTCTGTCTGGATTATCTGTCCATTGATGTAAGTGGGAATATTAAAGTCCCTTATTATTCTAGTATTGCCAGTTTTCTCCTCTATGTCTGTTAATATTTGCTTTATATATTAGGTTTTCCTACATTGGGTGCATAAATATTTAAGAATACTATATCCTCCTCTTGGATTGACCCTTTATCATTATATAATGCCTTTCTTTGTCTTTTGTTCAGTCTTTGTTTTAAAGTCTATTTTGTCTGATAGGAGTATCATACTCCAGCTTTATTTTCATTTCCATTTGCATGGCACATCTTTTTCCACTCCTTCACTTTCAGTATGTGTGGGTCTTTAGATCTGAAATGAGCTTCTTGTAGGCAGTATATAGATGGATCTTCTTATTTTTGTATCTTTTCAGTCACCCTGTATCTTTTGATTAAATGTAAATGGACTGAATGCCCCAAAGTACTTGCTGACAGGTATGCACTTACTGCTATCTTGTTACTGTTTTCTGGTCATTTTTGCTGAAACTCACTTTTTAAAAAATTTTTATTATTTTTTAAAAGTTTATTTATTTATTTATTTATTTATTTATTTATTTATTTATGAGAGAGAGAGAGAGGCAGAGACACAGGCAGAGGGATAAGCAGGCTCCATGCTGGGAGCCCAATGTGGGACTCGATCCCGGGACTCCAGGATTGCGCCCTGGGCCAAAGGCAGGCGCTAAACTGCTGAGCCACCCAGGGATCCCCTGAAACTCACTTTTTAAAACTCAAAACCACCATTCCTGTGTAAATGCTCTCACTTCCCTGTGAGAGTCTGACCATTCATTGCCCCCACTGCCATGGGCAGGTCAATGCCTCCTGGGGAAGAGAACACACCCCTGCGTTCTGATGTTGGCTGGGCTAGATGCCTTGCCATGTCTGACAGAAACTTTTAGAGCCACTGGGTGTTACTTCTGGGGCTCTTGCTCTTTCCCTCTATTCTGACATCCATATACTGCAGATCGGGGTTACCTTTAGTCTGTGTCCCAGAACACAAAGACCTACAGAGCAGGACCCCACCAACCTGCAGTCACCGCCTGAGAACCTGAGTAGCATACAAAATGGTGTCATTGTACTCTACTGAGATTTGGGGGATTGTTTGTTACTGCAGCATAATCCAAAGACTAATTAACATACCTACTTTAATCTTACTCTAAACAATGCTATCCACTGATATGCTGTTATGGGCGAAATAAAAAGTTAAAAAGGCCTTTCAGATCTCATAATCCCTCGTGGGCACATGCCCCATCTTGCAGGAAACACTAGTACAGCCTGAAGGAGGTATAACAGATGGGTACCAGAGGAGATGTAGATAAAGAAGCAGCTCTGATTCTAGGGCCACACAGATAAATTTCAGAGCTTTCTGAATTTGCCCCCAAGAACTGTAAGCTGCACCATCAATTTCATAATTTGCTGTGCTCATATGTGTATATAACTACTTTAAAAATACACATTCAATTGTAAGACAAATCCAATATTTAGAAATCTCAAAATATGTAGGGAAAGTACAGCTAAGATTCAAGGCAAACTGGGAAGCATGGAGAAATCATAGTCAAGGAGAGGACCATGTGGCCAACTCTTTCCCGAAGCAGTTAGCTTCATTACTTAGCCCTCCAGGTACTAATTCTTCCTTCTTTCTTTTCTTTCTTTTCTTCTTTCTTTTTTTTTTTTTTTAAGATTTTATTTATTTATTCATGAGAGACACAGAGAGAAAGGCAGAGACACAGGCAGAGAGAGAGGAGAAGCAGGCTCCATTCAGGGAGCCCGATGTGGGACTCGATCCCAGGTCTCCAGGATCATGCCCTGAGCCAAAGGCAGACACTCAACCACTGAGCCACCCAGGCATCCTGGTACTAATTCTACTTAAAACAAAATCCACTCTGACCACCTAAGAATAAAAATGTCCATACCTGCTTTACCACTTAATAATTTAGATACTTGGCATAATGGGTACCATTCAGCTTTCTAGAACTTCCAGTCAGCTCTATCACACTCCAATCACTAATGGTCCACTTGCTTGGTTCAGGTAAATTACATTTGCATATGCAAATTATGCCTAAATACTCTGTACTATTAATGTTATCACTAATTACATAATAATAGTTACCAATTTCCACACGGATCAAACTTACAGTTTTGTAGCTATTAGGGAAATTGTGCTTTGTAATTAAGATAATCCTCATTTCCAGATGCTAATTAACTATATAATAATTAGTCTCATTCACTAATGCAAATTAAGGATTTTCATCTTTATTGATAGAGGAATTGCTTCTTATCGGTTAAGGAAAGATAGCCCCAGAAATCTTGCAGAGAAATACTTTTCCCTTTCGAAAGGTTAAAAGGTAAATCCATTTTTATCAGTCTCATTTGAGAATGCAAATTAGGCCTGATTAATCAAGTCAAAGATAAATGTGCTAGTCTTATTTCAGGACAGAACGTATAGCTTCCTGAGTTCATCTCTTTTCCCCTTATAAATACTCAGATAAACAGTCCACAAAGCAGAAGTCTTCCTAACAGGAGTAATCCATCTATGGTCAGAGGAAAGAGTTGTGATAGGAGTGTCAATTACACTACCTTTTGTTTCCCTTTCAAGTATCATGGAAGCATCTTGAAATAGCTGTGTCTTCATGGTTAAGCCATGATGGGAATGAGCAAGCAGAGATTTTTGTGAGTAAATAGAGGAAAAAGGGAAAGCCACATTTGCTTGGATTATTAAGTTTTCTGTGCTCCAAACACAATACAAACTGGCACCTCCCATCGTGACTAATGAGGGCTGCCTCGGCGAGAACAGAAGGGCTGACAGCCAGCAAGGCCTAGTTGGCAGGCCCCAGCCTGGGCCGTGCAGCATTCATCATCCGCTAAACCAATCCACCAATTCGGTACCACCATTTGTCATTAATTATGCTAATCAGCACACCATTACTCTCTGATGACACTGTAGCTGTTATTAGCTAGTTATGGCTTTTCAAAAGCACAACTTATTGTGCATGCACGGGCTGTGCATGCATTAGCCTACAGGGAAGAAATGTCCAATTATGAAAAGAAGAAATTTGCTATTATCTTTTTATAACAAACCAATTTAGTAATTAGAAAAGTCTCTGAACTCATAGGTTGTTTTTCTTCCCACAACAAAAAACTTGTGCTTCTCAATATTTCTCCGAAAGACCAGGAAATACCAACACAGATTTTTTTGGTGACCTGTCTGAAAAGTGGGGACCAGGGATGTGACCACGTGTGAGCATGGGGCACAAAGAGATTCCTGTTGGGCTGGGATTTTACTTTCTAATTTTAAATTAGCAGGACCACTTTATTATGTACATTTCAGTCACTACGAATGCCTGAAAGATGAAAGCACACCCATGTGACCTTTTACAGTTCACTTATGGCAGATCGAAGCTGTTCACATAACGATGCCAGACTGTGCACACCTTACCTGGCAGATGCTTACACAGGAAGCACAGTGACAGACTCCTTTAACCCTCCCGTGCCCCAGCGACACTGCTAAGAGTGTCAACGCCACTCAAATGACCTTGGAGAGGTACAATTTGGCCAAATTAGCACATGTCTTGTGCCTGGTTTCAGGGGAAAGAAAGGACTGCGTGTAGAAAAATGGGAGTCCTCTGGGGTCAATGCACAGACCAAAGCAGGAAGGGGAGACCCTCTTCCAGAGCTCAGGGCTCATCAGAGAGGCTTGCACTGGCCTCTGGAATGTCAGCAGGACTAACCTGTGGGCTCTTGTCCAAACTAGGCACTAATTCCAAGTTGTTGTTCAGGCTGGAGTCTTTACCACTAGTTATAGAAGCTTAGTCTGTATTAAGAGCTCATTAATATCATCAGAGTAAATGGGCCTATTAAAACATCTTTAAGCAATATCTGAACATAAATCTCCCTAAACTATATTTAATGACTGTACTTAAGATACATTATATGCAAGTCTTAATGAGACATTAGATAGCATTTTGAAGATTAAAATTAGAGAATCCATATAAAGTCTGTCCACTTAATGTAGCCTTAAGCTGTACTGATGAAAGCATTACTACCAAATTATTACTGCATTAGAACAAATATTTTTAATCATGTCTGATTTATGCATTCTCTGTTTCATATAATTTTCATTTTTGCAAAAATATAGTTTGAGATAACAAAAGAGGATATGTGAAAGGTTTCAAGTTTTTGAAGTACTCTAGAGGTAGAACGAATACAGAATTTCACTAGTATTGCCTTTTGGAAGTGCTCCGGGCTCTGAATCACACTTCTTTATGTTTGGTTTAACCAGTCATTCTAGTATTATGGGTAGCTAAATACATCTACCTTACAATAAACCTCCTTCAATGCTGGACTAGATACAACACAGAATTTAACCAAAGATATTTTGAAGGCAAGAATATAGTAGAGTATACACAGTACAATCTATAAAACACTGGTGGTGGTAATATCTGGGCATCTGACTGAATCTGTTTTTCTGGACTCTAGGAGACCCCACACTCCCAAGAGAGCACTGGTTGCCCTGCACCCCGAAGCCCCAACCCTAGAAGACACAGGCAGAAGCTATCCTCTGAGTTCCAAGGTTTGTGACCGCCTGTTTGTTTCCCTAAGGGTGTGCCATGGAGGTGTCAATTTCCACTCTGGGACCACTCTGTGAAGAACAGACAATGTTGCTGGTGGATTTAAGAAAAAAAAAAAAAAAAAAGGGCAGCCCGGGTGGCTCAGCGGTTTAGCGCCACTTTCAGCCCAGGGTGTGATCCTGGAGACCTGAGATCGAGTCCCACGTCAGGCTCCCTGCATGGAGCCTGCTTCTCCCTCTGCCTGTCTCTGCCTCTCTCCCTCTCTCCCCACCCCCCTCTCTCTGTCTCTCACGAATAAATAAATAAAATCTTAAAAAAAAAAAGAAAAGAAATGAAAAAGAAGTCTGACTCCCCTGGGAGCTAAGGGAACTGAATCCTTTAAACAGATCCAATTCTATCTCGAGTCCATTTAAGCAACAAAGAGTTATCAAGGCCTGTGGACGACTGATATGGGTGGGAAAGTGCTGATGTGCAGGACTGGGCTATCTGGAGCAATGGGTTGGGCCAGCCACATAAAGATCTGTGTGTTTCCATATATGAGATTCGACTCAAATAGAATTATGTATCTTGAATCTATAAAAGTCCTGATAAGACTTAATACACAGAGGTCTTTTTTGAAAACAAATCAAACTTCAGATTATATACATAGAAATATTTTCCTTTATCTGCTGTATTTAAAATACTGCATATCCGGCTGGGAATTGTGGTGTAACAGAAAAATCTACCTCCTCCTGCCCCCTTGGAAACTGCATCCATCCTCACACCAAGATCACAGCCCTCTGATACCATTCTGGGGTGAACCTGCTGAGTCCTTCATATCCTACTACCAGCTGAGGTGTAGGGAGAATGTTATCTGAGAGTCTGGACAAGGATAAGCCTAGATTAATGTCACCTGGTAGCACACACAACCTGGACTTCGACCTGACATTGGCACGGGACATTGCAAAAATCAACATTTTGGGAAATGTTAGAGACGAATTATCATTGAGGCTTTTTAGACTTTTTTTTTTGATACTTCACACCAAAGTGTAACCACCTTTTATAAATGCTATTCAATTATGAAAGGCTTCTGGGATTATGTAAATCAAGACAAGTCAACTGATGACACCTCTCTTAATAGAATGAGATTATCTGGGCTTTTTTCCCCCCCCTTCAAAGAAGAAGAAAGTAGCACAATTTAAACAGTCTGCTCATTAAAGACAATCCCTCCTTCAGCATGTAAAATCTGCAGCAATATGCCTATTGCCATTTGCTTCTCTCAGATACTCCCTCCCCAAAAGGAACTACTTCATGGTACAATTTTGCATTTTTAACTGTATGAATTAGGCATTCTTCATAAATAACAGCTATGTTCTATACACAGGAGCTCCTTTTTATTAGGGACACAGTAATGAACAATGAGCAATGTGTTCTATTATTCTTTGTCAAATCACAAAATGCTACATTAGAATAACTGTGCTGGTCAATGTAATATAGTAGATTAAATTCAACTTCTGTGGAAAAACCACTGTAAAACAGCATGATAAGAAGGCTATAAAAAATTTAATTTTACTCCAAACTCCATCACAAAAAAAATGGTGTGAAAAGTAATTTTGCATAATCAGTACACGCCATCTGGAACAATTAACCGATTTCTATAGAACTATGAGGATCAGTCATATCTGCTTATTAAAGATCAGAAATTATACAAGTAATAAATCCTTGAAAAAACTAAGCGTACTCCCGCCTGTCAACGCTATTTTAACTTCAAATACTGAAGAACGCCTGATAAGGCTGAAAAGAAGAGATTAATATATGCAAATTACATCCAGCATTTAAAATCCCCACAACTGTCTCTGGTTTTCTGTCCCTTATTGCTGCCTTTATGTTTTATTCATACACCAACTCACCTGTCACTTCATAAGCTATAATATTATGGGGGTATTATTAAACAGCATAAAGCCGTGCTTTAATTGGAAAGCTTCATTGCATTTTCCAATTATTTGGAGTAAATTAAAAGCAGATGCACATAGTTTAATAAGGAGTCTAATATCAGTTCCGGGAAATCAAAATTCATTGTCATTACTATGCCGTGATAGTTTTGCAAACTGTACTCAATTTCAGAGGTTTTCAAAAGAAAATCTGTCTATGCAATCTGTTAATTGTCATTCGGTTAATAACTGTTTAAATATCCAAACTACACAGCAGCTTCCTATTAAAAAAAAAATTAAACTATGGGGTTTATGCAAGCAAACAAATGTGGCGTGCCACTCGTGGGCTGGACTTTTCAGACTTGCCTGTGCACCTTAAAACAATGGAGGCTGGGAGAAACCCACCCACGCGCCAGTTTCGCCCGAGAGGAGGACAAAGAACGGCGGCTCGGTACTTCCACGAGCGCCAGAGGTTACAGCGCTACCAGGCAGCTCGCATTGGAAAAGGGCAGAAGCCATGCTATAAATTGCGTTTTCAGAGGTCTGTGCTGCTCAGCGAAAAATTAGCTTCCAAAGTTTTAATTGGTCCGCCTAAAATAAATCCTTTTAACGAGTGAATTAACTGATTCAGGACACAAACATGGAAAAATCAAAGAAAGCAAATGTCATGAGCAATTTGTTTTGAAAAAATTGACCCCCGAAGGGCCATTCCCTTACTGGTTCTCGACCCAGGAATGGAGCGTTCCCTAGGCTCCGCGGGGGGCTGGCCACAGTGCCTACAAGTGGGTTGTACCGCAAGACAAAGGACTGTGTTCTAAGCCATTCTATAGATTTTAAGGCACTGAATCTTAAAGGTTACTCTTCATAAGGAATCTTGCTCACAGATGTAGTTAGATTATAGCTCTGCTGCTACAAGTTGCATACATACAAATACGTGTAGCTAAAGCATTTACAAATGAAAAGTCATAGGTATTCTCCAACTAGTAACGTAACCTTTTCATTTTCATACTAAGTGACAGACTTTTTCAAATCTTAGGTGTGTAAATTATAATAGGACAAGCAGTAATTGACTTTTAAACTCCACCCACTGTGAGGGCTACAATTAATCTGTTTTCAGCACCAGAGCTGCTGCTCTGCAAAGTTCATAACTTGTAGGCTCTTTTCCCCAATCCAATTAAAACCTAAGAGTCTTTCTAAAAGGTAACAGCATAGAATGTACTCTTCATCTCCCATTTCAAAAGGTGCAGTGGCTAACACCCCAATCATCCCAGGGCAAGCCCCTCCAGACCAGAGAGGACACCAAATGCTTGAACGCGAGAGCCTTCTGGCAAAGCAATGAGAAACTGTGCTCAAAGATGAAGATAAAAGCAATTCTTGTGCAGTGATCCGAAAAATAGCATCTCTTTTTTTTTTCAAAATTACCTGTTTTAATAAAGTAGACACACTGTGCCAACTGAACCATTTAATTATCTGCAAAAATGATGAATCAAAACAATAGTTTGCAAAAATAAATGACTAACCTCTGATTAAAATGTCTGTCCTCATTAAAGCCAAATAAAATGTACAATATCTTAAAAAAAAAAAAAAGTAGCCTGAAGAAAGGAACAGTCCCTCACCATCGATAGATAGTCTGGTGTCCTCCAAGAAGATGGGGACATCTAGGAAAGTTGTTCAATCCACTCTCAAAACACAGAGAAAGGATGCCTTGGTTGCGGCTATGTCTTCAGTACAGGCCTTAGAACCTGGGGCCCTGGCCTGACAGCCAGCTTTGGAGCAGGGCACTTGGTGATGTGCTCAGTGGGTGGTAGGATTCTGATGTACCCTTAAGCTAAGCCCTGGCTCACAGATATGTAAGGATTCTGGGGCAAGGAAAGGGTTGGGTTTTTTCTTTCCTTATTATATATTTTTTCTTTTCTCTAAAGTGTCCTGGGATAAGAGGGGCAAGAAAGAGCGAGCCACAAACCAAAAGGCAAAGATAACATCAAATCATTTCAAGGGTGGAACACAGATACTGATCCTTTGTCAATCAGAGCTAATTTGATGTGAAGGGATAAATCAGAGGCTGATTTAAATGTTGAGGAGTTTTGTTTTTTTTTTTTTTTTAAAGATTCTATTTATTTATTCACAAGAGACACACAGAGAAAGGCAAAGACACAGGCAGAGGGAGAAGCAGGCTCCACACAGGGAGCCCGACGTGGGACTCGATCCCGGATCTCCAGGATCACGCCCTGGGTCGAAGGCAGGTGCTAAACCGCTGAGCCACCTGGGCTGCCCGAGGAGTTTGTTTTAAAGTTATTTTACCCAGTAAGCAAACTAACACCTCAAGCAATTACTGATTTCTGAACTGGGATGGAGGGTTTGCCTTATGTTTATACCAGAAAGTCCCCTGTACCGGGCAGGGTCCCTGCCACTGTGAGTTCCCTTCTGGTTCTTCCCTAGTGAAGCAGCTGCTCCCTTGTCCAATTGCATTTTTAGGTGGGGTGGCTGGGGTTGTGTATCTAACTGTAGGGTGAATAAGACCAGTGCTTCCAGAATATTAAGTAGCACTATGCTGGAATAACAGTATTTATGGCAGTCATACTTGCTACAACTTCTGGGGTGCCCATTCTGTATTAAGTACTTCACAAACATGATCTCTGATCCTCAAAATTACAGAAGAGAAAATTAACTGAAATGTCACATAAACTGTCACATAAACTGTCAGAAAGGGTGGATCTCAACTGATCAAACAACAGATAGCATTGAAGGCCTCCTGCCCAACCCCTCACCCCCCACTCGCCCCAAGTTGGGTCTTAGGCACATACTAGAGCATGAGAGGCATCGTTGTGCTAGCATCCCAGAAGGGATCCTGAACTCCAGCAGAGAACCCAGCACCGAACAAGTTGTTACAACCAAAAATGAATCTACTTTCTTAGAACTGGGAAACCAATCGGATGGCCAGAGTTTCACAAGAAGCATAAATAGCCAAGAGGCTTGTGGCCAAAGAAGCCACCCATCTGGGCCTACAGAAGGCGCAACCCTCTTTGGCAGAATAAGGGTGAATGAGGACTCTGTAATTCATGAGCCAAAGGACCTTCCGATGGGAGTGACACTGGCATTCTATCAGCACAAGGCTCACTTACAGTAAACACGCAAGGCAATGGAACCTAAGGATGGGTGCGTTTATTGCCTCTAGGTAGCAAGCGATTAACTACCTCTAAGTGTGTCACCAGAAGCGATGCTTAGGGCCAACGAGGCAAGCTTTACTCTCTCATTCAAAATTATGGATGTTGTCTCGCCAGTGGATCATGAGATCGTTCATGCTATAAAACAAGTCAGGCGTGAGAAACCGCTCTCTGACAAAGGATCTCAGCCTTGAATGAGAGTTCCACATCGTTCATTGTCTTAGAGACAATCGAAAGACAAATCTGAGGAAGAAGGAGCCTCCTTCTCTGGGATAAGTGATAAATACATCCCATCCAAATTCTAGGCTGTAGCACTGAGATTTTTTTTTTAAACATAAACAGGTGAGGGCCACCCTTGGCCATTAATAAAAAGAGAGGAAAAATGCACTGGGTATTCAGCACACAAACACCAAATGCACGACAATGGACAGATGTGGGTATTCCATCCACAGGAAAGGTGGCTTCGTTGTTCTAAAACAGATCAGAATTTCTTTTGTCCCAGTGTTAGCAAAATAACACATTTGTTCTGCCACAAGTGAGGACACTTAGATCATGTGACAAAAGACAACTTCTGATCTCATCCCCAAACCCTATGTGGTTGTCCAACTTCCCCAGGTTCTGCCAATGCCCACATCTTTACTCACTAAGCCATCAGGAGTTTAAATGTGTTCAACACTCTCCTGGAACGTGACCCCATGCCTACCATTGTAGGTCAGCAAGGCTGATGCTTGGGTGCTTAGCACTGGTGGCAATGGCAGAACCTGGGGAGCCAGAATGAAGCAGGAGAGGGATGTGGCCTGGGTGCTGACAGGAACTCTCAGAGTCTGCAATGGCTTGGTAACCTCAGGCTCGGATGCATCCTAGGAGGCCCAATCCAGAGAATGATACTTCAAAGTAGGGGAGGCTCTAAAGTGACTGTCGGTTGAAACAAATGTCCCATTGTGGGTACAGCCCAGGACAGCTGGGGCAGAAGAGGGAGAGGAGCTAAGACTCATTTCCAGTAAGGGAAGTGGTGGGTTTGGGTCACCTTCTCTCACCACAGGGCTAAGAGGAGACCATGACATGGGAATATCCAGATGCCCAGAGCTCCCTAGACAAAGATCTCCAACAGCAAGAGCAGTGGTAGCTCCATTTACTAATGGGGAGGAGGTTCCTTGAAGCTCCTGGAATATTCCCTTTCCTGGTTGAGAAAGCTCTAAGAAGATGGGAAGAAGGAGCTCTGAAACCGTTACAATCATAGCAACACTTCTATGGCACTTTCCATGTACCAGGCATGATTCCAAGCCTTACCAACAAACCACTGTCATCCCCATTTAAGATATAAGAAAGCAAAGGCACAGAAAGATTAAGCCTCTCACCTAAGGCCGCTCAGCTTAAGTATAGGTGCTCCATGCTCATCCCTTCACAGTTCTGCCCAGAAACAGCCAATGGGATCCAGATGCTCTGTGGCCTCAGGCCTTGTCATCAGCCCAGCATCAAGGGCCTTACTCTGATGGGGTTCCAGAGAGGATGGTCCAGGGAATCATCTGAGATTTAAGCAACACTGAGACCTAATATCCCAAGTTAGTCCCGGTGTGATTCACTCTAGGTGCCATTTTCAACTTCAATTTGACGAGGGGAGGGAAATGGTCATGTGCAACCTGGAGCTGCATCTTTGGCATGGGGATTTGGAGCTTAGCAGCTAGGCCAGAGAGACTTGGGTTCGAATCTCAGGCCTACTCCTTACTAGCAGAACTGTGGAGAGATCAAAATCTCCCAAAATCTCATTTTATTTCTCTGTAAAATAAAAATATTTATAAAGATAAAATAAGGATTTATATATAAGAGAGATTTGTTTTATAAGGTTTGAGTATGGGAGCTCAGCACCAGTGGCAGCTGTGCCATACCTAAGAACTAAAGATAATAATAGTAATGGTACAAATCCTAAGGCTTTTTTGTAGGGTTTTCTTGGTAAGGATTTGTCGCAATTAAATGACAAAATGCATGCAGACTGCTTACTACAGAGTCTTGTACATGCTAAGTGCTGGAGGAAGGTTAGGTATTATTAAAATAAATTAATATAATCCATTTTAATAAAAGCAAAAACAACTTCAGCTCCCTAACTGTGTTTAAATTAAAGAAGTTGCCTTAATTATAGCATCTCCCTCTCCCGGCCGACAGTCTATTAGTGTGAAAGAGAAAGAGCTAGAAAAAGAGAGGAAAGGCTGATGTGATGTCAGCTGCCCTGAGGCAGGACTGTGTGTTTGGCCACCCAGGCTACTTCATTTACCCCAAAGAGACTCTGAAGAGACACTAAGAGCAGATGAAGAGCGAGGATTAAGTGTGCCCCCTTCATTGTCAGCATTTCTCTGACTCGGCCCCCAGAAAAGACCCTGTTGCTGGCTCTCGGGGCATGCAGCCTGCCAGAAAGGGAAGTGGGACAGGCAAATGCAGGCATATTTCTGCTTGACAACTGGACAAGGAAGATAAACATACAGGGAGAAAGGGGTCAGGAGGCTGGTTTTTCTCAAGTTGTTTCTCTATTCACGGTCTTCACCATCAAGGTGGTGTTGGGATGGGATGCCTGTGAAGTCTGGGACTACAGCCACACATTGGTTGGTGACATCCTGAGCAACCAGTTAGCAAACCTGTGAGGCTCCTTCCCACAGCACCCTCAACCCAGGAAGGTGGGTAGGATTACTGCCACCTTAGATACTAGACCACGTCCAGACCACATCTGGAAGATTCTGGGAAACATTGTTCTGTTTAAATTATTGATGTTCTTGTTGCAATTACGGACACTGGGAGATTCGGGCATTTAGATCCAGGAAGCCATCATGGGGCTGGTCGGTGGGGAAACGGGGCCTGAATCTGGTGTTCCTGGCTTCTGCCCTAGTTCTTCCTGCTGCCCCTTGGCTCCTCTCCTTCCTGCCCAAGCCATCATTCTGTCACCCTCCTGAGAAAGGGCTCGTGGGCTGCCAGCCACAGAAAATAGCCCACTTCTAAGTGACCATGTGTGACAGAATGTCTGTTTCCAGGGGGTGCCGAGCTAAGCCAGGCCACAGAGCCTTTACTGCAAGTTTGTTTGGACTGAGGAAGAGATTTTCTCAGAGCACACTAATTAAAGAGAAGTAATCTTATATATAAAAAGTATAGAAGAGAGGGCTAAGAAGGTGAGGGCCATGCGGGAAAGAGCCAGCATGTCCCAAGTGATAATTCTCAACAAATCTTTGGGCTCCTGCTCTGATCATAGCCCCGGAGGGGAGGTGGAGAGAAGGGGGTACTCCCGCAATGCTTCCTGGCTTACAAAATGTTCTTACACACCCTAGATCCTCACACCAATGGCAGGAAGGCAGCAGTAACTACAGAATCATTTCATAAGCAATGTAACACTGGACTGTGGCATGGCTCTGACAGGGACCTGTTCACATGTGTTGTGTGGTGCACAACCTGTGTGGTCATTCACGGTGGCTCTGGTGTGATGGCCACACATGCTTCTGGTACCAAGTGTACCATCAGTCCACGTGCTGATCTGTCTTCCATGGGCTTCCTATTGCCCTCGGGAGGAAATGTGGGGCTAGGCACATGGAAGCTCTCCGTGTCTTCTAAGGGAATGCAGGAGCAAGCAATATTTCTCTTTACCTGAGTTTAATTACATCCTCTGTGGTTCAAAAAGGATTGAAGGCAGTCTCCTTCCTCACTATACATGAACCTTTGCCATCTCCACGTCTCACAGGTGAAATGTCTTCACCACGAAGCAGTATGGGTATACACCAGGCAGGGAGCAAGCAGTCCCAGATTGGGGTGGGGGGGACTGCCTGGAAGAGGCAGTCTAGGGACAGACCTTCAAAGATGGATCCACAGAGAAGAGACGTTAGGTCAATCCTGGCAATCTGGGCCACGTGACTTTAGGCAGGGGCAAAGTCACAAAGAGACAAAGGTGAGGACACAAGAGTGACCCAGGTTAGGGAGCACAGGTGAAGAGAAATGGAGAGAAGACCCTGGAAAAGTAGAGACTGGCCACCAGACAGTCTCAGTGATGGGCAAGTGAGGTGTGGATTAATGCAGTTGGCCATAGACTGGGCAGGCTGATGAAGAGTTTGCTCTGTAGAGCAGACTACTTTGGGGAGATGAGTCTGCTACCTGGGCAACTAGACTGAGGATAGGTGAGCCATGTCAACGAATACAGACAAGTTAAGTACGAGGCATCAAAGCCTGGTACCGCCAGGCCTGAGCCCAGCCAGCTCCATAAGCAGGGATGCAGGAAAGCCAAGAGAGGACCCCTTTGATGTTCAGCTCCCAAAGACTCATTGGGGCCACTAGCAATGGCTGTGGATCCATATTTACTCTGAAGTAAGATGATCCAGAGCCCAGCTAAGGGGTTTTGGGAGGTCTCTCTCTCTCTGTGAAATCTGTGAGGAGGCATTGCAGAGTGGAACACCTCCAGGAGGCGAGAGTTCCCCAAGCGCCCTGTGTGTTTGCCCGCACACGCTGTTCATTAACTTCAGTGACACAGCCATCACAGCGGATGTATAAAAGCACATCCAATTAGCCAGGCCTACATGAATATTTGCACTCTTAAATCTTTTGCATTTCGAAAGGGTTAAAGCTTATTATTAGCATATAATTTATAGTCCTTTCTCCCAGGAAAGGAATAATGCACAGTAAATGCCACATTCATTTTAATAATACATGTTACAGTCTGTGCCCAACATCTGCACAAAGGTAAAGGAGGCAGATTTTTTTGACATGTCCCACTCTGCCATCTAAACACAGGCTTTTTGTTTCTTAAGTGACGGAAGGTTTAATCAAGAAAGCAGGCAATTCATCAATCGAAACAAGGCAGCGTGCGCGCGCCTGACAGCACACACATGGTTGTGTACAGAGCGAACCTGGCCACCTGTCAACTGCACCTTTTACATCAGGATCTACAAATACACTCTGTGATCAATTCCCCATCCGCTCCCATTCATTTCTTCTTTTTCTTATTATATTTTTCTTTGCACTCGATTTTGTTGTCAGTCAGGGTGAGAATAGATGGATAGACAAGGGACGCATGGCTGTTGGAGGTGATGATAAAAATTTATATGCCTCTAAAATGACTTATTTCCTCCCTGATTTGAGCACCATTATTATAAATATTTTTTCGCTTCATTCAGGAATTTCCTCCATCTGCTATTATCTATGGCTGTGTCAAACGGATGCTTCTTTCTCAGATCCCTGCCACCCGCCCCCCGCGCTCCCCCACTGAGTCTCCAACCAGTCTTTGGTGGTTCTGAAAAATCCTCTTTGGAAGGCAGGGGTCTGGACGTGAGGACACGTAAGCCACGTGAACACGTCCATGAAAGACAAAGGCCATAGTGCGGGTGGGGGTGGAGGGGGTGCCTGGGAATGCAGAGGTTGCCTGGCATTTTTACGTGTGGGACTTCCACTGCAAGACAGTGGCGTTCCCTCATTTGTGGTTATCAGTAACATCGTCACTCAACCCACACACGGCTGACACTCACCCAAACACAGGGGAAAAGGAGAACCATGGACATGCACACAGAAAATGCAGACGCAAATTCTGCCAGAATACCATAAATGTAGTGTGTGGAGCAGCTGTTGGTTAGAACACCTTACACAGAAAAAAACCCCACAAAAAAACAACCAGTCTTTCTCGAGCACCCTATTGTTTTGCTCTTTTAGCCTTCATTTTCTAGCCTGGCCATGCTTTATGATCATGAAAGTATTAAGTTTACTTTCAATTTTTCAGGTGAGATTTTTTTTTCCTAATTAAAAGAGAGAAATAATGTAATCACTACAAATGAAAGGAAAATATGTTTATAATTGTTTGGTGTGCTGCAGAAGAGTTTTTAAATGATCGCACTATAAAATATACAGATTTCTTCTTTTTTTGTAGTAAGATGAAGAGCTGATGGCAGAAATTTTATCCAATTGGATGAAATATATAAATCATGAATTTCATAATACTGATAATTAAATGTCCATCTTCCAATTTAAATGAGGACTAGATTAAAACTGCATGGAGAAGGCTGATATTCAGAAATCATTAATTATTTTTAATTGCTTTGTGCTTTCCTGGTCTGATGTCAGAGTTACACACAGCTCATACACAGTTCTGTTTCAGAGGAAGCCCTCCTCCTCCCTGTACAAGTGTTGTGAGCTGACACGACAAGCCAACGGACTCAGGCTTGTCCATGCTCACAGTCCTGGCCCAACATCTTGAAAGGGGACTGGTTTTTAAGAGGGAACATCTGTGGAGGGCAATAAAAGGGTTTTTCCAGCCATGAGAAAGAACACTGGAAAAAATGAAAAGATCAAGAAAGCTAAAGGCAAAGTGACCACAGCTTCCCTCCCCCACCCCAACCCCAGCATCCCCCGTCTGCTGGGATGGTTCCAAGTTACAGCTTTTGTCTGGGTACAAGTAGGTGCCTCTTTTACTCTCAGAAGGGACAGTGTGGGCAATCAATTATATGGTCAGCCTAATACTGATGGATAAATGAAGATGTCAGCAAGGCAATCTGCCTATGTACTAAAGGGAAGAGAAGCTGGACCCCTCGGCTCCCTGCACTGTTTCAGCATTGTGGCTCAACCTGAGTTTATGGGCTGTTTGGAGATTTTTGGTTTTATTACATGCCAGTTCCAATATGCATTTGGCTTAATTTTACTATTTTACACTACTATGCCAATTTTTTCAAAAGGGAGAAAAATAATATTTTTCTTTGGAAAAAACCTTCACATGGAGATATAAATTAGTTGATAACAACAACAAAAGAATAGCACAGTGTGGTTTCCCATACCTATCGCTTCCTGTTCATTAAGTAAAACTGCCCTAAGACAGATGGCAGACTTTCCTTGCTTAGAAAAAAGCAAACCTGGGCAGCCTGGGTGGCTCAGTGGTTTAGTGCCGCCTTTGGCCCAGGGTGTGGTCCTGGAGACCTGGGATCGAGTCCCACGTCTGGCTCCTTGTGTGGAGCCTGCTTCTCCCTCTGCCTTGTGTCTCTGCCTCTCTCTCTCTCTCTCTCTCTCTCTCTGTGTGTGTGTGTGTCTCATGAATAAATAAACAAAATCTTGAAAGAAAGAAAGAAAGAAAGAAAGAAAGAAAGAAAGAAAGAAAGAAAGAAAGAAAGAAAGAGAGAAAGAAAAAGAAATCCTGGGCACCTTGTTCATGGCTGGCTGAGCTGCTCCACTGGGGAACCTCTGGCACAGGTGTGTCTTCTAGGTTGGACAGGAAGCCAGGAAGCTCCTCATTCCTGACATTCCCCAGGTCTCTAATCCCTAAGACATGTGACGCTCAACACAAGAACATTTAAGAAACATTTCACTTAGCAACCAAGCATCTTAGGGGTTCAAAGAAAACCAGATCCCCCAATACATGGGCACCTGGGCTGTCTTCCTCAAACTCACTGAAAAGTGGTTGTTCTGTGGTCCACAGCCTTGTACAGGGTCCTGTTTATGAGGGCAAATTCCATAAAAGGAATAGTTAGGTTCTTCCAAAGCAATCAGCTTGGTTTTACACTTATCTATACAGATTGCCCTGATTCAGAACCAAATCCAGACCTCCTTTGTGCAAAAGCTTGCCCACAGCCCACACCCGCCTTTTCCACCCTATATTTTTGTTTGTTTTTATTTTTTCACTTCCATTTTCATTTGATTACATGCATTTTTGGAGCTGCCTCATATCTTTCTGGAGTAGGTGGACTAGAAATAAATGGTCATCTAGACATCTAAAATAATTTTAAAGGAAGGAAAAGGATAGGAGACTATCATTCAGGACTAAAGCAGAAGACTTTCCAGGACAGAGAAGATATGGCTTTTTCCTTTCTTTTTTTAAGATTTATTTTATTTATGGGGTGGATGGCAGAAGGAGAGACAGGACTCGATCCCATGACCCTGAGCCAAAATTAAGAGTTGGCTGCTTAACTAACTGGGCCACCCAGGCACCCCAAGAAGAGAGAAGATATTCTTAAAAAAGAAAACTAATAGCCCCCAAGAGGCCTGACAAAGACACTGAGGAATAGGGCTTTGGGGTAGAATCTAGAAAATCAACTAGGCCCCGAGGAAAGACCTCCCAGGAGGTAAGGTCTTAAGAGGGACACACTCGTTAGAATGTTGCTGGGAAAGTATGAGCCCGTAAGCTGCCATTTGTCAAATGTAAGAATTAAACTTAAAAAAAGTGGTTTGCCAACTCTAACATACATAGATACCAGAGTGAGCCAAACCAGGCACCCATCACTTGATTTCTATCTCCTCTTTCAAGGAAAACAGTCCTCAAGCCCCAACAAGTAGAGCGACAGAGTGATGTGGGGTTTGGGGAACAAGACAGGTGAGGAGATGGCCCAAGCAGCTGGGCTGTCACAATCTGTGTCTCTAACGCTGGCAGAACAGGCCAGATGGTGTTAGGCTGGCGGTCAGTGGTCTTTGGGGGACATCAATGGACAGGAGGTTCTAGCAACTGGACAAGAGGGGAAAAAAAACCAAACCTATCTTCTCAAAAAGGGACCATAAGAAATTATTGATCTGTGGCCTGGAAGTGATTTTTAGCAGAATTCAGAAACCTATTGAGTCAGGGGGCTTGGGAGCACACAGAAAAGACAAGGTGATCATGGGGCCCAGCAGGGCTTGCCAAGAGAGCATGCCAAATGGACTCAGGGTCTAAACTAACTAACTTTCTTTCTTCTTTCTTTCTTTCTTTCTTTTCTTTCTTTCCTTTCTTTCTTTCTTTCTTTCTTTCTTTCTTTCTTTCTTTCTTTCTTTCTTTCTTTCTTCTCTCTCTCTCTCTCTCTCTTTCTTTCTTTCTTTTTAAGATTTATTTGAGAGAAAGCATGTGAGGAGGGGGAGGGGCAGAGGGAGAGAGAGAGTCCAGGAGTAGACTCTGCACTGAGTGGGGAGCCTGCTGTGGGGCTTGATCCCAGGACCCTGAGATCATGACCTGAGCTGAAATTAAAAGTCAGCCACTTAAGACTGCACCACCCAGGTGCCCCCAAACTTGTTCTTATTATAAAAGTAACACTTGCCAACAAAGAGAAATGAGAAACTGCAAAGAAGAAAAAAAGAAAAGAGCAGGAAAGGCTGGTCAAAACCACTGTAAACACTTTGGGTGGGTACATTTCCAGATGTTTGGTTTTGTTTTTTTTTTTTAAGAGAGACAGAGAGAGAGACCATGTGCAAGTAGGAGAGGGGCAGAGGGAGAGAGTATCTCAAGAAGACTTCATGCTGAACACAGAGCCTGACATGGGGCTCAATCCCACAACCCTGAGATCATGACCTGAATGGAAATCAAGAGTCAGATGTTCAACCAACTGAGCTGCCCAGGCATTCCTGGATATTTTTAAAAATGCGATCACATTGCATATTCTGGTTGTCACTTACTAACATTCACCCACACTTTTTTAACCAGATCATCATTTTCTGATGCCCGAAGAGTTAAGGCCATTAGAAGGACGTTTCATAATTTAACCCTTTGCTTTTGTTTTGGACATTTAAGTGTTCCATACCCAGGACGCCTGGGTGGTTCAGTGGTTAGGCATCTGGCTTTGGCTCAGGGAGTGATCTGGAGTCCTGGAATGGAGTCCCACATCAGGCTCCCTGCATGGAGCCTGCTTCTCCCTCTGCCTCTGTCTCTGCCTCCATCTCTGAATATCTCTCATGAATAAATAAAATCTTAAAAAAAAAAAAAAGAGTTCCATTCCTTAACCCTTTTTTCTAAGTATTATTTTTTTTTAATGTTTTATTTATTTATGATAGTCACAGAGAGAGAGAGAGAGAGAGAGAGAGGCAGAGACATAGGCAGAGGGAGAAGCAGGCTCCAGGCACCGGGAGCCTGACGTGGGATTCGATCCTGGGTCTCCAGGATCGCACCCTGGGCCAAAGGCAGACGCTAAACCGCTGCGCCACCCAGGGATCCCTCTAAGTATTATTTTTAAGAAGGAACAGTGCTCATCCTGTGGATAAACCTTTTCGTACACCTCTAAGTATTTTTCAGAAGGAATTTTTACTGGTGGAGGTGTGAGGATCAAAGGCAGGCTTTGATGAGGGTACAAGGTGGCATAGCAAGGGACATGAGCTTCTCTGGATTTGAGCACTGAGTTAGCAGAAGCCCATCACACCACTTCTGTGGGCAACAGAGAACTGTTGGCCCAACGGATGGCACATTTTGGCTGATGGAACGCATCTATACTCCAAATGGCTGGATGGATACGAACATGCAGAAAGAGCCCAGCTGAACCAGAGAGGGCCTTGCAGAGATGGAACAGGCTGGTCAGAGGTGATGGTCCCAGACACTGAAGGCATGCAAGCAACAGCACATCAGGATGATCACCTGCCCCAGAGGTCAGAGAGGGTATTCCTGTGCAGGGCAGACACTGAGCTAAAGACTCTCTTCCTTCCTGTCAACAGTTCATGAGCACCTCTGCGTGCTAGGGCCTGAACTCTGTCATGTCTCCTCCCCTTAATCCAGCACCTCTGAGCACTGTCCCTCCTTCTCTAGGCCTGACAGATGTGAACAGTCTCAGTGGAAGATATAGGAGAAGGACCAGATTAACAAGTATGCCTTTGAGAAAGCACTAATATATAAATATTTAAATAACCACACATACAAGCTAAATGTGGGCTGCTCGCTTTCCAAAATGACAGTTTGGAAATCTACTTATCTTAGGAAGGGCCTGCAAATGAAGGGAGCCCTAAATAAATGTTTTCAGGAATGATCCAGAGTGTACTGGGAGCATGTACCAAAGGCTTAGCCCCTGAAGCCTGTGGCAAATGTGTGCCAGAGCTGGTTCATAAGGAGAACAGTTTGATGATTCAATTTAATACCAGCAGAGCTCCAGCTACCACGCATCAGGCACTGGGCAAGGGCTAGGGCCTGGGGCACACTTTTGCCTTGACTGCTTTTGGAATAAATCACTGAAACCCTAACTTTGCAGTACCAAACTGAGACGTGCCACTCAATGCCAAATACTGCTTGGGGGGGGAGTGGGGGAGTGGGGGAGAGGTGGTCTCTGTTCTCTTCGAGCAGAACGGCTCGCAGGCAGGCAGCCGGTGGGTGGGTGGGCAGGCTTCCCAGCTATACCAGGATTGCCCAGTGCTGAGCTTGCAGCCTTATGGAGCCGGCAGGTCCTGCGGGTTCTTTCTGGCAGCATGACAACAAAGCAGTCTCGAGCCCTGGTGGAGCAATTTGGTGCCTACAGCCACTGAGGAGCCAGGGGCTGCCTGCTGATGTGAGGCAGCCTCAACTACTTCTGCTTGGAAGATAAAAATCCAACTGACTGCCACTTACATAAATGTAACAGGAAGTTTCTGAATGGCTTCCCCTGTGTCTTGAGGCTGTTACCCTGGTACTGCTAAACTAACAGCTGAAATGAATGCAGACAACACCTCATCAAAGCTGCGGGGCGAGGAGGCCATGGTCCAGAGGCAGACAGGAACATTCCTGCCAAACCAGAGGAGATTTCACTCTGTAGGCCCTTTTCTGCAGAAATGCCAACAGCTGGGAAAGCCATCAGAGAACCCAGGTAAGGCGGGGATAGCTGAACACTGTGGCTGGAAAAGAATTTGCAAGCTGGAGGGAAAAAAAATCATCTGTTTTGATTGAGCTTTCCTTATGTGCATTCGGAATGGGGTTGCCCTGCTGGATTTCACAGACCTGTTTTGCACCACTATGCCACAAAGCATCTGGGGAAATATTCAGCTTTTCTAGGTCATCTTTCCACACTTGTTATGCTCCTTGTCAACTTTGCTGAAATAGCCACAGCACAGAAGAAATTCTCCCTAGAGGTGCTTTTCTGAGACAACATGCTCCTGGAGCGGGGCTGGGTACCAAGTTCTTTGAGAACATCCCAGGTCTTCCTTTTCCCCACCCAGAAAGGGAACAACTGGCTTTTGCTTATACTTCCAAACCTATTAGGGAGTGATCATAACAAGAGAAACTGATACTGACATGAATTATACCATTGTTCTATTTCATCTATTTAGTAACCCCAAGTTGCAATTTTTAGAAAAAAGATTATCTTTTAAATAACGGATTCATTATGGTACATGAACGAATGCCATGTTCCCGTGTTCAAAACGTCACTCACCATTAAGGATGTGCACTGGTAAGTGGCACCGATTTGCCACTTCCCCCTTAGATACGAATGCCCCTGACTAGAGGCCAAGGATAATCAGAGGTGAGCTGGTGGGTTTTCTTGGCTCTTAGCGGGTCACCTGTGCTGCCAGGCACCTAATGAATCTCCCCCCTGTAATTGGGCCCATAGGTGTTCCCCTCCCTGGGTGAAGGTGGGAGGGCAAACTTGTACTGCTGAGGTCCCTGCCAAGGTAACGCCATTAATTTCAAGGCTGAGTTCAGAAATCACAAACCCCTACGATGGGGGTCAGAAGGGGAGACCACCACCATCCCTGCTGGCTGCAAACCTCGCTTTGGGAAATGAGTGGTAAGGACAGACCTGGACACAGGTTGGGTGGGCGGACTGGGCCTCAGCTCTGTGCTGCTCCCAAGATCCTTTGGGAAACCTTCCCTGGCTCTGGCAAGTGAACGATGCAGCGGCTATTCTCTGGAAACTTCCCTTCAAGCTTGTAAAATCCACACACTGTTTTTCATCATTAGTTTCAAAACACAGAGTATCTGGCCCTTTGTTAAGTGCTGAGGTGACACAAGGGAAAGGAAAGGGCTGATCTCCACAGGAAACAGGCCCCTTGCAGGGTGAAAAAGAGAAGTAAGAGAGATGCCACTCAATGCCAGGAGACAGGCAGAGGGAGGTGGTGCCCGGGACATAGACACAGTAGCTGGCCGTTAGCAGAGGCCCCACATACCTGATATGGCATACAGATTGGAGTGCTGGTACTCATAGTCAGCCCGAGTGCTGTTTCTGCCTCGGAAGGTAGCAGGGAGCGTTAGTGAGATGTGCCTAAGAAAGAGAGGAGAAAGGAAGTTACAGGGCGCACAGAGCACTCCCCAAAGGCTCAGAAAGCACCCGTGCCACCAACAGCCCACAGCAGCACAGAGCAGGAGGTGGTCCCCCGAACCCCAACAGTTTGAGTTCCCCCAGGGAATTCAGAAGTTTCCAGACATCAGCAGCTGCCTTTTTCAATTCCAAGAAGAACATCCAAGTGGAGGAAAAGGCTTCCCAAGCCTTATGGCATGTGCCAGGCGCTTGAAGGAGCCTGGCGACCCCGTCTAGATCTCTGCCCACTGGGCAAAACACACCAAAAGGAGCAGAACACTTGGGCTCGGAACAGGAGCCATGGTGTGTTCTGATGTCTTGCTTTCATTATCCATCCAATGGCTCTCATTCCTGTCCTGCAGGGCCACTGAGGAGGAGGCGTGAGAAGTACTTTGTGAATGAATGTTATTGTTACCATGCAAGTCTAGGAAAACCACTGCTGCTGAGACTCAGAATGGCAGGCTTTTCCATACTGCTATGTTTGTATGTTCACCCTCAGGCAGGAGCGCACAGTAGGTGTTCAGGAAATCACCTTGGACTGATCCAGCACTGCCTTTTATGGTGCAGGTGTTGGCCATGAAAGCTCGAGGCGCCCACAGAGCGTGAGTGGGTATTCAGTCAAAGTAAAGAATACATTTGGTGTGGTCATCAGCTGCCATTAGCAAATGCAAAAAAGATGAAAATGATAGGGAACAGATTTCAAACCCAACAGGTCTCGGGCAGCCCAGGTGGCTCAGCGGTT